>NW_003852506.1:4414940-4478195 GCF_000181295.1 Otolemur garnettii
GAGCTTTCCTGACATTTCCCTGGTATGTTTTCCAGTCCTTTGAATCCTCTGTTTGTTTATGTTTAGTTGGATTGCTTGTATGTAACATATAGCTGGGGCTTTGTTTTGCATTGTTTTGTTTTTTCAGCTTTACACTTATTTAGAAGATCCGTGTATTGACTTGTTTCTGTGATTTTATTTTCCTCCATTTGTCTTGTTTGTTTTCCCATCTCTTTCTTGTCTAATAAATTGTATTTGTAAATTCCCCTTTCAATGTACATAATCAATTTTTATTCCTTTTTTTTTTTACGGAGATAAGAATCTTAATCTGTTGTGTTGGGAGAGTGCTGTGGCGTCATAGCTCACAGCAACCTCAAACTCTTAGGCTCAAGTGATCCTCTTGCCTCAGCCACTACAGTTGTGCCCACCACAACGCCTGGCTAATTTTTCTATTTTTAGTAGAGACCAGCTCAGGTTGGTGTTGAACTCCTGACCTTGAGCAGTCCACCTGCCTCAGCCACCCAGAGTGCTAGGATTACAGGTGTGAACCACCACACCCTGCCAATTGTTATTCTTTTAGTTATTACTCTTAAAATTTTAACATGATTCTTAACCCAGGCAATTTTTCATAGAGCAGATAGTGTAAATTTGAACCCCAAATGTTTGAGGCAGTCCTGTGGTTATAATCTCAGGGTAGAAACTTAACTTGTACCCCCCTTGCACACCTTCCCCAGGTTATGGGCAGGATTAGACAAGCTTCCTTTTCTTTTTCCTTTGCAAGTGAGTACTTTTTAAATAGTTTTACATCTTTTTAGACTCAGGAGAGTAATTCCGCTAGGGAACTATAACGAATGTGGGAGATTCAGTTCTAACCCCTTAAGTTAGAATCGAGTAAAGGCCCAGGACTGTGGGTCCTGCTCTTGGGATATGTGTGAGTGCAGTTCTGATTGTCGCAGGGACTGAGGCATCTTATTAGTGGTTAGTGCTCAGGAGGCAAGGAGCCAAGTGTACATACGAAGTGCATGATCCTTTCCCAAAGGAATCATCCCCCTGCTAATGGCAGTGAGTTCTCACCCCTGCTGGAAACATTGCTTAGCGTTTGAGGATTGGTGGATAGTTGGGGTGTGACTGGACACTCTCCACCACCTCCTGTATCTTCTTCTTGGAGTTCAGCTTTATGTTTACAAAGGATGTTTGTCCCATTGTACTTGGCATTTCTAAGTCTATTGTACAAGTAAGATTTGTTTGTTTTTCAGGATACCTGGCCCACAGTGTTATTATACATGAAAATCCTTTTATTCCTTTTGCCACCATCACGTGAACCTCAGTTCTGTCTGTCTACCCCAGGCTTCGTTTTAAGCAGTGGGGATGCTTGGGCCACATTATGACTGCAAACTCTGGGGGTGCCACTCTGGGAGGACACCATTCTGTAGGCTGTGAACAGTGTCCCTGTCACTTGTGCAGCCTGGCCACTCTGGATGCAGTGCGGAATGTGCTGTGCCGTCAGAGTGCGGCACTTAACGCTGTCGGCCTAGGGGCCCAAAATGAGCTCTCAGTTTCCTCATGTGAGGCAGGGATCAACTCTTGCTTTTCTTTCTGGCCCCAGCTTGAAGGTCATTGCCTCCATACAAAATGTTCAATCACTTTTGTTTCTGATGGAGGTGACAGTGTGTCCCAGATGGCATCTGCTGAGTTCCCCAAGCTTCCTCCTTCAACCACTTCCACCTTAGGAGGAGCGATGAAAAGAAATGCAGGAAAGTCCCAGGCCCAGACCCAGAGCAGGGTGGGAGGGGCAGAAACCTCCAAACCATGCAGGGTACAGTCCCTTAGTCAGAGATTCTTTCCAGCCAAGGGGAAGGAGGTTCAGGAGGCAGCCTTGGTGCCAGGTTTGCTCATACATCGTTCTCCTCCCTGCGTTTCTTGGTCAACTTGGAATCTGAATAGAAAGTGATGCCAACAGCTTATGGCCGTAATGGTGTCACTGGAGCAAGGTAGCCGCTTTGCCGACTGAAACTGGCTTTCGTCCAATGTAGTAAAGAGGCTCCTTCCACTCCCATTTCTTCTCTTTCCACCTCTCTTGCCTGGAGGTAGTGATAGTGCTGTAGTTTCTGACCCACTGTCCGGCGTAATCTAAGATAGTGCTGCTCAGACCATTGTCTTATTGCCTAGAGAAAATTTTTAAATGTTCTGGAGTATTTCTGTACCAAGTATGGTTCATGGACCCTACAGTATTGATTAGTATCACCCAGGGCTGGTGAGAAATGTGGAATCTGAGACCCTGCCCCATAATTATTGAGTCAGAATCAGTAACATGATCTCTAGATCCAGGTGCTCTGCAAATCTGAGAAGCCTTCCAGAGGCAAGCGACTCCAATGTTCTCTTCTCAGTACAGAGAACCCCTGGAGGAGGCAGGCATTCAGCAAGTGTGAAAGGAAGGATGTTGCCTGCAATTCTGCACAGCATATCGTGGGAAGAGTGGCTATGATAAGATGTTTACAGTCTGCCAGATTTGGCAAAAACAGACATCGCAGTGTTTTTCAGATAATGGTAGAGGAGAGTCAATTTTTATTTGTTTGTTTGAGACAATCTCACTCTGTTGCCTCAAGCTAGAGTGCCATGGCCTCAGCCTAGCTCACAGCAACCCCAAACTCCTGGGCTCAGGATCTCGTTCTTGCTCAGACTGTTCTTGGAGCTCACACAATTCTGCCACCTCAGCCTCCCAAACTACTAGGATTACAGACATGAGCCACAGAGCCCAGCCAAGAGAGAGTCAGTTTTTTCTTGTGCTGCTTCTCCCTATAGTTTATTCAATTATTTTTAGCAATTAATGAATTAGTTTACCAATGAACTTACTAATTATAAATCAATTATAATATGTCAAATATATATTGTTATATTATAAATTATGATTGCCTTAGCTTGGGCTCTTGTAACAAAATACCATAAACTGAGTGGCTTAAACAACAAGTCATTTCATTCTTACAGTTTTAGAGGCTGGCAAGTCCCCTCACCTGGGTGCAAGCCTATTCGATTCCTTGATGAGGGCTCTCTTCCTGGCTTGCAGATGGCCACCTTCTTACCTGTGTTCTCATATGGTGGAGAAAGAAAAAAAGCTCTGATTTCCTCCTCTTATAAGGACCCCAACTTCCTGACCTCATCTAAACTCAATTCCCAAATATCCCTCCTCCAAATACTGTGGCATTCAGAGGTAGAGATTTAACAGAAGAATGTGTGTGTAGGGGCGGGGAGAAGACACAAAAGTTCAGTTCATGATGGTGATTATATGTTATAAAATATATATTATAAATTATAAAAATGTAATATAAAGTAACAATACTAGTAGTAACAATAAAAGCTACCATTTCATTGAACCTTTTATTGACCTTCTATGGACCTTGTACTTGGCGGGTCTAATAGTATGCACACACGTCATGAGCTTGAATCCTTGTCCCCCCCATATAGGGGTGGCTTTTAGTGGTTACTGTCCATATTGACCTGTGTTTTCTTCTGATTTCATCTGACAGGGCACAGCCTCTGCAGTGAGCAGGGCAGTAGTGCGGAGACTGCTCCAGAGGAAACAGAAGGGCCAGACTTGGAATCCTCAGATGAGACTGATCACAGCAGCAAGGTGAGAGATTTTCATTTTCACATCCCATGTCTTGAACTACAGAAAAATCACAGCTGACACGTCACCTTTGCAGCTGTATGTGGTTAGAAGGCCTCTCCATGGACAAAGTGTTTTTACTTCTGAGATATTACCAAATAGCAGGAGATGAAATCCCAATTACAGCCTTGATAACAAACCCATATGTGAGAATATGGGGCAGAAATCACTTGCAATGAAGTGAAGTCCTTTTTCTTTAATTCATGCTATCACCAGAGCTCTCAGTTAATGCCACAGTTTCCTCTTATTTTCTTCTTACGTCTTCATTGCATAGCATGAAACAGCAACTGAAAAGCGTATGACTGAGTCAGCTATGCTTTCTTGCTAGTTAGGGTTTTTGCAGTGAACTGCTTTTGAATTATCTGTTTGCCTCTTGTTTAAGGTGAGAGTCTTTTACATTAAAGAGAAATAAAGATTATTTTTATTAACTCAAATAGATTGGTCTTTGGTTGAACAATGTGAAGACATTCTTCTTCTAAATCTCTGATGCAAGACACTGAAATTGTTGCCTATAAGTCATTGTGCTGCTATTCCACTTCGTGAAGAGCTCCGTGGGTCAATAGCTTCTTTTCATCAGTCTTTATTTATTTTTATTTTTCTTTGAGACAGAGCTTCAAGTTGTCACCCTGGGTAGAGTGCTGTGACATCACAGCTCACAGCAACTTTCAACTCCTGGGCTCTAGCGATTCTCCTGCCTCTGCCTCCCAAGTAGCTGGATTACAGGTGCCTGTCACAACACCCAGCTATTTTTTGGTTGCAGCTGTCGTTGTTTTGGCAGGCCCGGGCTGGATTTGAACTCGCCACTCAGGCGTATGTGGCTGGCGCCTTAGCCACTTGAGCCACAGGTGCCAAGCCTTCATCCGTCTTTAAAACACAATTTAAAAACTCTGTTATCTCTGGGAGGCTAAGGCGGGAGGATCCTTTGAGTTCAGGAGTTTGAGACCAGCCTGAGCAAGAGCGAGACCCTGTCTCTACTAAAAATAGAAAAACTAAGTCTTCTGACAGGTGCCTGTGGTCCCAGCTACTCAGGAGGCTGAGGCAGGAGGAGCCCAGGAATTAGAAGTTGCTGTGAGCTAGGCCGAGGCCATAGGACTCTAATTTGAGACAATAGAGTGAGACTGTCTCCCCTGAAAATAAATAAATAAATAAAGTAAATAAATAAATAAATACAAGGTCTCTTTATCCAAAAGGCATACCTCCCCTCCCCCCCAAAAGCAATTGCATGTGATTATTTCTATACTGTTCATCTTTTTATATAATGTTGTTGATGTATTTACATTGATCTTTCTGCCTATCTCTCATTCATTTGCTTGACACTCTCTTACCCGAGCAAATTGTAGAACTTTAAATTTTACCATTGTTTTCTCATCTGTAAAGTATGATTCTTGACTTGGCTTGGTGATTGGATTTTTTTGGTCAGTCCAATTACACAACTGTGGAGAAAGCGCACTGATAACGTCAATAAGCTTTTCCAACACAAACTGTGTCACAGACCTACACTTCTACCTGTTTCCTGTCTTGCCTCTTTCTGCATGTCTGTTCATCTGCAGGACTTCTCGGGGTGCGCATTTGAATCTTCAACCTCTCTTTTACCCCTGTTTGTTTTCCCTCACCACCACAGGATCATCATTCTCAGTGTCTTTTTAAGTTGGGCAAGATATAAAATTTAATATTTGAAAGTAATATTAAAATTTATAGACCAAAGGGCATTATCTTGCTGGTTATTAATAAAAACTAGATCAATGGAAATGCACATGTTTCCTTTAAAGCCAAAAAACAAGGCTGAGCACAGTGGCTCACGTCTGTAATCCTAGCACTCTGGGAGGCTGAGGTGTTTAGATTGCCTGAGCTCATGGGTTCAAGACCAACCTGAGCAAGAGTGAGACCTTGTCTCTAAAAATTAGCTGGGTGTTGTAGTAGGCACCTATAGTCCCAGCTACTTGAGAGGCTGAGGCAGGAGAATCACCTGAGCCCAAGAGTTTGAGGTTGCTGTGAGCTATGACACCACAGTACTCTACTGAGGGTGACAAAGTAAGACTCTGTCTCCAAAAAATAAATAAATAAAAATAAAGCCAAAAAAAAAAAAAAACTGCTTAAAGCTACTTTTTAAAAAATGTGATCATTACATTATTTTTAGCTGCTTTTTTTGGGGGGGGGTCATTGCCTTTAAGAGAAATAGATACTTCTCTACTCATATAAGATATTTTGGAGGGTATTCATTAAATTATTCTATTATAGGATCTCAAAACTTTTTATTTTTAGTTTCTCATCAAATTTAGGTAAACTAATTTTTCTGTATCTAAAACATTTACTTTTGAATACTTTCTAACTTGGATCGTTTTTACTTTGCCTTAAGAGCTGAGTATTCTCATCTCCTTGTGGATTTTGAGAGAAGATTGTTTCCATTTTAAATGTAGTGAGTCATGAGGTCATAACCAGAGTCCTCTGTAAATGAGGGTCTGGCTTCAGAGAGGAAGGAAGAGGCCCAACGGCTTTGTTGACTGATCCCGTGTGTCTTTCTGCCTTAATGGTTCCTTTTCAGAGAACAAGGCTGTGGAACTCATCTGGGTTAGAAAAGGTCAAATGGAGAAATAAATGATGCTGTTTCTGGATTTCTTTGTAGAAATTTATGGTGGGCTTCCTTAAGAAGGAGAAAATTTTCTCAAAATTATTGACAACAGGTTTGGGTAATGATTCGAGTATTTTTAAAGATCATATAATAGACGGCATTTAAACAATAGGTTCATATTTCTTTGGAACACTGTGTAATTCTGTACCCAGAAATACTTTCCAGTTTTGATTTGATTCAGATTTTATCTTCTTTATTGGAAATATTTTATCATAGTTAGTTAAGTAGAATACCCTAGGATGAGTTAAATTTGTCATTTAGGATATTTGAAAGCAAAAACCTTAAGTGAGCAGTTCCTGGTGACTGGTTTTATGATGTATTATTTATTTATTTATTTTTGGGGAGGACAGAGTCTCACTTTATTGCTCTTGGTAGAGTTCTGTGGCATCATAGCTCACAGCAACCCCAAACACTTGGGCTCAAGCGATTCTCTTACCTCAGCCTCCCAAACAGCTAGGACTACAGACAACCACCAGAACGCCTGGCTATTTTTTAGAGACAAGGTCTTGCTCTGGCTCAGGCTGGTCTCGAACCTGTGCGCTCAGGCAATCTACCCACCTTGACCTCCCAGAGTGCTAGGATTACAGAAGTGATCCATCACACCCAGACTTGTATTATTAATAATAAGTAGATGTAATACTTATTTAATGTTTTATATATATTAGGTACTATTCCGTATTATCTTGTCTCTGGAGAGAGATACTACTGTGTTTCCCTGAAAATGAGACCTACCCCCAAAATAAGCCCTAGCAGGATTTCTATGCATTTGTTAAATATAAGCCCTACCCCGATAATAAGACCTAGTGATGGGCATGGCTATGCAGATATGCTGTGAAGCCACGCCATGCGGAGGGGGGTGGTAATGAAGATGGGAATACCTTTTATCTGCCACAGCTCCTTTCTCCCAGCTGTTGGCACTTGCACAGGTGCTAGTGTGGTAACCAGTTGCAGGCATCCTATTGCGCATGTACAAATGGCTAGGAGAAAGGAGTTCATGCATCACTAGTGCCAGCCCTACCAACCAGGTCGGCTCTCCCTGTCAGATTCCAGAAAAAGATGACTTAACTGTACTTGAATAAGTATAGATTATTGTATTCTACTTAACGAAAATAAGACATCCCCTGAAAATAAGCCCTAGTGTGTCTTCTTGAGAAAAAATAAATATAAGACAGTGTCTTATTTTGGGGGAAACATGGCATTATTTTTCCTATTTTATAGATGAGGAGTGAAACAGGTTAAATGATTTGCTCAAGGTCACATAGCTCCATAATATCAAAACCAAGATGCAAACCTAGTTTGCCTACAGACCTTGTGTTGTTAATGGCTATGTTCAAACTATACCTTTTGTCCAGATTGTTAAGGTCCGATATTAAATACCAGGCTTCCTTTAACAAAAAGAAGTAAGGCTTGGTGGAGGCTCATGACTAGCAGCCTTCTGGGAGGGCAAGAAAGAAGGATCCCTTGAGCTCGGAAGGAAGTTGGGACGAACCTGAGCAAGAGCAAGACTCCATCTCTACTAAAAATGGAAAAAACATAGTTGGGTATTGTGGCTGGCACCTGTAGGTCCAGCTGCTTGGGGAGGCTGAGGCAGGAGGAACGCTTGAACCCAGGAGTTTGCGGTTGCTGTGAGCTAGCATGGGACGTCCAGCCTGGGAACAAGAGTGAGACTCTTTCAATTTAAAAAAAAAAAAAAAAAAAAAAACCCTGTGACTCAAAGGAGTAGGGCACTGGCCGCATATACCAGAGATGGTGGGTTCAAACCCAGCCACCACCAAAAAAAAAAAAAAAAAAAAAAACCCGCAAAAAAAAAAAAAGAAAAGAAAAGAATTAATTTATTTGTGGTGCTGTAGGCCAGTTAGATATATAGTGATTAACAATTTAAATATTTTCCTAATGCTTAATTTTTCTGGGTGTTTAAATTATTTTCCTAATGCTTAAATTTTCTGTTTTTTTTTTTTTTAATGTTTTAAAGTAAACGTCTCTCAAACCACTTGTTTTAAGCAAGCAACATAAACTTTTCTTAAAGGTAAATTTTTTTTTGATGCACTTTCTTTACAATATGTACTTTTTCTTGAGAACAAACTGAAAATTAATTTCTAATGAATTTAGCTTAGCTGTCTAAGTGTGGAAGGTTGATTCAGCCTTGTGTGAAGGCACCAGGCTGAGAGTAGAAATTTAAGTAAGTAAATAAATAAATAGTCATCTTTTAAAATTCTCCCTGAATATGCGAAAGCGTTTGATTTTGTTGTGGTGGTTGAATATTTTCTCTGTTCTTTCTAAGTGAACTGTTTGACACACTATTGGGCGGGGTAAAGAGAAAGCATTTCGGAGTTCTGTGTGTTTTTCATCAGTTTTAAATAGCAGTTTTTGCTGTGAATGGCCTTTTGGAGTTAAGCAAGTAGATAATTGTGCCCTTGTTGTTCAGCGGTGGTGGCGCTGGAATGTCACAGCCAGGGAGTGGGGGCTGGGGCCTTCACACCGCCAGGGAAGTTTAGCCCCGGCTTTCTCTTTTGTGAGCCACCTCCTTCCTCTTGTGACTGTGGGTGACAACCTCAACCTCAAAAGCCTCATCACCACTGGCCACTTGTTTCCCTGCTCCTAATCAAAAACACTTGTTTCTGGAAACGAATGCTAATTAGCTCCGGGCAGTCATGTGTCACGCATTCCAGGCCTCCCGGCTGCTGTGATTCTGTTTTCCTTTTTAACAAATCTATTAGAATCATTTTCAGGACATTTCCATTCAGAATGACTTCTTCTTTTTTCCTTTGTAATCCGTACTGTTACTGTCTTAGAAGTGTCTGCTTTTGAAACAAAGCATACGCAGAAAATGTGAAGCTATATAAACTGTTTTAAAAAGCATCTATGCATTTTCTTTCGTGCCTGTTCCTGACTCACTGGGGAAAACGCCTTCGAAGTTGTCAGAGCCGGCAGGTTTAATATTCCTGTGTGGTGCATGGTGCTGGCCAATCAGCTGATCTCGGGCTGCAGGGCAGAGACGCTCTCCCATCCCAGGGAGGCATTTTGCGCTTTGTTTTTTCTTCCCTGCTTCGGCTCTCTCCCTTTCTGGAACTTTTGTTTAGTCAGGTGAAATCAAAGCATGAGTTCTGGTCCACAGCTTAGCCTTTGATAGCTTCCCAGAGGGCACTGACGGGAAGCAGGTGCGGCTCTCGGTCGCACTGTCGCTGTCCTTGCTGCATTGAGATGTGGCCGTAGGTTTTCAGGGGGAAAGCAGCATGAGACATCCACAGGAGAGAGGATGCTCTCTTTGGAGCTGGAAGGCGCTCGGTGGTCTGGGAGCATTTTGAGAAACTTCTGTTTCCGTGCTGAACGTCAGGTGGTACAATTAATTACCATGAGAATATATTCCTGAGGATGTCTGCTTTGTGGAAAATAAAGCGAAAGCCCAGGATTGAACACAATGACAAGTCCAGTGACTCTATATATCGGACACTTCATCTGGTGAGCGCGTTTGCTGTTTGAATGCTACCTTGTTAGCCTTTGTTTGTGTGGTGACTTTCCAGCTGAATTGTTGTTCAACCCGTCTGCTGGTCATTAAACTTGTTCTATTTAACCAAATTTTATCCTTTTGTCCTCTGGACCTCCTGGGTGACAGGGAGCATAGAGTAAGCTTTCTGTGGAGGTCGGGGAGGTGGAGAAATTGGCACGGAGTTGAATTTGCCTACAAGCTTGACTTTTATCTACTTATCTACTCTTTTATACTTAAATGAAAGGAAGATTTAGTTTGCATTTTTTTCTTTAGTTAATTGTCACCGGAATTGTTTCCCTTTCTTTTGGTTATTGAGATTTTGGGTTTTGAGTTATACGCATGGGGAGTCGCTCCCACAACCCCCTTCTCCCCTCAGAGTGGGTTATTGGGGTTCAGCAGACAGTTCTGGAAATAAGATGCTCCACTTGCTTCCTTCTAAAGCTTCTAACAAGCTTTAGGTGTTTTTGACTTTATTTCTGCTGGCTTGAGGAGGAAATATTTAAAAAGCGTTGGTTGGGGGGATGGGCTAATGGTTTCATGTCAACTGGCCTATTTGAGCAGGTAAATGTTAACTCTTTAATAAAATGTAGTGAGTTGTTGCCAAGAAATAATTTAACTGAATCAAGCTAAAGCTTTTATTAGTTAATTATTGATATCAGAGTCTATCATCGATAAGAGTTTGGGGTCATTTAATGAAACTTAGTGCACCTGATTTACCCAAATAATCCTCCTTCCTTTCCTAGATGTTTCTTCTTTGAACAAACTTCTTTGAAGTCTATTTAAGAGGAAACAGGAAAAAGGGATGGAGAACGGTAGTGGTGATCGTTCTGTATAAGGCCTCTGAGATTATGGAGTGCAGTGTACCCCCCAAAAGCTTATAAGTAAAGGCCATAACGTTTTAGGCCACTCTGGCCCCTTTTGTATCCGTGGGCTGTGTTATATCGGTCAGACTCAAAGAACAGTTTTAGAACTGTGAACTCATCCAGAGTTAGAAATTGCCTTTAGTGATTGCATAACAGGAAGAGCTTAAACAGCTGGGTAGCTTGAGTGTCTAGTGTGTACTTAAAAGTCTGCCCCCCTCTTTTTGTCCTTTCTTTTCATCTTCCACAGGGGAAAGCGAGATATTATAAACATGGAGCTTCACGCTGGCCTCAGGAAAGTGGCCCATTTCCTCTCCTCTGCCATAGTCCTCCTCTTCTCTGTAGGTTGGCTGGCTAATTCTTAGCCCTGACAGGGGAACAGTTCTGCTACCCTTTAAAAATGTTAAACTCTGAAATGCCTGTTAAGTGCTCTTTGGTTTCCAGGGTGACCAATTGCTGTCCTCAAGTGGGGAAAGGTTTGTACTTTTCCTGATGGAGAATCCTGGTCTGCCTTTCCCTTGCAGAGGCCCTTAGCTTCTTGTCCCTAATGCAGGAAGTGTGGCTTGCAGGTGCATGATGACAGCCTCTCAGGGAGTCTGCCTTCCTGGGCAGTGCTTGGTGTGGGAGTGATGGGAATGCCACCAAACACCCAGTCCTGGAGTGGGGCAAAGCCCTGCACTCCGCTCTCCCCATATTCTACATCCTGGCTGAGCTGCCATGTGGGGTCTGGTGGATTTCGATGTAAAGAAGTTTGGCCACAGTAAGGGACAAGAGGGATTTAAAAGCTGGGTCACAGTATGTAAAAATCTTTACCTTAAAGGCTCCCTCAAGGCCTGCATTTCATACTTCCTTCAAACAACATTTGAGGGGTAATATTTTGATGAACCCAAGTTCTCAAACTTGATGACACCCTTTTAAGTTGCTTACAAATAAAAAATTGAGTCTGTTAATAAAACCTTTGGATACTATCTGTCAAACGTTTGTTAACGGAAAAGAAGCCATACTCTGTAGAATAACTCAAGGAGGTTTATTCTGAGCCACATTGGAGGACCTGGAGCCACACCGGAGAAGCCTTGAGCACCTGGACTCATAGTGGTGGGGTTACAGTTGGTCTTTGTATCTTTTAGGGCAGTGGTTCTCAACCTTCCTAATGCCACGGCCCTTTAAAACAGTTCCTGTGGGTCGTGACCCAAAGGTTGAGAACTGCTGTTTTAGGGCGACAGGGAATACAGGTGAGGTCGTAAATCATTAAATGGAAAACATACATTGGTTTGGCCCCAAAGGATGGGACATCTGGAAGCAGGACCTTACAGGTTACAGGTGGGTTTAAAGAGTCTTTAGCAACAATTGCTGAATGCTAGACCCTGTCAAAAAGACCAGGAGTGGGTTATAAAGGGCCAGGTAAGATAAAGGGTCTGTTAATTAGAGAAGGTACCTGAGGGACCAGGTGGTTTGTTATGTATATTGAGAACCTGCAGGTAGGTCTTGCATAGCCTTAGGCCTGTTAGTAAGTCACTAGGATGTCTCTAAGAAGCCTGGGGGGCATGGTGAGGCCTGTCTGATCTCCTTTCTCATAACTAGCAACTCAATTATAAGAATCCTCTTGGCCAAGAGTAAGGTAATCAGACGTCTAGTTTTTGGCGGGACAGTCCCAATTTTTAACAATTTGTCTTGTGTCCCGTGTCGTTTTAAAAAAGTCTCGATTTTTGGAAAGAATGCACGACAAGCTAGGAAACAGTGGGAGAATGGGAAGGTTTTCGGCTGCTGAAAAGGTTAATGTAACTTCATTTGGGAATGAAGAAGTACTCCCTACTCCCCTCCCTCGATTCTAGGCAAGGACAATTAGCTCAGAAGGAGCCAAACTGTCTGGAACAAACAAGTAGCCCCCTCAACCCCCAGAGGGTCCCTAACCATAAACAGCTCAGCCAATAGCTCCCCCCTCCCTGTCAGCGGTGTCCCGCTTTACCAATGTTAAAATATGGTCACCTTAGCCAAGAGGGGGTCCAGTCTGTCAGTTGCTGAGGGGGGAGCCTTAAGTATTTATTTCAGTTCCCAGTGTGCATTGTAACTTCTGAGTCTGTGGTACCTTTTTATTTGTTATTCAAATAACATGCAGTTGATGATAAAGAGATCACGTGTATTTGGACTCAGTTCCTTATGATATTCCTAAGAGTTTGTACCTTGACTCAGTCAGTGAACAAAGTGCGCTTCTGAGCTTCTGAGACGGATTCAGGCCACCTGGGACTGGAATAAATGAGTTAGAAAATGAATGAATGAATGAATTCCAGTTATTGTGAATAAGAATTTGTAAGGTATATGAAACTACTATGTTTCTTGCTCAACTTCAGAGATCACTCAGCTAAGGCTGTCCTTGGCTTAGAAGTGTGTCTAGTAAGAAGTGGATGCTGAAGGCTCTAACTCTCCAAAGAGGACCCAAGGGGATTTTTAGGTGTCCCTCAGGATGCTAAAGTATTTCCCAATAGAATCCAGGCCCTGGCTCAAGGGCTGAGACAAGAGAAAGTTGAATAACATGGCTGTTCAGGGTGAGGTTGGGATAGGAGACAGCAGGGTTTTAGATTAGCGAAGCCCTAGCTCACATTGTACTGGCCTAAGTTTCACCTGTGAGTCTAGTTAAAACTAAAGATGCCAAATTTTAGAGAAGAGGGTGAATTTTGCACAGGCAAAATCAGGAACCCTTTTCATACTCTTAAAAATGGAAATCTTGAAGTATTTAGGGTGAACCAGAGGAAATGGAAACCCAGAAACCTGGCCCCATACCGTCTGTTATTTCAATGAGATACAGCTGAGAGTGGTAACCAGCCAGTGCGGTGTGACTTGGAAGCACAAGGGAAGCGTATTTTGGAGTTTCTTGTTTGGGGTATGTGTTTATAATATTTGCCTTCTGTGAGCTCAGGAGACATACTTACTATAATATATAAGGACATTGGTTTCACATGGACAGGAAAGTATACCATGCCTCTTGAGTAAGGTCATGTCTGTTCAGCATCATCTCATTATAACGCTCAGGAAAAAAATTGATTTCCGGGTAGGGCCTCCATCTATACAGATTCTGCACATTATTCCCATGGTTTTGTGAGTCCGGTTTCTTCTCACATCCCCAAATGTACACGTTAGGTTAACTGGTGTGTCTAAATGGTCCCAGTCTGAGCGAGTGCATGAGTGAGTGTGTGTGTGTGTGAGAGAGAGAGAGAGAGTCGTGCCATGATGGGATGGTATCTTGTTCTGGATTTGTTCTCACCTTTTTCTCTGAGCTTCTGAGATCAATTCAGGCCACCTGGGACTGGAATAAATGAGTTAGAGAATGAATGAATGAATGAATTCCAGTTATTGTGAATAAGAATTTGTAAAGTATATGATAATGATACCAATGCATGACAGTAACCCATGGGATCAGTGCTCGGCAATGCTGCCACATTGGTTCTTGTTTGTTTTCGGACTGCCTGGTGGTGGGCGGTGCCTCTTACACTTATTTCACTGTGAACATTCATTCCTTGATTTAACCTACCACCACTACAACTCTACAAAAGTATCAATAATTATCTTGCTTTTTATCTGTCTTAAATGTGTATGCAGCTCACATTTATCTCTTTCTTAACATTAGAAGTGCTTTGGTCTTTATTTAGAAGTTTGTTGATATTTTTTGATCAGAAAAATGCAAGAGGAACTTACTTATTCATCTCAAGTAGCCTATGGTGAAACTGATTTCTTTATACATCATTTATCTTAAAGTTGCAGTTCTCAAGAACCTATGGATGCCGAGTGAGGACGTACTTTAATGGACTGCAAAGATGGGCGTATTTTTCATTAAGTAGTTTTCCTTTTAATTTGTGTGAAGAACAAACAGCTGTGGTTATTGTTGGATCAATTTTTAAAAAGCAGTATGTAAAGGTGCCATTTGTACGTTTGTTGTGTTACTTTCCTTTGCCAGGTACCAAATCAAAGCCACGTAGGAGAGTTTGGGATAAGATGGGGGCAGGGTGTTTAGTCAGTTGTCACCACCAGATGTCCGTGGGATTCTCATTTTGGTGAGAGAGTTTTTTTTTTCCCCCATATGACTATGCTATAATAGTTACCAGATCATCTGAAAGACACGAGCATTTCTGTTAAAATGGACTTATTTGTCCCGCTTTAATTTTTAAAAAGCCCTGTTTGTATATTTAGTGAAGACATTGAGTTTGTAAAATCCTAGCATCACCAAATAAACCTGTTGAGTTTTATTTCTCCTGAAATAAGTTTGATTTAAAACACCTGGTCTTTATTTTTTTAACAGCCTTATTGAGATCTAATTCACATACTAGAGAATTCGGCCCATCTTGCTGAGTTTTTCCCAGTCATTCAGTTAACATTTGAAACACATAAATCCATAGAAAACATTGAATAGTGCCGCTGACAGGTGACTGACCCCTTCCGGCATGTGAGACCTCGTTTAGCTCTATTCACAAATAAGCTGTGGTGACTGAAGGGTAATTATGTGGACGTTGGTCCTGACTCTCTTGCTTTGCTGCCAGACTCTGCTGCTATTGCAGGCTTGTGAGGTTCTGGTTTTCGCTGGCCTGGTACTGTCTTTATTCCAGGGTTCCTTCCTTTTTGGATATGCTAAGGAGGGAGAGGCTCTGCAAAGTGAGCTGCCTTCCTCTGCGTTTAAAATTGCCCCGTGGAATACACTTGGTTTTAGCTTTTCTGCCCTCCATAAAATGCCAGGCTTAACTCTCCACTCTGTGCGCTACCTGCTATTTGGGGGAGGATGTTCTTCTCATGTTCTTCCCTGGTAAGTGGGTGACAGAAGAAGCAATTGTCTCTTCACACAGTATTTATTGGGAATACTTAGTACCTAGGGTTGAATTCAGGAGAAGCAGAAGAGTAGGAGAAGGCACTGCTCCCTTGGAGGAGGTGTCCATTAAACGTTGCTAGAGCCTGCTTTAGTCTAGTAGAACAAATGTTAATGAACTAGAATTGCGGCTACAAAGTAGCCTTTGGAACAATTCCATAGGAAACTAAAAAATATATAGATACCTGTACATCTCAGCCCAAAGATCCTGATTAAATTGATCTGGGGTGTTCACAGAGCTTCGGGAGGTCTAACAGCTCCCCAGGCGATGGCAGTTACAATATCCAGGGAAGGTGGAGAACTGCCTTCCCCTCCTGGGTTTTCAGCAGCCCATGTTTGGAGAACTGTTTTACAGAACTTGAAGAGTTGGAATGTTCGAATCCTTGAATCCTGAATTTCAAATGAATGACAGAATCTTGTGCAGCCTTTACAGTCTGCCCCTGATTCATCCCTGGTAGCCTGGTAGCGGTTAGGTGGAGACTGGGATTTCCCACTGAGGTCCGTTTCAGGGTAACTCCCTTATTCTTAGAGAAGAGTGATTATCTTTCTGCTTTTGGAGAGGCCAGCGAGATGGAAACTTTTTTTTTAATGTGTGGGTATCCGTGTCAATTTTTAACAGAGACAGGAAGAATCTTAGCTTGTAAAATTGTTCTTCCATGTAACATTGCAAAGTAAGAAGATAGTGTACTGAGCTGAGAGTCTGACAATTAATTAGTGTTGTACCTTGGGTGAAATGCCATTAACTTCTGTATCTCCTGATTTATTAGCTTCTTGCATAGTGGTTAAGATCATAATGGAAGCAGCTTGCCTGATTCAAATCCCAGCTCTGCCACTTATGTGCTGGGTCATCATGGATGAGTCACTTAACCCTCTGCTTCCGTTGTCCTAACTGTTACATGGGAGCGCTGATAGCCCTGACCATGGGGCAGGATGCATCAGGCCAGTGCCCGACGTGCAGCTGAGCACTCAGTGTATGTTGACAGTTGTTATGACGATTGTTTTGCGCTTAAGGGGCTCTCATGTGTGGAGCAGTTTGGCGAAACATGGGATTGTCATTCCTATGTGACAGTTCATCAACCAGCAAGAACACCTCCGGGTGTCTTGCTGGTTGTCACACCACTGGTGTGACTGGTGTCACACCAGTCTCTCTAATGAGGGATAATGACCTCTGTCCTCCTTCCCTTTTCCTCTGTCCTCTGCAGAGTACAGAACAGGTGGCCGCATTTTGCCGCAGTTTGCATGAGATGAACCCCTCTGACTCGAGCCCGTCTCCTCAGGACTCCACAGGGCCTCAGCTGGCGACCATGAGACAACTGTCCGATGCAGATAAGCTGCGCAAGGTCATCTGTGAGCTCCTGGAGACGGAGCGCACCTACGTCAAGGTGTGTCTTCTCCCCGTACTCCCTTCCTTCAGGGCCTTCTCTCCCTCCACTGTTGGAAGAAACAAAGTTGGTGTGTCTGTGCTGTGTCTGGTTCAGTTGGGTAAGCAAGAGTATCTTGGTCACTCATGTGGAATTTAACCTTGACTCTGAATGTGAAAGTCTCCTTTTGAGCTCTGGGCAAGGTGGCTCACACCTGTAATCCTAGCATTCTGGGAGGCCAAGGAGGGTGAATGGTTTGAGCTCAGGAGCTTGAGACCATTCAGTCATTCAGCCTGAGCAAGGGTAAGACCCCATTTCTACTAAAAATAGAAAAATTAGCTGGGCATTGTGGCAGGTTCCTGTAGTCCTAGCTACTCAGGAGGCTTCGGCAAGAGAATCACTCGAGCCCAAGAGTTTGAGGTTGCTGTGAGCTGTGATGTCACAGCACTCTATCCAGGATGACAGTGTGAGACTCTGTCTCGAAATAAATAAGTTAGTAAAAATAAATAATGAGAGTTTTTAAAATCTCCTTTTTAATTTTAAGGAAAAACTGTATTAAAATTGTAATACTCAACATATTCTGATATCATTTATTTTATATATTGTGTCTCGTATCCCTTGTAAAGTCAAGTCAAATGTGACTTGAGTGTTAGAGTTTTAGTGCAGTTTTTCCTTTCTTAAAATGTGTGTGTATATTTTTGACACCCTGTATGTGTGTGTGTGTGTGTGTGTAGGTATAAAGAGATGGTGAGTATTGTGATTCTTCTTACCCTTCTAAATATGTTGTTGAGCTAATACTAAAACTGGATTTAGTTTTGGGGAAGGTTGAGGGCATTATAGCTTCATAATCTGAGTCTAAGCTGAAGGGTATTAAGTCTGTTGTCTTTTCATGATCACTTGTTCTGACGTCCAGTTATATTCCCCATGTGAAAGCAGTGTGATCTGTTTAATGATCTATATTTTAGTCTTTAAATCGGATTAGCAAAGTAGGGCCCTGGGGCCAAATCCAGCCTGCTGCCTAGTTTGGCAAATAAAGTTTTATTAGAACAAAGCTGCACTCATTGCTCTATGTATCATCTGCGTCTGCTTTTGTAGGAGTGACAACAGAGACCACATGGCCTGCAGAGCCTACCATATCACAGGAAAGGTGGGCTTATCCCTGCTTTAATGGACTTAACAAGCTGAAGTCTCTACTGTTAGCATTTGGGGCATGATCTGTTGTTCTCCTTTAGATTCTTCACAGACTTTTAAATGTGCTAATGAGATGTCCTTTCAACCCTTAGGACCTAAACTGTCTCATGGAGAGGTACCTGAAGCCGCTTCAAAAAGAAACTTTTCTCACCCAAGATGAGGTATGGTGGAAATGGTCTTAACTTGGTGAGCTCACACTGCAGTTTGATTTGTTGGTGAAAAGGAAAACAGTATGATAAAGCACACACATACTTCAGTATACTCAACAGTTGGTCTCATTCAACTGTAATAAATAGGACAAATCATTTCCTGTTCAACTATGCTGTGTGCTTGGAAAGTAAGGAGGATGGGGGGATCGTTATCTTATTTGGTAAGAATTGACAGGAAAACCTTGTAATCCGATGCAAATGTTTCCGAAGGCTGTTGAAATAGGAGGTAGATTAAATTCTGCTTCATTTTCCAGCTCGATGTGCTCTTTGGAAATTTAACTGAAATGGTAGAGTTTCAAGTAGAATTCCTTAAGACTCTAGAAGATGGAGTGAGACTAGTACCTGATTTGGAAAAGCTTGAGAAAGTGGACCAATTTAAGGTAAGACTCATCTTCAGGTGGTGCAGAGCCTCCCAGTGTGGTGTGGATTATGCTGTGGGTCACGTTGAATGCTGTGGTAACACGTTGTCTGTAGGAAGCTCTCCCTGGTTTGTTCTCATGCTCATGGTGATAATGTCTTCCTTGGACTGCCACGTGGGAGTCAGTCCCTTAACAGAATCCCAGAGGAGGAGCCAGCATGTCTTGCTGGTCTGGCTAAGGGAAAACCAGGGCTATCACCTTGAGTCACACTGGTGCAGCTGCTGGCCATTAGCCTGGAAGATGTACCAACCTTGACCTTGTGTTCAGTTTACAAGGGGGCCTTTAATACTTTAGCTATTTGCAAATTAGAATCACACTCTGGTCTCCCAGTAAACAAGTTAATTTATCCTGTTCTGAGGAACTTTGCTTAATGGAAGTGGTTAGCATCATCCAGGAGGGAGACAGTCTTCTAGCACACAGTGTCCTAGCAAGCCTAATGAGGATTTGTGACGAGCGCCTATTTCCTCTCCCCTGGTTGGCATCCTTTCTCTGCCGAGATTTCCTGTGCTGCATCCCCAATTGGCAGAACTCATCGATTCACGTTCTGGCTTGTATGTCACCCGTGTGTGATTAATTAAGATATAACTGACAAAGAATACACTGCACATATTTAAAGTACACAGTTTAAATTTTCAACACACACACACAGTTATAAACCATTACCACGGTCAGTGAACATAGTGAACACAGCCATCACCCCTGGAAGTCCTTCCTGCCCCCATGTGGTTTCTCTCTCCTGCCTCTCACAGCCTCTATCCCACCCAAGCTCTGCCTTCTGTTCCTATGGGTAGGTGTGCATCATTCAGGAATGGGAGTCCTACAGCATGTCACCTTCTCTCCGTGTGGCTGTTTTCACACTGTGTTGTTATATCGGGACCCGTCCATATTGCTGCAGGTGTCAACAGCACATCCTTCTTTGTCCCTGAGTAGACTTTCCTAGTGTAGCTAGGCTTTGATATCCTTGCCCCTTCGTTCACTTGTCACCAGTTTTTAGCAGTCAAAAACAAAGCTACTATGAGCATTCGAGTCCAAACTTTAGCATGAATATCCACTTTCATTTCTCTTAAGTATCTAGGAGTTGGAACGTTTGGGTTTTATGGTAAGTGTATATTTAACTTTTGAAGAAAGTGCCATGCTGTCTTCCAAAGTGGTTATTCCATTGTCCCCCCTCACTCTTCGGATGAGGTCATGATCGCACTTTAATTGTAGCCACTCTGATAGGTATGTAGTAGCACCTCATTGTGGTTCTACTTTTAATTTCCCCAAAGACTTAGAATAATGAACATCTCTTTATGTGCTTATTTGCCTTCAATATGTCCTCTCTGGTGTTTTCTCAAATTGTTTGCCCATTTATTTTACTTATAACGCATATTGAGATTCAACAGTTTTTTGTATATTCTGAATATAAGTCCTTTATTTAGTATAGGATTTTTTTTTTTTTTTAATGAAAGGTCTTTATTGGTGGGGAAGGGAGGCTGCAGAGCAGCGCCAAGGAGGAAAGAAAAGGGGAGAGAAAAGAGGAGAGTGAGGAGGAGAGTGAGTAGGAGAGTGAGGAGGGGAGAGAGCAGGGGAGAAGAGAAAAGAGGGGGGTAGTATAGGATTTATAAATATTTTCTCCCAGTCTGAGGCTTGCCTTTTTCTGTCTTCTTCTGTTAGAAGTTGTCAACTTTTTTTAAATGAGGGTACGTACGATTAGGTTACCGAATTGCTTTTGCAGAGTTAAAGGCTGTATTGAAGTTGTGTCCTTTCCCCAGCAGGAGTGCCATATCCATGCAGTGTACCCGCTGGGTAAGAACTTACCCATCCCTGTACCCTCCCCCATTTGAATTAATTTAGTTTTTCGCTCATGTGAGCATGTATTTGTTCATCTTCCAGTTTCAAATTGGAACTGAGTACATGTAATGCTGATTTTTTCCATTCTTGTGATACTTTGGTAAGGAGAATATTCTCCAAAGCTGTCCAGGTTTTTAAAAAAGATACAAAATCTCCATCTTACTTTTTTTTTTATTCCATCTTACTTTTTAAAATAGCTGAATAGTATTCCATGGTATGCATGTACCATAATTTATTAATCCATTCGTGTGTTGAAGGGCACTTTGGTTATTTCCACATCTTTGTGATTGTGAATTGCACGGCCATAAACACTCGAGTGTAAGTGTCCTTTTGGTAAGATTTTTTTTACTTTGGGGTAGATACTTAGATTAATAGAATTTAGGGTTAAATGTTAGGTCTACTTTTTCTTCTTTGGGGACCCCCCCATGCTTCTTTACATGAAGGCTGAACTAGTTTGCAGTCCCTCCAACATCAGATGAGCATTCCCTTCTCTCTGTACCCACACCAGCATGTGTTGCTTGGGACCTTGTGATGTGGGGCATTCTCACTGGGGGTAGGAGACATATCAAAGTGGTTTTGATTTGCATTTCTCTGATGATTAGGAGCGATGAACATTTCTTCTTGTGTTTGTTGACCATTCATCTTCTGTCCTCATGAGAAAAGTTTCTGTTCATGTCTCTTGCCCAAATTTTAATGGGGTTGTTTGCTCTTTTGTTGTCGATTTTCTTAAATTCTTGGTAGAGTCTGGGTCTTAGCCCTTTGTCAGATTCATAGCATGAAAATCTCTTTTCCCATCCTGACAGTTGTCTCTTTGCATTGTAGATTATGTCAGCTGAGCAGAAACCTTTTAACTTCCTCGGATCCCATTTTTTTATTCTAGTTGTTGCTGTGATTGCCAGTGGGTTCTTCTTCATGAATTCTTTCCCTAGGTCTATAAGATTAAGAGTTTTTCCAACATGTTCTTCAAAGGTTTTTATAGTTGCATGTCTTAGATTTAAATCTTTTATCCATCTTGAGTTAATTTTTGTTAAGGGGTAAAAGGTGTGGGTCTAACTTCAGTTTTTTACACGTGGCTAACCAGTTCTCCCAGCAGCATTTATTGAATAGGGATTCCTTTCCCCAGGTTTGCTTTGTCAACCATCAGACGACTGTACAAGGCTGGTTTCCTCTGTAGATGCTGTGATCTCTTCTACAGATCCCTGTCTGTCTTTTTATGCTAATACCATGCTGTTTTGATCTCTATAGACTTGTAGTATAACCTGAAGTCTGGTAAAGTGATGCCACTAGATTTGTTCTTATTTCATAGACTTGCATTGGCTATTCAGAATTTTTTTCTGGTTCCATGCAAAACATAGAACTCTGTTTTCAAGGTCTTCAAAGCATGATGTTGGTATTTTAATGAGGATTGAATTAAATCTGTAGATTGTTTTAGGAAGCATAGATGAGCATGGTATGTTCTTCCACCTGGTAACATCCTCTGCTATTTTTTTTCTCAGTGTTTTGTAGTTCTCTCTGTAGAGATTCTTCACATTTTTTGTTAAATTTATTCCCATGTACTTCCTTTTTTTTTTATGTTACTGTGAAAGGTATTGTACCTTTTCTTTGCTTCTCAGCTAGACTGTGGTTTACATATATGAAAGTTAGAGATTTGTGTACATTGATTTTATAGCCTGAGATGTTGCTATATTTCTTGATCCACTCCTTGTTCCAAGAGTCTCATGCTTGAGATTTTAGGGTTTTCTACCTTAAAGAATCATATCATTAGCAAAGAGCAATAGTTTGATCACCTCTGTTCCCATTTGGATACCCTTGATCTCTTTCTCTTGTGTGATTGCATTGGCCAGGACTTCCAGCGCTGTGTTGAATAGTAGTGGTGATAGTGGACATCCCTGTCTGGTTCCAGTTCTAAGCAAGAATGCTTCAGTTTTCCTCTGTTCACTGTGATGTTGGCTGTGGGTGTGTCATAGATGGCTTTTATCATTTTAAGGAATGTCCCATCTATGATAATTTTCTGAAGTGTTCTTATTAAAAAATGATGCTGACCTTTGTAAAATGTTTTTTTTTGTATCTATTGAGAGGATTATATGGTCTTTGTTTTTACTTCTGTTTAGGTGATTTGTGTTTATAGATTTGTATATGTTGAACCAGCCTTGCCTCCCTGGAATGAAGCCCACCTGGTTGTGATGAATTAGTTCTTTGATGTGTAGCTGAATTCTGTTTGCTAAGATTTTGTTGAGTATTTTTATGTCAATAGCATTAATGATACTGGTCTGAACTTTCCTTTTTCACTGTGTCCTTTCTTGATTTTGGTATTAGAGTGATATTTGCTTCTTCAAAAGAGTTGGGGAGGGTTCCTTCCTTCTCAATGCTTTGGAGTAGATTTTGGAGGTTATATTGGTATAACCTCTCTTAACGTTTGGTAGAATTCTGATATGAAACTGTTTGGTCCAGAATGGTTTTTTGGGAAGTTTTTTTATTGTTTCAATTTTGGTGCTTGAAATTGATCTGTTCAAGAGTTCTATTTCTCCTTGATTGAGTCATG
Source organism: Otolemur garnettii (assembly GCF_000181295.1). Taxonomy (NCBI): domain Eukaryota; kingdom Metazoa; phylum Chordata; class Mammalia; order Primates; family Galagidae; genus Otolemur; species Otolemur garnettii. Next base: position 4,437,964 of record NW_003852506.1, read on the forward strand.
GGAGGAAGTGTGATTCCGGGAATTTGTCCATTCCTTCCCATTTTCAAATTTCTGGGCATAGGATATTAGTAGTATTCAGTAACGATATCTTCTGTTTCTGTGGTATCTGCTGTCATTTCCCCTTTTTCATTTCTGATTGAGTTTTTTAGAGATCTTACTTTTCTGTTTCTGGTTAATCTGGATGAGAGTTTATCAATTTTGTTTATTCATTTTCTTGATTGCATCTCTCCAAGAGCAGAAGTTTTAAATTTTAAAACAGCCTTTAAAAATGTTTTCTTTTCAGATCATTCTTTTGGCTTCATTTCTATGAAATCTTTGCCTAAACCAGGATCATAAAGATGTTCCCTGAACCAGGCATTATGGGTCACACCTGTAATCTAGGGAGGCTGAGGCAGGTGGATTCCTTAAGCTCAAGCATTTGAGACGAGACCCCATCTCTACTAAAAATAGAAAAAGTAGCCAGGTACCTAAATTCCCAGATACTCAGCAGGCTGAGGTAAGAGGATTGCTTGAGCCCAAGAGTTTGAAGTTGCTTTGAGCCATGGCACTCTAGCCTAGGCAACTGAGTGAGACTCTGTCTCCAAAAAAATAAATAAAAATGAAGATTTTTCCCTATGTTTTCCTTTAGAAGTTTTGTAGTTTGGGGGTTTACATTTGGTCTCTGATCTATTTTGACTTAAATTTGTTCAAAATAGGGCAAAGAATAACAGGATATCCTGCACCTGGGTTCCCCAAGTGTTAGCATTGGAACACATTTGCTTTACCTTTCCTCCCCCTCTCTGCTGTATGCATGAACATATGTGTGTGTGCATGAGTATATTGTGTGTATGTCAAACATGTTCTTTATGAACCACGTAAGGGATAATAGTACCTTTTTAGCCCTAAATACTTCATATAGTTCATTTTTGTGTTCAAGAATTGCTTGAATTAGCTCATTTCCTCCCCCTCTTCATAGTGTTTATGATATCCATTTGAAATGCTGTTTGGGGGTGGCACCTGTGGCTCAGTGAGTAGGGCACTGGCCCCCTGTACCGAGGGTGGTGGGTTCGAACCTGACCCTGGCCAAACTGCGACCAAAATAGCCAGGTGTTGTGGCGGGTGCCTGTGGTCCCAGCTACTCAGGAGGCTGAGGCGAGAGAGTCGCCTAAGCCCAGGAGTAGGAGGTTGCTGTGAGCTGTGATGCCGCAGCACTCGACCAAGGGAAGTGCTGTTTGGGTCATCGTCTCTATTTGTCATGATCCCTGTTTTCTAAATTAGCAAATTAATAACTTAGATTGTAGAACACATGCTATAGGTGAGTAGTTTGTCAGCAAATCAAAAACATTGCCTGATGTAGAGCGTAGTAAAGATGGATAGAGACGTATGTGAAACGCACTGTTTTAACATAAAATACCTGCCATTCGTTATGTGCATCCCCACTTCTTTTGCTGGTTGGTTGAAGTTCGGCCTAAAGGATTAACAGAAAGGAGATTTTGGTTAGCAGAACTGTGATAGGAACACAATTGCTACATTGCTTCTTTTAGCTGCAGGCGGAGCATTTCAAATCTAAAAAGCTGAAATCCCAAATGCTTGAAAATCCATATCTTTTTGAAAACCAACACGATGCCCAAAGAAATGCTTATTGGAGCTTTTGGGAATTCCGAGTTTTGGATTTGGGATGTTCGTTTGATCAGTAAGTATAATGCAAATATTCCCAAATCCAGAAAAAATACAAAGTCTGAAACTCTTCTGGTCCTAGGCATTTTGGATCAGGGATTCTCAACCAATGCTTCCCCCATTAGACAGTCACATTTCTAAATTCCATGTAAGCAGGACCTTCTTCACAGACCTTCACTTTGCTGCTTGTGACATCATCTGGTAATCTCCATAGTCTATCTGTAATGCAGGACACTTGAAGGACACCGAGTGTCCCTTGCCTGCAGGTCCCTTCCAGTCCCTCTATGTCTGGACACCCACTGTTTTCTCTTAAACTGGTTGCTGTTGGTTTTCACAGTTGTTTATTCTTTTTTAATCCTGATTGTATATTTGGCCACAAATACAAAAATTTGATAAAATGTTCAAAGTGTGTTGCATAGAACACTAGTCTCAAGGTAGTATCAGGAAGAAATAATTAGTTCAGAAGTCCAGTGAGCTTGGATACACCACTCATAGCTGTATACACCACTTATGAGAAGAGGAATGTTGAGGACCTGGAGTCTTTGTTGAGGGAAGTGCAGTCTTTCTGTATAAACCCCTCATATTTGTGTGCACTGAGATCAGTTTTTTAAGCCAAAATAATAAAATGAGTATCTTAATGTTCTATCTGTGATTACTATATGGTAAGTGCTTAGTAGATACTAAGTTAAAAAAATGAATGACTTTAGGATAGCTATAGGAAGGGGTTTAGAGCATTTTCTTACACAGCTTTCCTTATTTAATTCTTGAGTGTGTCACAAAGGATAATCATTCCTCACAGAGTCCGATGGCTCTTGCTAAATCCTCTTAGCCAGGCAGTGGACGCTGGGAAGGGCTTGACAGATACAGGATGAAAAAGTTAATAGAATATATAGGAAGAAAACTTAGGCCTCCAGTTATCAATTATGAGTGGTTTAAAATAAAAAATATTTTTGTATTGTTAGTAGACAATCATAATTATCTGCGTTGTTCATTAGATAAATTGTACTTTGGGGAACACAATTTATCCCTCAAACCCAAGACCTTATTTCTTTGCTTGGAACCTAACTTTTAATTTTAAGCCTAAATAAGCAAAAACCTCTCTTTGAACAAGACTAGATCCATGTAAAATTTATAAAGGATATTTTTTCCCAAGGCTTCTTGCATATATACAGAGGGTGCCATAAAAATGTTTACAATTTTAGAAAAGGAGAAACTTGTATTGATAATACAAGGTACACTATACAAGATAACAAAAGTTGTTGATGTATATTGAATATTATAGTTGCTTACTGAATCTTATATCTCTTGTAATGGCAAAAGTCAAAGTGACTGAAGTATTACAATTTCAATAGTTTTTTCCTTTCTTAAAATGTGTGTACATTTTTGGCACCCTCTATATGTATAACATTATATACATATGTTTATAAAAAAAATATGGGATTAAAAGGATCCCACTCAGGCATGCTCAAGTTCTGATACAGAAGGCCTCCACCTGGTTGTGATCCTCTTGGGTCAAGGCACCCAGGCTGAAGAGAATTTCCATAGCAGAGTGTGATCTGTTCATATTGTTTGTGTTCTTACCTATTCCCTGCTGGGGGAGAAGGTGGGTTTGGAGAGCGTGGAGGGAGTGATCAGAGAAACGTGTTCTCTGGCTTGGGAAGTGTGAGCATTTCCTGCCTTCATTTGGTTTGACATTTCTATCTCCCAGCAGAAGCTAGTAGGAAAATTGAGGATATTTCTGCCTTTTGAAAAATATTTATTTTCTCATCAACATTCATATACCCCCAAGATAGGTCATTAAAACATTACAGACCTGGAAAATCAGTGGCATCTCCACTGAAGATATGGAGATGACAAAATCCAACACTATTGCCCAAGTTTATACGCCCAGATATTTTCTGATGGTCAATTTTAGGGCATCAGCAAGCAAGGAAGGGCTCTAGCAGGTGTGGATGATGCTGATTTGTGTGGTGGGCGAGGAAAACGTGAGCTCTCTGCTAATATTTCTCGATGAGAAAGATCATAAACCAACTACGCTTTTTTTTCTCGTTCAATCCAGAAAGTGCTGTTCTCTCTGGGGGGATCCTTTCTGTACTACGCTGACCGCTTCAAGCTCTACAGTGCCTTCTGCGCCAGCCACACAAAAGTTCCCAAGGTCCTGGTGAAAGGTGAGGCCTCAGGTGGGGTGGCTGGTGGGTGTGTCACTTGTCAGTTCACATTTGTATGGCTGACTGTAGTTGGGGACTTTTGGTCAGAGTCATTGATGTGCCAGAGAGACGTTTTAGCAAGCCGCAATATGGGTACTGAAAGATGAAATGTAGTATCTTGAATTAATAGTTTTGTGAGTTTTCTTGGCAAATTTTGGACTAGAATTGATGGGTCATTTTGCAGTTCTGTAAGAACATAGGCGGTTTAGAAAGTCCCTGATTTCCCGCCCCCCTCTTTTCCATTAATTTCTGCTATAACCCACCACACTTGATAACAGCAGGTTTTCTTTCAGGTAACATTGTCAATAGGTTCTTGGCAACTGCAGCTTTAAGTGTCGTGTCCTTTAGCAGGTGTTTGACTAACATTGTTTTGTTACAATGTTGATGAGAAAAAAAATTAGTTTCGTTATATGTCATTGTGCTTAAAGTCACAGTTTCCAAGAACTTACCGACAAGGACTTGCTCTGTGCCTTTTGTGGAATTTCATCTTTCCTTCACCTACTTCTTTTCCTGGGCGTGTGATAGCAGCTACCAAAATTACTTCTAAAGCTGTTTCCATTATTCCCCAAAATTTTTCCAGTTAAACTTATTTTTATGCAGAACAAAGTAGTATTTTTGTATTGGCAAGTTGCTTTTTTTAAGTGTTCTGAGAAGAGGATGGAACTTTCTGAGGCTCCCCAGATAAGGTGGTTGTGTTTCCATAGTTGAGTACTGTAGTGGTCAGTGATGGGAAAAGCATTAAAGAAATCTCTCGGTAAACCAGAGAACCAGCAGAAAGTTTGATCGTAAAGAATCTCTGGAAATCAGAGTGTTGTTCCTTAACACTTCCTGTAGCTGCCAAGTACACAGCTGCTGATCGAGTCCTGGGATATGTAAATAACATGCGTGTGTCATGTTTATGTTTGCTGCCAAAGAGAGCTAGTTTGACTTAATTAAAACCTATTATAGGAAATATTGATACAGTGCAGATCTCTGGATAACAAAAGAGCCTGCCCCAGATAAAAACAGACTTAGTGGGAGTCTGTATGACAGTGTTCTAGTGGACCCCCGAATTTAAAGGGGGCCTGGGAGTTTCCTTGTCATGCTGTCTGACCTTTTCCCGTGTGCTATATTGACCGTGTACTTTTGTGTGTTTATTTAAAAGGTTTTATCGAATACTAATTGTTTTGAGATTGTTAGAGTGATTTCCCCTACAGTGATATAATATGTATACCTCTACAGTCCTTAGAGCAAGGTGTGTTATTTTTAATCACTCAGTTAGATTAAATTCGGGCCTCCCGTGGATTTTTCTTAATTTAATAACATTATTTTTGCACCTGGAAAATATTACGTATCTTTTTCAAAGCTAGCCCTTAAAATGGTATGACCCACATTCTTCTAATTGTGAAAGGAGCCGAGGGTGAGGAGAACTCTTTGAGAACAACAAAGAGCATGGCTGTGGTTCCTAACAGACTCACAGCTGGGGGTGGGGGCACCCCGGCTGCCGCAGTGCAGCAAGCCCTGAGAACTGGGCCCTCTGTGTTCTGATAGGAAATGCAGTTGGTGGGTTAAACACCCACGGTGATATTTTTGGACTGAAAAATTTTTGTGGGGGAGGGGTCCTAGCCCCTTCTAAATGTGACTGGAGACTTAGGATGCCCCAGGGAAGCCATAGCTTCCCCGTGCATGAGCCCCATCCTGGCCTGGCTTCACTGGCCCCTGGGTCAGTTGGTCCCTTATTCCCAGTGTCCCTTCTCTCCATTTGTTCTTTGAAAAGAAGAGAAATGATGCCAATACATATCAAAGAGGCTATTCCTCCTAAGGGACCGTAAAAGGGGTGAAAAGACTGTGCTCTCCTGAGGTCTTCCCGCGATTGCTGCTTTTCTTAATCGAATAAAGACAGAAGAGTCACTTTACAGTTTCATGACACCCTTTTATGGTATCTTAAACCTTAGCTCACATTCTTAGCCATGGGGTATGCAAATGCATTTTCATCAGAAGTGGATTATTTATTTATTTAAAATCCTTTTTTTTTTTTTTTTAAAGACTTACTCTGCTGCCCTGGGTAGAGTGTTATGGCATCATAGCTCACAGCAAGTTCAAATTCTTGGGCTCCAGAGATCCTTTTGCCTCAGTGTCCTGAGTAGCTGGGACTACAGGTGTTCACTGCAGCATCCAGGTGTTTATTTTAGGTAGAGACAAGGTCTCGCTCTTTTTCAGGCTGGTCTTGAACTCCTGAGCTCAAGCTATCCTTCAGCCTTGGCTTCCCAAGTTGTGCTGGAATTATAGGCATGATCCACCATACCTGGCAGATTATTTATTTACTGAAGACATGTTTGAGTTCTCATGCCATACCAGTGCTGTTAGGAAAAGTTTCCAGTCACTGGAGCACTGTGTCTAGTTTCCAGTGGGCAAAAGGTGTCCAGACGAACACTTAGGTTCTGAATGTGAAGAATGCTTTTCATCACACGCTGATTCTGTTTGTTTATCATAAAGGTTTATCATACTGGTTTATCATAAAGGACCCAGCTCAGAAATGTCGAAATGGAAGAGAAGTGTAGGGCGAGGTGTGGGGAGGGCACTGTGCCGTCCTCCGGCACCTGCTTATGTTCACCAGCCTGGAGGCTGCGTGCGTATGTCCACTGTCAAGTCACTTGGATATACTGTCCCTTCCCCTTACCATGTTTTGCGCCCCTCCCCAACCATTCCCTGGCACCAGGAAAGGGATTACCCTTCCCAGTCCTCCTCCAGGAACATCTGGTTGCTGTGGCCCTGCCACTCCTGGGTAGCTTTCTGAGCCAGCTGGGACTCAGATAAGAGCAAGGCTGGAGAGGCAAGTGCTAGATCAGGTCAGATCCCGCCCCACAGATGCCAACAGGTGGTGCTGCTGAATTGACTTTGAACTAGATCACTGTGGGAGACCCAGCCTTGCCCCACTTAACCAGAGCTGCAAGGAGCCTCTGCACCTCTGGTTAAGTGGGTGTTTTCTGGTGTTTTTTAAAAATAGGTTCTGCCAGCAGTGAGATGCTTAAAAGATTAGGAAACCAGGGTAAGGAGAATTCACAAGGCAGGTTTTATTGTTATTCCACTGTAGTGAGACCAGCAGATCAGGTCATAGTCCCCAAGAAAAGATGGGACTCTGTGTCAGAGAGATTGACACCAGTGTTCAGGAGTCAGAGAAGCCAGGGAGAAATGTGGCCCAGAGCCTTTCTGGTGGCTTCTGAGGGAAGGAATAGGTGAGTCTGGGGAAGCAGCAAGCTGAGCACTAGCTGGGTGGAGTGACTTCCTCAGGCTCTGGGGTGGGTGTCGTAGGTGCTGAGCTGCCCGACACCCGGCCCTGGGGTGATTACGGAGGGAACAGCAGCATAGGGTTGTAAGAGCCTCACATAGGACTGGCTGGGTGCAGACTCCGCAGGCTCCTTAGCTGCAAAGCTTTTGCTGTCTGTATTAATTGGCCATCCCTGGGAGGGGCAGTCTCCCCAGGGTCAGTAAGGCCCCAGATGTCAAAACATCAGAATGAAAGGCCATACTTAAATAGGATAAATAGCAGCCCCTGAAAATCCCAGAGTCCAGAACTTAAAACCCTATTATCCTTTAACTCATCGGGCCTCTCCCCCACCCCAAATATACAAGCCCTGCTGCACCCTTCCACCTTCCGTCTTCCTGAACCCCGTTCTCTGCTCAGTCCTGCAAAAAGGCACCTTGGAGTCAGTCAGTGAATGCCAAGTGCAGGAGACTGTGAGAAGGGCATCATTTGGGCGTTCCTCCCTGACAGCCTGTGTTTAAACCCTCGCAGCCAGGACAGACACGGCTTTCAAGGCGTTCTTGGACGCCCAGAACCCGAAGCAGCAGCACTCGTCCACGCTCGAGTCTTACCTCATTAAACCCATCCAGAGGATTCTCAAGTACCCACTTCTGCTCAAGGAGCTGTTTGCTCTGACCGATGCGGAGAGCGAGGAGCACTACCACCTGGATGGTGAGCCAAACCCCGGCCTGGGATCTCCCCATGTGTCTCCCCAGAGATTCTCAATCGTCTCTTTATTTCATGGCTTGTTTTCTGCTAGTGGCCATCAAGACTATGAACAAGGTCGCAAGTCACATCAACGAGATGCAGAAAATCCACGAAGAATTCGGGGCTGTGTTTGACCAGCTGATCGCTGAACAGACTGGTGAGAAAAAAGAGGTAAGTACCCTCTTCTCAGGATGCCTGTCAGGAAAGCTGGGTTTGAGTTTGCTTGTTTTTATTTATTTGTTTATTTTGTATTACCATTTTTGGAGACAGAGTCTCACTGTGCTGTCCTTGGTAGAGTGCCGTGGCGTCACAACTCATAGCAACCTTCAACTCTTGGGCTTAAGCGATTCTCTTGCTTCAGCCTCCCAACTATCTGGGACTACAGGTGCCCACCACAATGCCCAGCTATATTTTTTAGAGACGGGGGTCTCACTCTGGCTCAGGCTGGTCTTGAACCTGTGAACTCAGGCAGTCCATCCGCCTTGGCCTCGAGTTTGCCTGTTTTTAAAGGTACAAATTATAAGTAAAATAGTTACAATTATATTGTCCTTCCTCGTGGCTTGACTGTCCTTTATCCAAGGTGACCACGTGACTGTTCTCCCTCAGCTGGCCTGTTTCTTAGTCTAGAAAACATGTTCCTGGTACTCTACTCTTCCCCCTTGAGATCTCTGGTTTTATTCTGTGTTAAATGTGGAAGTAAACTTCCATTACTACAATCTAGGATATTTCTATGAGCATCATTAAAGGCCAAGGTGTGTCTCCAGACATCAGAATAACATTCAGCATGCAGTAGGTGGTCGTTAATATTTGTTGAATGAATGCCAGCTTTGTATCATTCTGGATCATGTTTCTTTTTAAGTCTACCCAAAAGCCTATGTAGAAGTAGCAGGGATGGGGCATATATACCTGAGGGAAACTTAGAGTGAACTAAAAGTTGTGCCTGAGTTATTGAAGCACTTATATGAATAAAAATGTTGATAAGATGATAAGATTGAGATGAATTAGAGGGAAAGGTAGTATATGGTATGTAGCAGCGTCCAGCAATTCCTGTGTACATCCAGCTTCAATGAGAATATCGTACTTAGTTCTACCTTAAAAATAAAAGGAGAAAAGCTGGGAAGAAACCATGAAACACAAAAAACAAAAAACCCTCCTACTGTGACTGGCAGCAGGATTAAAAGCAACGGGGGTAAGATGAAGTTTGGTTGTTTAGTCTAGATTAAAGATAGCAACTATCTGCAAATATATGAAGGGTTATTATCCTGGCTCATTTCATGTCCTCTGCACAACAAAACAAGTTTTCATACTGTTAAAAACACAATTTTCAGAAAGAGGTACAATCATGACATCACATGTAAAAATAAACATATGTTAAGAAGTTTATTTTACTTACAAGATGTGGGATCCCCAGGCAGGTGTTATTAATATAAGGGTTCATTGGAAGAGTCAAAATCACAAAGATTTATATATGGACTAAAGAAATATTGAGATGTGTTTTAAACAAAGACAAACTAGTTTTTCCACAGCTGGAAGAAACCAACTAGGTCAGTATTAGACTGGACAGAACTTATACATCTGTCTGTTGCCTACACTTTACCGAGGGTTGTAAAAGACAGTATACAGGGATAGACTCTGATAGCCCGGGAGCCCAGGAAAGTCTTCTGGAGAGGATGTGTAATTTTCAACAGAAAAACATTTTTTTCCTACATAATAATACTACCAGCAGAGCATGTGAATGTTCTTAGTCTCCATGTAAGATAATTTAATCTACCAGAGTGTAGAAAAGATGGACACTGCTAACCTGGATTTAATTCAGGGGTCCTCAAACTTTTTAAACTGGGGACCAGTTCACTGTCCCTCAGACTGTTGGAGGGCTGGACTATAGTTTAAAAAGACAGGCAGTGGCTAAGCAGGTCAGGCAGTGGCAGCAGAAACACCTGGCAGGCTGGATAAATGTCCTTGGTGGGCCGCATGTAGCCCACAGGCTGTAATTTGAGGATGCCTGATTTAATTCTTTGTTTTCTATAAAACTTTTATAATAGGGAAAAAAATATGCTTTTTAAAAATTTTTTACTACCTATACATGTGTTTATTAGGTTTCTACTTTTTGCCATCACAGAATTAAAAAGGCTTAAAATTTAATAACAATAGCAATGTTTAAGATAAGGACGAGAAACAAAACCTCATAAAGAATGAACGAAGATAAATGCATTCAGAAAAGAAATCAGACAATTGCTGCATCAAAATATTAAGCAATAATAATAATGCAAAGAAAGTAACATTCACATTGTCAGATAAGAGTATGTCTATTATTATAGAATGCTTTGACTCTGACATTCAGTATGGAATCATAAGTTAACTTTTCTTTTTTTTCCCAAAGTCTCAAAATATAGACAACTAATATTTATAAACAAAAGTAAAAGATAATTTCAAAAAACAGATCATGCCAAATCTTATAGACAATGGAAAAGAAGAAATACTTCTTCTTTAATAAAATAAAATTATGCTTATTAAAGAAAAGCACAAAATACATAAGAAGGCAAGAAGAAAACTCTGCAGTCACCAAACCCAGCTTTTTTCCCCTATATTTAGTTGAGACCAGGTCCCTTTATTGATCAGGCTGGTCTTGAACTCCTGGCCTCAAGCAGTCCTCCTGCTGCGGTCTCCCAGAGTGCTAGGATTATAGGCATAAGCTACCACACCCAACTGGAAATAAACATTTTCATTTTATTTTCTTTCTATGCCAAGTTAATTACTGGATTTGAATGATGTTAGGAGCAAATGACCATGATGCTAACGACTGGAAGGTGATATGGGTAATGGATTGCAAAGAATTTAGGGGAAATCAATGATGAATCTGATCAAAAGTTAACCACTATAAAAGGGACTATGGCTTAGGTGAATCCAGAAGGTTTTTAAGGTGAAATTCTGACAGTCAAGTAAGGCATCTTTCCAGTGAGGAAAAAAGAGATAAAGGGCCATACAAAGTATTTTTCACAAGCTGAAATCATAAAAAGAAACATGTAGAAGTTGGAAGGAGGGATATGTGACTGGGTATCGGTTTTAAACAGTAGGAAAATCCTATTCTTATCAGGAGGTCTAAAGCCCAGAAAAATTAAGGCTTGACAGAGACGCCAAAGAGTGCAAGTAAAAAAATGTGATTTAGTGGGGTTCTCCCTCAAGATATACAGGAGGAACTAGGCCCTGGTGGGAATCAATAACTCAAAGGCAACTGATTACTCAAGAAGTCCCTGGCAAGGCTGGTTTGACCTCTTTTTCCTCCATTGAAGAGAATGGTCTTTAAACTGGAAAGGAAGATGGTCTTAATTCTATAAGAATAAAACCCTGGGGAGAATGAATCCTGGGGAAATAGCATGACCTGTGCCAAGATCAAGGACAGTTCTACACCACTGCGTGCAGCAGTATACTGGGACGACAGTAGAGACGGAGGTAGTTGTGGTTGCACCCAAATTATGTTCTGATTTTCGCACAGGTGATTCCTAATCCTTGTAGTTCCCTTTCAAGACAACATGTGGCAAACACCTAGAATGGATTTATGAACAGTTCTTGAACACAAATAGGATGATTTATTAGTATCTATTAGTAATAGCAGCTTTATGGTAAAATGATGACATTTTAGGGCCATAGAGTACCTGAATCCTGTCTTTAGTCAATTTTCCTTGGGATCTCTTTGAAGGCAAATATGTTCACAGAGAACAGCACTGGCTAACAAACTTACTTTTTTTAATGAAGCTGGGCCTGCAGCTTCCTGCCCCATGTTAAGGAGTTGGGCTGAACCACACAGACCATTTTGCTTAACTAGGAGGAAGAATAAGGCAAGAGGGTGTTTTACCTTAGAAAAGGCCTAAAAAATCCTCAGTGAGGCATCCCAGTCTTTAGGAAGGTAGAGGTCTCCCTACAGAACTCCCTCTTGGGGTTTGGGAAGATGATTCCAAAGAGGACCAGAACGAGCCCAAGAAAGAGCCTGCAGCCCCAGGAAGCAGCTCCGGCCCCCTTATGCCCGCTGTGTGGAAACTTGTTAAGAGAGAAACCACATGCATAGGTACCATACCAACCCGTTTTTTCCTAACAACTGTAGATCTCAGTGGTTTGCCTTGTTCCTTTTAGCTATCTTGTTCCTGAGATTCTGGCAATAAACACAGAATAAGAAAAAAAGATGAGATTTCCTCCTCCCCCCCAACCCCCCACACACTCCCCTTCATCTGTGTGTTTGTTTGGGAATACAGAGGATTTATTTTTTTAATTAGGGAATCTTATGTGAATTAAAAGATTTTTAAATTAAAATTGCATTGTTTCTAGCTCAAACTTAGCTAGAACATAATAATACTAATATTCAGCATTAGAGAAGCTAGCTAGACATTTTGATATCTTCAGCCTTTTGTTTCAGGTGGAGGTGGTATTTTTTATTCAGATGCTGACAAACTGAGAGTATTTATAAAAAATGTGATCTGTCATTTTGTGCTATTTCTTTTTTAAATAATGAAATTGACAGGCCAAAAGTGCATGTATTTGTAGTGTCCAGCAGGGTATTTTGGTATATGTTACATTGTGGAATGGCTAATTCAAGCTATTTAATTTATAGACTACCTTATATATGTAACCAAATGTTTTAGGAACAGTGTTTTCATGCAGAAAAAGTGACATGAGCCTGGTGAATTTTCAAAAGTCATGAAAATCTGAGTATTGATAACATCTCCTGGTAAGCTTTTGCCCCGTCTATAATTTTCAGGTTGCAGATCTGAGCATGGGAGACCTGCTTTTGCACAGCACCGTGATCTGGCTCAACCCACCAGCCTCCCTGGGGAAGTGGAAAAAGGAACCGGAATTGGCCGCCTTTGGTACGTTTCAGAAGGGGGTTTTGCAGAGAGGGAAAAGCTGACTTATTTATTTTTGTTTTTTTAAAACGAGAACGTTTCTTTTCCAAGACACAATTTATTAAATAAACTTAATTGCAGTTATCTAAACTGGTCTTCCTGCTATAGCCACCAACATCTCACAAATGCTAAACGAAACCTTGCAGTTCAGTTGTACTGTGTGGCTGCTCAGCTGCACAGATAGGCTGTGCCCAAGTCTATCCCAGATATAAACATACAGGCAGGAAAAGAATGGTTTTTTGCTACTGCTGCTGCAGCACTGAGTTTTCAAAATAATGGGCTAACAATAAAGCAAAGAAAAATAAAATGAAAAATCAAGAAAAAATAGTCTCTGTTTCTGAGACCTCAAGCCCTGTATCTTTTATACTCTTCCTGATTCTGTGTTGCTGTGTGCAAGATCAGGATGGAGAATGTTAATTCCCAGCTGAGCCATCATGGCCACTCTGGGCTGCCTTGATCGTGGTGAGATACATCTCAGTCACATTGCTGCTAAATACGAGGGAAAGAAGAGATGTTCTGGATGATTTGTGTTTTAATACACTGGCTTGGATGGATGCAGCTCCAGCAATGAGAGGTTTCATGTTACTGTATTGTAATATGCGTATGTTTTTGGAGAGAGAGAGAGAGAAACTGTGAGTTTTAGTATACTGGGAACTGTGCATAATTCAGGAAATAAGGCTTGTTACAGTGTAAATGCTTCTTGGCATATTGCAGTGTTGTTTCTGAATATAAAACTGTCAACACTTCAAGCTTTTGTTTTATGTTCTGATTTTTCCTCGCCTCTGCTTATCATGGGCCGTAACAAAATGTATAGGAAATCTAGCATTTGCCATTCTCTTTATATTATTTCTCTCGGCATGTAGGGAAAGGGGGCTGTTTACTGATTCTTGACTGAGCTCTTTTTATTCTTCCATCATGCGAATGTGGCATTTTCTAATGGAACATCCTCGTGAGATCAAAATCAGAGGGTTTAGTACAAAGATTTATTGGACTTCTGCTTAGATCTGTATGCCTAAAATTTCCAGCGAGCCACTGGAGTTGTTGATACCATTGTATTAAAAATAACGAACACAAAAAGTGTGGCGATGACGTGACTGGATGAGTCACACAGAGGCGCGTTCACACGTGGGACGTGTTTGGTGGGGCAGCTTCCTTTTCAGCATCACTCTCGTGTTTTTCATATTGCCATTTCTTCTTGGAGAGGCCTGGGATCTCTCGGATGCTTCTTGGTGGCTCATGTGTAGGGTTCAGGATACTAAAGTGACCCAAACCAGCCACCTGTTTCTGATGTTGGATCCATCACAGAGTAGCAATTCCAGAAGTGCAGCATTTGGATTTTCCATGGCTTGCTCCCTGAATTTGATGGAGTTGCTATAGTTAGAAATAAGTGGATTTAGAAAAAGAAAATAATTTAAGTAGGAGACAGTAGGGGTGGGCAAACTCTTTTTCTGTTAAGAGGCTATGGGACCAAGAGGCCACTTGCTTTGCCAGCGTTGCCAAAAGTAGCTGAGGACAATATAGCAACCAACGAGATGGCAGCATTGGCAAGTGGCGGGCGAGCCCGGGTTTGGCCTGAGAGTCCTATTTTGCCAACCTGTGTTTCAAGAAAAGGCCAGTTTTGAAGTTTGGGGTTTTAGGTGCCATCTGCTTCGTAGGCTCAGATGAGATAGCGGACTCTGCTACTCTGCGTCCAGCCCCGAGGTTGTCTACGAGAGGGAGGAGTGGGTAAGTGCTGCCTTCAAGGACGTGGTGAGTCCAGCATACCTGTCCTGGGTGTAAATGGAAGCTGTGTCCCCAGCCCCAGGGCGCCACATGGACAGCAAACTCAGTAGGGGCTGTGGTTCACAAGAAAACCTGCTGAAGGCTGTGTGATGTGAGACCAGCTTATATTGTAATTCAGAATCCTCTCCAGAATAATAAAGACAGGGGAAGGAGAAATCAGGATTATGAATAAAGGCTGGCTACGGTCACCATAATGAGTTTGTCTGGGGATTCCCAGTCTTTATAGGTGGCAGGCTTGAGGGTTTGGGTGTGATTTTCAGTAGCAAGGCAGACCTAGTAGAAATGTATGGACACAGGAAGGGCAGCTGGGAGGGAAGGAGGCTAATGACCCTCAATCAGGCAGCCTCGGGGTTAAACCCCAGTTGTCTTTTTGTTTCAGTTTAAACATCTAACCTCAGGAAATAGTGTGGCTTTCTCCCAAAGCCACAGTTGACTTGCTAGCAAAAAAGCACCTTGATATTTCGTTCCCAGAGTGGCTCATGTGTACTGAATGTTGATTATCACCACCTGTGACTCAGGGGTTAGGGCACTGGCCCCATATACCGAGGGTGGCGGGTTCAAACCTGTCCCCTGCCAAACTGCAACAAAAAAAAAATAGCTGGGCGTTGTGGCCGGTGTCTATAGTCCCAGCTACTTGGAAGGCTGAGGCAAGACAATCGCCTAAGTCCAGGAGCTGGAGGTTGCTGAGAGCTGTGTGATGCCATGGCACTCTACCGAAGGCATTAAAGTGAGACTCTGTCTCTACATAAAAACCAAAAAAACCAAAACAGAAACAGAAGTAACTTGTTTGGGCTTCTGCTTTGAAGGGTATTAGACATTCACCTTTTGGTGCACAAAACGAGTGCTTTAGGCCGGGAAGGGCTGCCAAGACTTTTGGAGATCCAGGCTGTGTCTGAAGGACTGGGAAACTCCACAGAGTTGGTTGAGTGAGAATAGCCCTGAGGTCTGGAGAAAGCTTAAGGAGGGCTAAGGGTTACTCTCCAGCACTACTGTTGTGATCCTTGGTGATGAAGATGAGGGAATCTGTGGCAAGTCCATTAGCCTTAGAGCCATGGCAGCACACCCTTGAGCTGTGGTCCCAGTGACATGGTGGGTCTTCTGAGATTCAGGTTGATGGTTCCCTCTCCTGAGGTACAGCTCTCTCTTTAAGGGGACCTTGCTGTCCTGGCCTCTGTGATTCCTGAACACTTCATGGTGAGAATGAAGGGTCTTCACAGATTGCTGGTGCTCAGCTGCTGCTGAGAAATGGCACGGCCCCCTCAGGTCAGGGAGCACCTCTGGAAGGAAACTTTCCAGTCTATCCTTGGGGAACCTTGACATTCAGATGCTTTAAAGTGTGAAGAACTAGGGGCAGTCTAGACCCAGTGGTCAGTCAGTTTCTTTGCATCTCAAGGCTTATTTCTCTGCAGCGGAGATTAGGATGACCCTGCACAAAGGGAAATCTGGCCTGTCCTAATTAAAAAAGAAAATGAACCAGATACTTTAGGTTTGTCTCCAGAGGGCCTGGGCACCTGGTGGTCCATTCTGAGAATTCTCTCAATGTTCATTCTCATTGTAATTCTGTGTCTGGTACGATAGGCTGTGCCTCCTCCAGGGGTTACATGACCAGGCTATTTCTCTGTGTCAGGGTTGGAAGTGATACACAGACTGTCTTAGGATGTTCAGCTGCTATAACAAAATGATATAAACTGAGTGGCTTACAAACAACAGAAATTCATATGTCAAAGTTGTGGAGGTCAGAAGTCCAAGATCCCACTTTCTCATAGATGGTGCTTTCTAGCCGTGTCTCCATTTGACACGAGTCGAGGCATCTTTCTCGGGCCTCTTTAATAAGGGCACTAATCTCATTCGTGAGGGCAGAGTCCTTATGGCCTAATCACCTCTCAGAGGCCCCACCTCCTAAAAAGGCCACATCAGTGATCAGTTTCAACATGTGAATTTTGGGGAAGCACCAACATTTCCAGAGGTGTTCAACCTTTTTTCTTTTCTGCCACAAATTAGAAGAGTAAGAGTTGCTTTGGGCCCTGCATTAAATACATGAACACTAAGGAAAGTTCATGAACAACAATAATAAAATATTCATGCATTCCAGCAGAACAGATAAGCAAAACAATCTTCAAATAATGAGTATATGGCCCACAGGCTGCAAGTTGGATAGTGGTGAAGCAGAGACCCTGACACAAAGAACCCAAACAGGCTGGATGCTGCATCTACCCTGCCATTCCTTCCGAGGTCTGACTCCAGCCCCCACTTCCACCCCAGGAATCAGAATCATTGCATGTCAGACATGCTTAGCATTGCTTAAGGAATTCTCTGGAAGATTATACATAACTCCCTGTATCTCCCCACCCCCTGAAATAATATAAGAATAAAACTACATATTTACTGCTCCTAAAGAGCTTATTCTGATTCAGCCTATTTGGAAGAAGTGGGATTTGCATTCTACTTCATAAACTAATTTTTGTTTCTTTAGGTCAAAAAGATGAATTATATTTCCTGAATAAGAACACCATATATGTGTGTGTGCACATGTGTGCAATATTAGCTTAATTTATATGAATGTAAATCACCTTTAGCAATTGTATTATTATAAAAGATGTTTATATTACTCTTTTTTTTGAGACAGAGCCTTGGTTGCCCTGAGAAAGTTTCATGGTGTTATCACAGCTCACAGCAACCTCCACAACTCCTGGGCTCACGAGATCCCCTTGCCTCAGTTTTTCTGTTTTTAGTGGAGATGGGTCTTGCTCAGGCTGGTCTCAAACTCCTGAGCTCAAATCATCCTCCTACCTGGGCCTCCCAGAATGCTAGGATTATAGGTGTGAGCCACCTCACCTGGCCAAGACATTTATATTATTCTTCCAGCTGCTGAATGATTGCATTTCTATTGAATATGTGTCAGCTAAAGTTTTAACCTTGATATGATATCATAGGTAAAGTATATATTTTACTCAAATATTTTGGGGGAGGGGAGGTAGATTTTCCATGTTTATTTTGAATGTGGGGATTTTCCTCTCTCATAGGCTTTTGATTTGCACAGATGTGATGAGTGAGTGTAAGGTGGGTGGGCATTAGTCAACTGGGATCTCTCAGTCCTTTTCGTCACTGTGGTGTTTAGTACCACAAGTTAACAATGCTAAGACATATTTTGCACCATAACTGTTTTTATTTCTTTTTTTCCAGTCTTCAAAACTGCTGTGGTTCTTGTGTATAAAGATGGTTCCAAACAGAAGAAGAAACTTGTAAGACTTCTTATTTCACCCCATCATTTGAAAGTATCTTCTTCTGTCCACTTCTCAGTCATTTCTGCATGATTTGACAGAAATTTGACATCTGTTGTCAGTAGGAGCCTTTTTATGGTTTATTTTGGTTATGTGCTACTCCAGACTCTTGAGGACATCGCTCAGGCAGGCTCAGGGTTAGAGCATGAAAATGAATTACCTATTGAGCCTGCCATGACTCAGAACCTTCCTGACACTATTTTTTCTTCCTTTCTCTGCTGCCACTGATCCCCTTTCTCCCCTTTCCTGTGCCTCTCTCTCACCTGCATTTGGTCAGCAAGCTTATTTGCAAACTGGCAGCATATTTATCATGCATGTCACTGCTTGATGGACGAACAAAGAAACATGCGGGGAGGAGATTCCTTTGGACAAGCCCTGGAGTTAGTGACGAGTGGCTGTCACTGGTTTAGAAAATGTAGGGCACTGGGCCAGAGTGGATTAGATTGTTCTTAATGCCGCCAATTCCTTCCTTTCTGCAGGTAGGATCTCACAGGCTTTCAATTTACGAGGACTGGGACCCCTTCCGATTTCGACATATGATCCCTACCGAGGCTCTGCAGGTTCGAGCTTTGGCTACTGCAGGTAAACTTTGAGCCAGGCCAGCTTCGTATTTCTGATGTTTCCGTGAATTATTTGATTGTATTCACACTTTTGGTCTAACCACCAAGCAAAAAAACTGGATCTGAGCCTTCTAAAACCAACTCACCCTAGTCCGATGTCATGGGGACAAGTATTTGGTAAACGTCCAATTATTCTCTCTAATAAACTAGATGTATCTTCCTTCACAGTGCAGTAGGAAAACTCAAATGCAAAAGGCATGTAGGACACACACATTGAAGCTATTATTTGCCTTAAGAAGGTTTCTCTAAGCTTCTAACACAGTGATTTACTCCAATGCCTCCAACGTATGATTTGCAAAATTGAATTACATGTGAATTTCCAGGAACCTATAAACGGTGGGTCGACAACAGCTGCAGTAGCATTTTGAGGGTTGAACACAGAATGGTATTGTTGTTTTACTTTAGAACTTTAGATTATGAATTATCCTGTTCCTTTGTTCCCTTGTGCCAGGTTTATAAATAGGAAAGCTTGCTTCTATAGCAAACTACAGACAGGCTTCTTAGCCAGGAATTTTTCCTTCATTGAGCACTAAACACAGAAAGACTGGAAATTTTGAAAACAAAGCCATCTTTGTGATGGGACATTCCATTGTCTCCCTCTACTTTCCATTCAAATCAATTTTAAAATCATCAAGATAAGAGCTTATTTTAATTGAGTTGCAAAGACTGGTCAAACCCTCTCTCATTATGAAGTAGACTCCAGGAGATTTGGGAATCAGAATATGGAAAGTTAGATTTTTATCTTAGTCCGGGAAAGTTTGTAGGACTTTTTGCAAATGAATTCCAGTTGGGGGTAATCATGTAGCCACAGTGAGGGTCTGTGACCAGAGTTCTGAACCTCTGGATAAGAGCGAGACCTCATGGAGCGCAGCTTTAATGTCTGCAGTGAATTATTCTTTTCACAAGTACTTTATTCATGACTTTAAAAGTACTATGGTGTTGTAGGCATTGCAGAGCTTAGAAATGAATGTATAGCTATTCCTCACTTTCTGGGCATGCCATTTTGGCTTCACGCAGAGTGGGCCGGGGAAAGAGGAGGCCCACTTGGTCTGCAGGACACCAGGCCTGGTCACCTGCATGGGGGAGCGCTCCAACAGAGAGCAAGGGTGGGTCTCATTGTATCATTGTCCTGATGAGGTATGCGTTGCAGTCTTGAGCTCTATTTAGTCCAACTGTTGCCAAAATCACTTAGTTGAAATCCAGTAGTGAGAGAAACAGGCTGCACAGCTGAAAGGGTGGGTTCTTTATGATATAATTGACTAAGTGGCCTTTTAGATTCATCTTGAAGGAGATTTTAGCAATCAGAAATTTCCCAGGTGTTCTTGTCTTAGCACCCATTATCTCTCAACATCCTGGGATAGCTCTGCAGTATCTTTGGTCCTGTGCAGCTCTGCACTATTTAACCTTTTATCAAAGCAGGAAAATGCATTTGTAAACATGTAAATAGATCCATTTGAAATGTACCTTGATTCATCCTTGTTTTAATTTACCTAGATGCAGAGGCAAATGCCGTGTGTGAAATCGTTCATGTAAAATCGGAGTCTGAAGGGAGGCCGGAGAGGGTCTTCCACCTGTGCTGCAGGTGAGCTGGGCCCCTGCAGTGAAGGCCATCCAGCCCAGGACTGTCCGCCATGGACCAGCCTGTACTTCCCTAGACACTGTGTGCTTTTCTTGTGCCTGTGCAAGGGTTTTCTCTCCACACGTACATTCTGCATATCGGAACAACATGGTTGTCTAATAACACTGTGTTTTGCTGTTTGGCTACATTTTTCGTGCTGTAACATCTCCAAGATGCAACAGACGGGGGTGGCCATGTATGAAGGTATTCTTGAAATGATCAAGAAATGATTAGGCCTGCGTTGATCACCTGTGGCCCTTCAGTGGAAGCTGAGCTTACAACGTGGACTTTGACTTATTTCTTCCTGTTTTCCTTCTACCCCATCTTCTTCTTCCCTCCTCGTTCTCCTCCGTGAGAATTTGAGGTCTTCTCCCATATGCGGTCAATTCTTTATTTTATTCCCCCTAAAAACATCAAGACGGGTGGCTCCAATAGTTGGCTTCTTGATATATTTGGATTTAAATATGACTCATAGTTACTCATGCATTTATCTAATCATAGGCACATAGTAATTTTCCCAATAATTACCCGGTCTCTTACACAGTAAGTGGTAGTATGCTATGGTTTGCTCACAAAAAAACTCCCCAAACAATAGAATCACTATGATTATGATTATTAGTGATATTTTTATAAAATATTTTATAACATCTCTAGGATAGATTCACTATATAGAATAGAAATATCATTATGACTATTAGTGATATTTTATAATGCCATTGCTAGTGTAGTAAGAAGGTGCATTTGCCAAGTATCGACTTTGCTTAGTGCCTCACATTCATTATTGATTATTGATTGCATTTAGTCAAACCAAGGTACTGTTGTACAAATGGTGAGGGAAGACTCATGCCTGTAATCCTAGCACTCTGGGAGGTAAGGCAGGTGGATTGCTTAAGCTCAGGCATTTGAGAGCAGCCTGAGCAAGAGTGAGACTCTGTCTCTAAAAATAGCCAGGTGCTGTGGTAGATACCTGTAGTCCCAGCTACTTGAGAGGCTGAAACAAGAGTATCACTTGAGCCCAAAAGTTTGAGACTGCTATGAGCTGTGCTGCCACGGGTACTCTACAAAAGGTGACAAAGTGAGACTCTGTCTCCATAAACAAGCAAACAAACAATGGGTTCATACTCTGATGGAGTTAACTTCAAACCTAGGCTGTGTCTTGCCATGTCACCTTTCTGTGTTGGGTGTTGGTGGTCAACAGAGTCAGATTCCCTGACAGCTGTCAGGACTAGAAGTGACATGTTCTGAATAATCCACATGTGTTTTGAACTCCGTCTTTGCCATCTATTCAGGCTAAGCCGAAGTCCATGGGGGTCAGTGAGCTGCCTCTAGAGATGCCATATTTATGGTTGATGATGCATACTGAGTGAAACTTAGCTGGGAACAAGTACTGAGAGCAAAACAAGAAAAAATAGCTTTTACCCAGGAAACACTTTTCTACCAAGGGAATCAGGATGCAGAAAGATTTTGTAGTTCTTAACAATATAGCCTTAATATTTATTTACACATTGAGACGTGTCATAGGAAGAGTTGATATTTAACACGAGGGAGGCTGATGCTAGAAGCAGCTAAGGATGTTGTTGTATCAGTCTTTGGGTGCTCTGCAGAGCCATAAGAATCTTATGGTTTACTTGTCCTCCAAACCTTTTAGAATGCAAAGCTCTATGTTAAGTACCAAGAGCAGAATCTGGCAACTTCTTGGTACAAAATCCCACTGTCCACCCATTGCTGTTAACCAGCTGCTCCAGCTTCCATGGGCTGCAGGAGATGAGTCACAAAGCCAGAAGGGAAAGGGGTTGCTTTTTATCCCCAACTGTGAAGACCTCAGTCTCTAACCCTCAGCCCTCCAGGCTGCACTTGGTAACCTCAGAAGTTTTCTCATGTCTTGAACTTTGTTTCCCTAACTTGTGCCAATCTCTTCCTAGCTCCCCAGAGAGCCGGAAGGATTTCCTGAAGGCCGTGCATTCCATCCTGCGGGACAAGCATAGAAGACAGCTCCTCAAAACCGAGAGCCTTCCCTCGTCCCAGCAATATGTCCCTTTTGGAGGAAAAAGATTATGTGCACTGAAGGGGGCCAGGCCGGCCATGAGCAGGGCAGGTACTGTGGGGATTCAGACGTTCAAGATCCCGGTCACCCCAGCTCCGCTGTAGAAACCCAGCAAGCTGACCTCCTTGTTGAGTGGGAGTTAGGTATGGCCCGGTGGGGCTGAAGTAGGAAAATGGTTCTTCCCTGGTGCGAGGTTCCTGGCCCTTGGCTCCTTCCCGGTGGCTCCCTGGGGATCGCCCTGTGTCTCCTCCTCTCGTCCTCCCTTCAGGCTTTCCTCCCTGCCCTCCTCCTTTTGGCTGGTGAGCTCCTCTCTCATTTGCGAGCCAGGGAGTGGACACATCCTCTTTCTGAGGGGCTGTCTCAGCCTGCTTGCGGAATGAGAGTCGCGCTGCTTTGCATGACAGTCAGCTTTGTCTAGCAGAAAGCCACGTGTCATGTCTCAGCAAGGTCATAGCTCACCGTTCTGAGAACGTGGTGGCCTCATATTCCGGCAGCGCAGCAATGCCTATTCTCAGTAGTGAGCAGTCCAGGTTTAGTAGACCAGATGACACATGCCGTTTTTACCCTCGCCTTGTGCCTGCAAATTTATTTTTAGTGTCAATGTTAATTTGGGGAAGTCTTGAGCTGCTACTGGAAAGGAGGAATCTAGAGTTTAAGTGGTTCCAGAATATTGTTATAGGACTTAATCTATCGCTTTGGAGCAGGGAGGAAGAAAAATCAGTATTACCACCTGCTAATGGCAGTAAAATATAGCTAAGGAAGAAAGATATTTCAGAACACTTAGGTCCTTAATGGCATCACGATGTTAACATTTTTATTACGCCTTTCTTAAGAAGCAGCCTGGAATTTTGCAGGGCAGAGTCCATGCAAAGAGGCTTCCTTTGCGTTTGCCAAAAAGGTTTCTGACCATTTCCCCCTTTACCTTACACCTGTTCTCAATTGTGTTGAAGGGACGCAGATAGAACTGTGATTGAAATTGAAGGTTTTCATAGACATAACCTACCTGGCTTGACATCGGATACTGTATTCTTTAAGCACCTTAAGTTTAACTAACATGATGGGGTTAGTTATCATAAATCTTTTCTCCAATTAAGTTGATGTGTGCTTATTAAAACCTAGTGCACTGAACACCCAGCACTCTGTTGGGTTTTCCAAAGTATCCTGAGAGTCCTGCACACCCTGCTTTCCACAGTTTTTCACAGGGTCCCCAAGTAAGAATTGATCCTTTATAGCTCACTATAGAGAATTTTATCTTGGAATTGTCTTGCCTCTTTTGCTTGCCAGAGAATGTTTAATATGAATTAGGAATAAGTGTCTGCACCTCAGGGAACCCACCTGCCATAAGCCAAGTTTCCACTGTTAGTCAATGAACCTAAATTCAGATTTGCATATGAGTTGAAATTAAGCACATTTAGTTTAGTCTGAAGTTTTCCTGATGAAATCCATTTGGTAGAGAAAACAAAACCAACTCACAACTTACCCATTATCATGAATACCAGGAAAAAACTTGATGTCATAGCCTGTTGGAGTTGATAGACTGAAAGACTTTTCTGCCTGATGCCTCATTTTTGGCTGGACTCTTCATGTTAGGATTTAAAAACGATGCTTGAGTGGGTCAGCACAGCACTAAGTGGTCCGTCTTAACAGTGAGTGCTAGCAATACTCAAAGATTGTTTCCCTACCTAAAAGATGGGGAGGAACCCAATACTGATAGCGGTGTTATCAAGGATGCGAAGGATAACCACTCATGCTTCACTCTGCATTGCCATGAGCACCCACGTAGTTTATTTCTCCTTCTGTTCGGTTTGGATAGGGTACCAATGCCAAATATCCTGCCTCTACACTTAGTCAAAAAGTAGTGTGCATCTGCCAATAACCCAATTACAAGATTTTTCATTTTATTCTACTGTTTTCTTATGGAAATTTCCAGACTTAAGGAATAACTAAAAGAATTCACCCCTCCCATCCACAGTCTATAATTGACCTTTGTCTGTATTTTCATTATCACACATCTCTCCATCTTTCATCCATTAACTCATTTTTGACACATTTCAAAGAAACAGACATTAGGACTTCAGCATGCAAATCATCAACAAATACTTTGGATAGTTTTGAATTGGAGATAGTTCTATCGTGATTGGACAGAGCCAGCCTCCGCTTTGGTGGTATGGAGATAAAATTAAACAGGAATTTTTGTTTCTTTTCAATGGTGTAGAAGTAGGTTTTCTCTCTTTTTTTTTTTTCCTCTTTCTCTCTTTCTTCCTTCCTTCTCTTTTCTTTCTCTCTTCTTTCTTCCTTAACTTTCCTTTTTCTCTTTATTTCCTTTTCTCTTTCTTATTTTTTCTGATTTGCCTGAACATGGTTTTCATTCTCCACCTGGAGCCATAGTGGTGTCCATTTGTTCCATGTCCTGTGGTAGTGGAACTCTCAGGAACCCTTGTGGACACAGAGGGGTCTGAGGATGGCTGGAACGGGAGCCAGTGTAGGCCATTGTTGAGCTCCCCTGTGTCTCTACAGTTGGAGTTAAGGCTGTATTTTGAGAATAGACATCTTCTAGCAGTGCTGAAGCAATTTAGTGGATTTAGGGCTCAGGTTTCAGGAAAGCAGCTCCCAGGTGGCGTTTAGGCTCTTCCCCTGCCCTGGAAAGCACTGTTGCGTCTCACCTTTTTGTGTCTAACGCAACAACCACTCCAGGGAGAAGCAGCAGCCCTCCCATGTGAGCAGTCTCTGTGTGTATGTGGGGTCATTTGCTCGAGTGGTGTCTTTTGTTTGCTTGTTTTTGATAATCTGGGGAGCGGGTGAGAGATTGAATGATCTGTTTCTCTTAACTCGTATTTTGCTGCTCTTCACTGTAGCCTTTTGCTGATCGCCTGCCGGGCGTCGTCTGTCGTGTTTCTCATTTGGTTCAGGCGCTCCTGGTTGATGCCTTGTGGAAGAATGAGGGACACAGATGTAGTTAGGAGGCGCCAAGGTGCACACCTGCTTAGTCCGTATGGGACAATGTCAGGGAGAGGACAGGGAGATGATGGGAGACTCCATGTCTCTGAAAGCCAGTCTTCCCTGCAGGCTCTCTAAGAGGGACGTGGCGCCCTTCATCTAACTGCAGATCCTGAAGAAACGTTACATTCCAGTTCCCAGAAAGCAACATAATTTAGACCAGAGCTTCTGTGTCCTGATACATTGCTTTGGTTTCCACAAAGACACCAGAACTGTGCACCCACTTCATTCTTACTAAAGACCTATTCTGGCTAAATGACTTAGGACAGCCCTGGGGGATCTACATAGTACTGTGCTGTGGGACATGGTCAGGGTTGAGGATACTAACTTGCCAACTAACCCTCAGATCAGCGTCTGCATTGACCTGTCGTAGGTGTACGGGTGAGAGTAGGAGATTATTTCAGAGGGAATTGCGTTTCCTTTTCCTCATAGCCTATAGCCCTTTCCCACATGCCCGGGCTCTCCCTTGCCCTTCGGTCAGTTGCTGTGACATCCTATAAGTCCCCACGTCTGGATAAGGTAAACTCTCCAGGATGGACCGATGATATGTAGAAGTTACGCCCCAATGACATCGAGGCCCTAAATGCATACCATTTCAGGGTTTGAAACATTTTCTCCTTTTCTTTGCTTTCTGGATTTTCATCTCACATAAAGCATGTGGGGGTTTTATTTTTATATTTTTGTGTGTGTGTGCAGTGTCTGCCCCAAGCAAGTCCCTTGGGAGGAGGAGGCGGCGGCTGGCTCGGAACAGGTTTACCATTGATTCTGACGCCATCTCCGCAAGCAGCCCGGAGAAGGAGTCCCAGGAGCCTCCCGGTGGCGGGGACACTGACCGATGGGTAGAGGAGCAGTTTGATCTTGCTCAGTATGAGGAGCAAGACGACATCAAGGAGACAGACATCCTCAGTGACGATGATGAGTTCTGTGAGTCCGTGAAGGGCGCCTCTGTGGACGCAGACCTGCAGGAGCGGCTTCAGGCCGCCTCCATCAGTCAGCGAGAAAGAGGCCGGAAAACTCTGGACACTCACGCCTCCCGCATGACCCAGCTCAAAAAGCAGGCTGCCCTGTCGGGAGGCCTCGGCGGAGGCGCGGAGAGCGCGAGCGAGGAGGTCATCTGGGTCAGGCGCGAAGACTTTGCCCCCACCAGGAAACTGAACACTGAGATCTGACTGTGTCACTTGCCCCTTAGGGAATGTGTGTAGATACTCCTCTCGCCCTCACTCTGCCCGCCCTCCCGTGCCGCCGTCGACGAGAATGTCCCCTTAGGTCACACTCTTGCACACACGTTTTGGCAGCTGACTTGGTTCTGAAGCCATGTAGCCACCCCACGTCGTCATTTTTAACAGCAGCCTCAGAAAGAATTGCTCACGATCCCAGATAAGCTCGAGTCCTATCTTCTGTATATTACTAAGGGCTTTAATTTATTCTCAATCAGGGTCTGAAGAATTAAAAGAAAAAAAAATTCTAAAGCACTGGAAAACAAATCATCCCCAGGAGTTTCAGTCCACACAACAGATGAATTCAAGGGGTAGAGAGCGCACACACGAAAAATGATGACGATCGTTCTGTCCGAGATCACTCTCCCCGCTGGGGAAACCACTTTCCAATACAAAAATCTGTACAGCTCGCAGTGTTCTTACCGTCCTTTCCTCTTCCATGTCTGAGAATATCTGTGTATTTTAAGGATGTGTGAGGAGAGGGTGGCGATTCATGTTTTGATGAGCCTTTTTATTTTTCTTTTTTCTTTTTTCTTGTTTTGGTCTATGGCTGGTCTTACTCTGTGTCAGTGTTCGGAAGCTCTAGTTTTGCAGAGAATTATAAAGATGCCAAACTCTTTGAAAAGAGATCCAAATTTATCACTTGAGAGAAGAAAAAGAAAAACACTATTTTTTGTATTTTACTGAGATGCAGGGGCACAAATAGAGGAGAATTTTACAGTGTTAGTGTAACCCTGAGTCTAAAAAGTAAATAAAATAAAAAAATGAGGATATAACCTTTTAGAGAGTGAGGCATGGTGGTTTTATATTTATATTTGAAAGGCCAATAAGCTCATGCTAAGGATAAAGAATTTTTCCAAGAAGCAGATTTTTTTTTGTTGTTGTAAATGTTTGAATCTATATTTGAGATGGGAGTTTGGTTGGATTAAACATGACACCCAAGTGAGTGGTTTGTGTGTCTGTTGCACATGGTGGGGGAGGGGAGCCTCCTCATGGGGTTGCCATGGTGATCATGGGGCTTTTTTTTTCCATCAAAATTGCATCTTCATCCATAGACAACCTACCCCCTTCCCTGACGGTCCATAACCAAACCTCTTCCAAAACATCTCTTGTGTTGAAGAGATACTTTCATCCTTATATACTTTCTTCATGCCAACAAAACAGGGTAAACATACTTAAAACCTAACAGTCTAAACAGATATCCAAATAAGAAGAAAAACAAGTTATAGCACTTTCAATTTTTTTTTTACAAAAAAGGTTTATAGCTTTTTCTTTTCCCATTTCTCAATGTCCACTTCCTAAGAAGGGTTTAAATAATACGAAAACTTTCTTTTTGGGGAAAATATCTATTTGGTGTTTGACACATCAGTAGGTACTTTAAAGACCTGAATTTTATAGTAGCTTTAGGAATTATATTTTATAAAAATCAGTTATGACTTTATATTTCCAGACAATAGAGAGTTCAGAACATCACGCTCTGTGCCCTGCTTGCTTAACCTGCTTCCTCACCCTCAATCCCTCCCCCTTCGGGTTTTCAGGGCTTTGAGCTTGATCTTTTGAAAGTTTTATTCTATTAAATTTTTGCTATATCTTCTGGTTTTCTTAAAAAGCTTTAGAGTGGTTTCTATACCCTTTGTATCACTGCATTGTTCCATATCATCTCCGGTTCGACTGTGTCTGGATGGAAAACGGCAGCAGAACAGTCACATTTCCTAGTCACCGTGCAACGCAGCCATCTGAAAATACTCGGAAGTCTGGTGCTTGGAGAGGTGCCATTGTCTCTTGTACATAATAAGGTCATGACGTGTCTATGTCCAAAGTTCTTATATATTTCTTTTATAAGCTGAAAGAAGGTCTATTTTTATGTTTTTAGGTCTATGAATGGAACGTTGTAAATGCCTGTCAAACAATAAAAATAATGAAAAGTGTCTGGACGACCCTGTGCCTTTTTGGACGGGAGGATGACAGTGAACTGTTGATGGGATGTTGTCCACGGGAGAAAATTCCTGAGAACGAATGCCTGGTGTTAAAGGAACTGTTGTGATCATCAGAGGAGAGCTGTCTTGGTAGAACTTGAAGTTTTAACCAAGAAAAAGAAAAGCATTACTAAAGTTGTTCAGCGTCTTTCTCTAAAGATTTGGAGACTAGGAAATACCGCAGATACACACCAGTTACACACACTGGGCACTGTTTCTTTTCCAGTCTCCTGCCCATCCAGGCGGGAGCAGGATGAGGGGCCCTGGGGAGGAAATGGGGTCAATTGCAGAGCTCTGAATGGTGAGCAAGTGCAAGTCACTCATGTTGTGTCCCCGGGGGTCTGCTACCTCGGTCTTCACAGCATCTCTATAAGAGGTAAGGTAAACACATATGGTCTTGGGTGCCTTTCTCTTCTGTCAGATGAGTCCTTTAGAAACTATGCAGTCAGGAGAGGGGGTAGCGTTACCCCATCCATACCTGCCCTCCAGCTAAATAGGTTTTCTGCTTCCTGCCACTGAAAGAGTCCTCCCCTCACCCAGCAGGTGACCCTTGCTGTGTAGCTCCTGGCTCCTGCAGTGGTGGCCGGGAACCAGCAGCATCAGTGTTGCAATGTGGAAACACGGGCCCCACCCAGATGCACTAGAACCATGTTTTTTTGTTTTGTTTTGAGCCAGGATCTCGCCCTCTTACCCTGTCTAGAGTGCAGTGTCACTATCATAGTTCATAGGAACTTCAAACTCCTGGGGCTCTCCTGATCTTCCTGCCTCAGCCTGCCGAGTGTCTGGACTGCAGACGTGTGCCACCACACCCAGCTAAGTTTTTATTTTTGGAGAGATGAGGTGTCATCTTGCCCAGGTTGGTCTCAAACTTCTGGCTTCAAACAATCTTCCCACCTCAGCCTTCCAAAGTGTTGGGATTACAGGTGTGAGCCACTGTGCCCAGCCAGACCCTCCATTTGGACAAGATCCCCAGATGGTTCACATGTGTGCTCATGTTTGAGACACATTAGTTAGGTGGCCTAATGATTTGAAGCGCGTATCTTTCTATTTTAAATATATTCAGGCTTCGCTGCAACTGTATGGTCACATTCTGTGCCCAGTGCATCCTCCTTGGGGGATGACTGAGGCCAGCTTTAATGTTTACTCCGTGAAATTATTCCAGCAGTTTGCACTCTGGCATTAGTGAGATTTCAGTGGTGTGAGCTGCTTTCCTGTCCAATAGCCGAGCCTGTCTGTGTGGGGGAAAGGAGTGCTCCAAGTCAGGTAGAGAGGAATCGTCATCAGACGCATATTAAACAACGCTGGCAGAGAACATTCTTCAGATAGCTCCCCCTTTCTGTTTGTCAGGGTTTGGGCGAATTTAGGGCAGGGTCCTTCCCCGCCGTCTTGGAGTCTATCTGTCCACTGCAGGCTGCCCAGCGTCTGAGGTTTCCGCGCTCAGGCACCTCTGCAGTGTCATCCCCGGTGTTTTGTCTCCTCGCTGAGGTGTTGCCGGGATGCCGTGCCCATGTTCTGGTGCCATGCGTCCCTCAGCGCTCTCCTGCCCGGATCCCCAGACAATGGTCATTGCCTTCTCTACGGCGTGGTTATGGGGAGCAGGACGGAGAAGCAGTGGAGAGAAACCCCATTCTTGTTTCTTACAGACTCTTCGTTGATACCCAAGATTTACAGGTAGTTTCTGCTTTTTGGCACAAACCTCTTCCGGGATAGGGAATTCATGTGACAATTTCCTTCTTAGGTAGTTAGTCAGCAGATCAGAGGGAGAGCGATAAATAGATAAATAAATCTTCAGCCACCCAGCTAGAGAATGTGTGAGATCAGGATTGCACCATCCCATTCCCGATGAGCTTCTCTAAGTCAGTGCTGGAAGAAAGCAAAAGGCGCATTCGTAACACACGCCTTGTATGTGCGGGGTCTCCGTAAACACATGGAGTATGGAGCTGTTGGTAAGTATCTTCTGCTGCCCAAAGTGGTGGTGGGAACCCTCCCTAACTACGTCCTGCGATCACTACACTATTCTCCATTACGCACCTTGCTGCCCACCCAAACCCCCCACGTATTGATAGGATGCGTCCCAGGCAAACCTGGTCATCTGCAGTGGAGAGTATCCTGGGCTCTTCCTGCCTGTCTACGGTACGAAGCAACTTTTAGCCTATAAATTATACGGTTTCTGTATAAGTCAGTGTCTGCCATCACCGAGCCCGGCACCTCCACTGTGTTCCTGAGTATAATGTGAAAAACACACACAAGTCCTCAGTCACTGCTGTCAAGCAGTCGATTCTTATTATGAGCTGGGGATTTCAGAATTGTGGGCGGGCAATAGATCCTCTGCTACTGCCTAGTGGCTTGCGATTCGTCAAAGCCACAGGGACTTGTGCACATGACTAACTCATGACTTCTCTGTAGTCAACTCCTCTCAGGTAGGGGAGGGATTTTTTAAAACCCAAAATCCAGGGTTTATAATATTTTGACAATCAGGAACTACTATAGAATGTAATCCATCAAAATTAACCCTCCCCCCACCCCCAATTCAACATGCTCCATATCCAAGTTAAGCCAAAGTTTGGTTTTTAATAGCTGGTGAGACCTTAGGAAATTGCTGTCATTTTTTTGGCCCCAGCTGCATTCTCTTTCAGAATGTAGCCCCTTTTCTCGAAGCCACCTGGGATTTCCTAGGCTGCTCCTCAAAACTGTTTGGTTTCTGAGTTCAGTGGCATCATCCCAGACAGAATGTCCTGTGCTATGCTCTTCTCGGCTCTGTCCTTGTGTGTCCTGCCTGGTAACATTCATTACCTTGCGCTTCACACATTAAAGGTTAGGTAATTAATCCCCCTCACTTAGAAGGTGTTAATGTGTTATTGGCATCATGTCCTTGATTGGGCTTTCTTTAATTTTTTTTCTTTGAGACAAGGTCTTGCTCTCGTCTTCAGGCTAGAGTACAGTTGTGCAACCATAGCTCATTGTAGCCTTGAACTTCTGGGCTCAAGCAATTTTTCTTGCCTCAGCCACGCAAATAGGGCTACAGGCCAGGGCCACCACACCTGGCTAATTTTTAAATGTTTAGTAGAGACAGGGTCTCGCTATGTTGTCGAAGCTGGTCATGAACTCCCGGCCTCATGCAATCCTCTCCCCTTGGCCTCCGAAAATGTTGGTATTGTAGGTATGAGCCACGATGCTTGGCTTTGATTGGTTTTTTTGAATATAGACCTGTGTGTGTGTGTGCGCACACACACACACACTTACAAATGGTTTGTATTTTATTAACACACTATTTTGTTAACCTGTTTTTTACCCTTAATAACACAAGTTATAGACATTCTTGTATGACATTGTAAATAGGTATGCCTCCCTCTTAAGTCATGGCTAC
This sequence comes from Otolemur garnettii, assembly GCF_000181295.1. NCBI lineage: Eukaryota > Metazoa > Chordata > Mammalia > Primates > Galagidae > Otolemur > Otolemur garnettii. Next base: position 4,469,615 of record NW_003852506.1, read on the forward strand.
ATCCATCATAATGGACGGGTTGTAGTTTAATGTAATTTACATGACCAGTTCCTTGCTGATGGACATTGAGGATTCTAGGGTTTATTTTTTTTAATTATAAAAAATATGTTGAGCACTCATATTGAATATTTCTGGGCCCTGGTCTAGTTGCTTCCTCGGGGTATTATAAAAGAGGTAGCTTTTAGAATATTTATAAGATTTTAAAGGTCTTGGTGAACATTTCTAAGTCGTAAGATGTCACACTCCTGTTTGGCTTCTGGTGTCAAGACCCAACTTTCTGTCTAATGTCTTCACTTTGTTACAGAAGTGCCAGGGGCTTCACCATGGAAACTGACTTTTTCACCTGCACTTCTAATTAGACCTTGGGCCAAGTATGTTTGGGGAGCTGTGCCTTGTCCCTTCCTGTCCTCCTTCCTCTGTCCACACTTAGCTTTACCATTAGTTTATAGGCTGTGGGGGTCTTTATGGTGACAAGAGTTGATCTTCAGGGCCCTCCCCTTCAAGATTTTTAATATCCCCCACCCTATATATATTGTGTCATTGTTTCATGTTTGTCTCCAGATTTTAATGAAAGGTCGAGTTTTTATAATAGTGACAAAATCAGTTTTAGATCATAAACCTGAGCAAGAGCAATGCCCCATCTCTACAAAATATAGGAAAAATATCAATGGGTGTGATGGAGTGTCTCTGCTACTCTGCAGGCTGAGGTAGGAGGAGCACGTGGGCCTGGGCGTTTGTAGTGAGCCGTGGTGACACTGCTGCAGTCTAGCCTGGCTGATAAAGAGAGACCCTGTCTGTCTCCCCCAAAGGGAATTTTTATCACAAGCATAGTTGGCTAGTCCCTCCCTTTCTTTTTCCTAAATCCCCATATATCTAGTGAAGAATATGGCCTTTTTAAGAAGTAAGGATTTACAAACCTTTTTTCTTTTTTTAAATAAGGTTTAAATAGACTCAGTAGTTGGAGCAGAGACAAGATGCCGCAGGACCAGGCCCTGGCTCAGGCAGACCATAATGTGGCAATTCACTCCGGAAGCTCTAGCAGATGGGTAGGTGGTAATGACCTAAGCATAGGGTTATTTAGTCTGAAGAATGGGTAGAATGTCAAGGTAGGAATAGGTGGTAGGGAAGGAGTTTCCTTCACTTAAAACAAATTTCAGTGCCTTTTTGTAATAAGATACATTTTTGTAGAAATCCAGAAAAAGAGACAATGGCTGAAGTCGATTTGCAATTACCTTTTCAAGTCCCAGGGAGTTTCTTGCTACTAGTGGGAGGAAGGTGAGTCAGACTCAGGAGAGCAATGTTCTTCAGACCAAAATGTAACTTTCCAGGGTTTCAAAGATGCAGAGAGTTGAAGTGGAATCCACAGCCAGTTACTCAATGTCAAATGCTCTTTCCCAAGATTCATCAGTCAAGGGATATGCTTGTGATGGAGCTGGGCATTCTCTCCCCTCCCCGCCCTTGCACAATCATCTTGCTCCCACTTTATAAAAGAAAGACATGCTTCTTGGCTATCCGGGATCATACTTGGGGCAAGAACCTCTGGGATATCACAGAAATGGACACAGAGAAGTGGTGTGTTGAGAAGGTAAATGATGCCGCTGGCCAGGGAGCTAATCCTTTTGCAAGTCAGGTAGTTTCTAATTACTTTCAATCAGTTTGAAGGACCTAATCAAGTTGTCAGGTGATAAATCACTAAAAGTAATTATAGATGAAGTTTCTGATTTAGGGCATATAATTCAAGAGGTCAAGTAATTGAGTGGCATATAATGAGACTTCCATAATTAAACTCCTTTCACCCCCAGTAGTCCTCAAACAAGGCTTCTGTGTCCTTGCAACTATAAAAAAATGAAAAATAGAAATACCATGTAGAGCAGATGCTGAATTCTTTATTGTTCTATCTGGCTAAAAGTAAGATCCATTCATGAATACATGAACTGATTGAAAGATAAAAATCCCTACCCATTTCATTAAAAGCTTATTTCTAATGAAATGTTACTTTTTAGATTTAATACTTAAAATCTATGTGTAATACATTTTTATAGTGGTCAGTTGTGTACTAATAACAATTATAAGGGTTGCTCAACCCAAAGGAGATTTTTTAAAAAAAATATTTCAAGCTTTATGGCCCTAGCAAAGGCCAAAACTTTTATTTTATTTTATTATTATTTTTTTTTGAGACAGAGCCTCAAGCTATCCCCCTGGGTAGAGTGCTGTGGCTTCACAGCTCACAGCAACCTCCAACTCCTGGGCTCAAGCGAGTCTCCTGCCTCCACCTCCCAAGTAGCTGGGACCACAGGCGCCCGCCACAACGCCCGGCTATTTTTTGGTTGCAGCTGTCATTGTTGCTTGGAGGGTCCGGGCTGTTTTCGAACCTGCCACCTTAGGTGTATGTGGCTGGCGCCTTAGCCACTTGAGCCACAGGCGCTGAGCCAAAGGCCGAAACTTTTAATATACAAAAGTTAAAAATCAGTATGATGAGGAATAGGAGATTAGGAAAACAGGCTCAAAGGAAAAAGAAATGTGAAATTTTCATATTCTTTAATATATTTCTTAAATGGATGATGGGGATCCAATTCATATGGTGTTTAGATTATGTTGGATACATTAAAAGTGCAAATATAAAAATTTGCAGGATTTGAGCGTATCAGTTGCTCTGTAACAAAACCACTCTAAAGTGTAGTGGTTTACCACCCACAAGTGTTTATGATGTTCATAGTTGTGTGGGTCCGCTGGGCAGTCCTGGACTTGGCTGGGTTGGCCCGTCTCTGCAGTGATCTGAGGCTGGAGGGTCTCACATCCTCTGGCTCCGCTCACATGGGTGTCACTTGGAAGGCTGTAGGGTGTGGGGATCTCAGCTGGGACAGCTTATTTCTGCTCCACCAGTAGGCTGGCAAAGGCTCCCTCTCATGGTGACCTCTGGGTTCCACGAAGCAGCAAGGGCAAGCTCCAGAGCACAAGCCATTTTTCAAGCCTCTTTCTGATTCATCTTTGCTAGTATCTCATTGGCCAAAGCAAGCTAAACCCAGAGTCACGGTGGGAAGGAAATCCCCAGGGTCATGGATCCAGGGAGGTGTGATTCATTAGGGAACATTACTGCAACAAGGTAGCATAGCCAAGAATGACGGCCTTTGAAACTACTTAAGTTTATGATGAAGACATTTAATCAGCGAGGGAGAGGACATCTTCAAAATAATTGTAGGGAATTTCTGAGAAGACAGTGGAAATGATTGGCTGAAAAGTCAGGGTTATTTTTGAGGGCACCCTTTCATTCTTCCCTGTCTTCATTGGGGTTCAGGGAGACTGACTAGAGAGAAAGTGAATGGTCTTTAGGCTGGGACCCCTGTGTGCCTGAACCCCGACATTTTCTTCTACCAGCTGTGTGGACCTGGGGAAAACAGCAAATCCTCGTGTGTCTCTTCCTGTATCTGCACAGAGGGCATCACAGCACCTGCTTCAGCGGGGGCCTCCACTGTCACTGCCTCTGCCTCTCCCTCTCCCTCCCCCAGCCCAGGACCAGGAAGCAGCAGGGCCTGGACCCGCCTCACTGGCACCCTAACTGACCAATGTTCTGAGATGACAAAGCAGTGCCAACTTTTCTTCAGAAATTCTGGTTTTGAATAATCAAGTGAAAATTGGCATTTGTAGAGAAGCAGCTAGAAAATGCCTTTACTCTTAATAGGGATTTGGATTCACTTATGAAGTTACCCATCGCCCTGTTAAGTATATAAAAGTCAATCTACACTTAACATGATGTGATTAGAATTAAAAAGTTTTTATATAGAACTTAAAAACTGGAAATGGTACTTGAAAGCACATTTCCATTTGGTACTTGGCATTTAATATAAATATGGAATCTTTAATCAATATAAATATGGAATCTTTAATCAAAATGCCAATTTGTGGATGCATCTTAGGCTACCGAGTATATTAGTATATTACTTAATGATTCATGTTCAGATGGCTGAGCCTGAAGCATCCCAATTTGGGGATTAAAAAATAATTAACCTTGGGCCGAGCATGGTGGCTCATATCTGTAGTCCTAGCATTCTGGGAGGCCGAGGCAGGTGGATTGTTTGAGCTCATGTGTTCGAGACCAGACTGAGCCAGAGCAAGAGCCTGTCTCTAAAAATAGCCAGGTGTCATGGTGGGCACCTGTAATCCCAGCTACTTGGGAGGCTGAGAAAAGAGAATCGCTTGAGCCCAAGAATTTGAGGATGCTATGAGCTGTGATGCCACAGTACTCTACCTTGAGTGACTAAGCAAGACTGTCACAGGAAAAAAAAAAAAACTCATTCCAGTCTTGGCTAAGATGGCAAAAATTTACTAAAATTATTTTCCTGTTGGAATTTTACATTTCTCATATAATTCCATACACACACAAAACCAAAAAAACTACAGGACAAATATACATAGAATTCCAACAATTGCTTCATTTTTTTCTTTCTTTTCTTTATTAATCTTGGTCAGGGTGCATACAATTTATCTTAATTAAAATTACATTACTGACTCAATTTATATAAGCATAGTATTTAAGAATTTTACCATAGCTTTTTCCCCTTCTTCAAGCAGTTCATAGTTCTTGAAGTTCTTTCAGAAAGTGATATTTGATGGGTGACACCTGTGGCACAGTGGGTAGGGCACTGGTCCCATATACTGAGGGTGGCGGGTTTGAACCCGGCCCCGGCCAAACTGCAACAAAAAAATAGCCAGGCTTTGTGGCAGGTGCCTATAGTCCCAGCTACTGGGGAGGCTGAGGCAAGAAAATTGCCTAAGCCCAAGAGTGGGAGTTTGCTGTGAGCTGTGACGCCATGGCACTCTACCAAGGGTGACAAAGTGAGACTCTGTCTCTAAAAAGAAACAAAAACAAAAAAGTGATATTTTAGTTTAAAAATCGTGATTTATAGGGGCACCATAGCTCAGTGGTTAGGGCGTCAGCCACATGCTCCAGGGCTGGGGGTTCGAATCCAGCCCAGGCCTGCTAAACAAACAAACAAAAAATAGCTGGGCGTTGTGGTGGGCGCCTGTAGTCCCAACTACTAGGGAGGCTGGGGCAAGAGAATCACTTGAGCCCAAGAATTTGAGGTTGCTGTGAGCTATGATGCCATAGTACTCTACTGAGGGCGACAAAGGGATACTCCATCTCAAAAAAAAAAAAAAAAAGAAAGAAAAAAAAAGAAGAAAAATCATAGTTGAGTTCATAGGGAATGAAAAATAATTGTTCTGTCCACCTTCTAAGTTCTTAGCTGGACTCCTGTAACAAAAGGTAATATTAATAGAAACAGAAGTTTGTTAACATGTGTATTTCATATATACGTGAGAAAATTGCGGAAAAGAGTAACTCTCAGAGAGGTAGTCTTAGAACTCTGTCTTACATGGTATCTTCAACAAAGAGCAATTCATTTTTGGAGAAGCGACAAGAGGAAGGAAAATAACTTTTAGTTTTTAGGGGCAGCAAACTGTGGGAAGGCAGACACAGGGGAAACCAAGGGTAGAGAAAGGCTAATTAGTAACTGTCACGTTTTACTGTTGGATTTTATTGTATGAGTAACCCAAAATTTGTCCATCAGATGATAGATCTTAAAATAGGCTGCCCCTGGCTGGGTGTGGTGGTTCACACCTGTAATCCTGCCACTCTGGGAGGCACAGGTGGGTGGATCGCTTGAGCTCAGGAGAACTGGCTTGAGACTTGCCTTGAGACAAGCCTGAGCAAGAGTGAGACCCCATCTCTACTAAAAATAGAAAAATTAGTCAAGCATTGCTGTGGGCACCTGTATTCCCAGCTACTTGGGAGGCTGAGGTTAAAGGATCACTTAAGCCCAAGAGTTTGAGCTATGATGCCCTGATGGAGTGAGATTTTGTCTCAAAAACAAACAAACAAATAAAACTTGAGGCTGCCCTAGTTGATGGCAACTACCCTCCAGGCTACAAGTGACTGATGGGACTAGGCTCTGCTGCTTGTCCAGGACAGTTCATTCATTTGACAAATACGTACTAAGCACCTACTCTGCGTGTGAAGCACCAGGCGCCACTGTGTGCTGGGGTGTCAAGGTGAAGTCTTTGTCTTCCTGCAGCTTATGCTATAGTGGGGACAAGTGGTGTTTTTGTTTGTTTGTGCTGCTATAACAAAATATCTGAAATAAGAGAAATGTATTTCTCTTAGTTATGGAGACTGAGAAGTCCAAGACCATGGCACCAGCATTTGGTGTCTGGTGAGGGCCTTCCTGCTGCGCCATCAGGCGGCAGGAGAGCAGAGAACACAAAGGCCTGAGCTAGTTTCCTCCAGCCTTTTTATGAGGCACTAAGCCATTCATAAGGGTGGAGCGCTTATGACTTAACTGCGGCCCCAAAGTCCCCACCTCTTAAAATAACCACAGTGGGGACTACATTTCAACATGAATTTAGGAGGGGGCACATCCATACCACTGCAGATGTATAAAGATGCTGAGCTTCATGTGTGGCTGAACCAATCTTAGTGGCTGCTGTGGACCCAACATGTTTCACAAAAAGCTGTGTCACAAACTTAATCCCCAAGGTAACAGTTTTGGAAGTGAGGCTTAATAGAATTATGTTATAAAGGGCTCCACCCTTATGAATGGATTAATGCCAATTATAAAAAAGCCTTAGGCTGCAATTTTGACTTATTTTGTTCTCTCTCTTACTCTTTCTTTGCCTTTCACCAGGAGATGACATCCCAAGTAGGCTTTTGCAAGAGGCTGCCTCTTGGATCTTTATTTCCCAGCCTCCAGATCATGAGCCAATAGATTTCTGTCCATTACAAACTACCCAGTTCCAGGTGTTCTATTACAGTAGCACAAAGCAGCCTAGGCCGTTACTGAATGAAGAGCTTGGGAGAGAGAGTCCTAGGGAAGGCTGGCACAGAGACTCCTGAGAAGAGTGAGTCACCTCTGCGAAACCAAGCGGTCAATCCAAAGCCACGCAAAGAAATCCTCAGGGAACAAATTATGAAGAACTTTCTCCACTGTCCTTTCTTACATGCAAACCCCAAATTAGGAACCCAGTTCTAAAAGCAGCTCAAGTTTCTACTGGTCCTGGAAGATGAATGAAGTTTGAAGAGTTTGACCTGTGTAGGGTACAGATGAGGGGAGCTTCCCAGAACAAGAGCCAGAGGAAATTAACCTGGATCATTTCAGATGGAGTGAGAGGGACGGAAAGAAAGTTCAGGATCTTTGAGCTATGAATGTCAAAATTGAACATAGACATAGATTTAAAACTGAATTTTCACGATGCTATTTTTACTTCCCATACTTGTTTTTATTTCCTGTGCGCTCCTAGAAATTCCAGTCATACACATGCACGCAGATGCTTGTTTGTGCTTGTTTTCCAGGACAGTAATACAGGAAGGAGCAGTTCTATAGATGTGTACTCAGCTCTCTGCTGATACATAAACTTGGGATGTGGCAGTGATGAAGAGGAGGAGCAGGTGGGAGGAAGGAGCCAGCAGCAGTGCCCAGAGAGTGAGGGGACTCAGCAAGTGGAAGTCCCACCTTGCTGTTTCCCTGATTTTCAACATAGGACATTTTCACTCCGTTTCCTGCAATTCCAGAGGCAAATTGCAATTCCTGCAATTCTTTCCACTAAGGGGAACACATGATGGCTTAATGTGCACGCAGACATGTGCTCAGGGTAAAGATGGGTTTGATGTGGATTCTACATAGCTGATATTTTCTGCCGATGATGACCAGGGAAAGTGTAATTAGGAAATCTTGCACATCAGTGGTACTCAAGCCTGAGTAGCTTTGAAAACACTGGGGGTGCAAAAATGTGTATACACATTATAAGACATGCCCCCTGTGTTTTACATGCTGTATTAAGCATAGATTTGGGGTACCTCTTGTAATTGCAGAAGTCACCTGTGGCTTGTAGCTTTTGTTATTGGTATGTGTTGAGTATTACAATTTTACCACAGTCATTTCCTTTCTTAAAATGTGTATATACCTTTTTAAGCACCCTCTGTGTCCTGATGTCAAGACCTACCTCAGACCAAGAGAATCATAATTCTAGTGGGTGAGGTCAGAGCATCAGTGTACCCTTGACCCTTGAACGACACGAGTAGACCTGTGCCTGTCCACTTCCGTGTGGATTTCCTTCTGCCTCTTCCACCCTGAGACAGAAAGACCAACCTCCTCCTCTTTCTCCTCCTCAGCCCACTCAGCATGAAGATGATGAAGATGAAGACCTCTGTGATGATCTACTTCCACTCAATGAATAGGAAATATATTTGCCTTTCCTTGTGATTTTCTTAACAGTTTCTTGCTTTATTGTAAGAATATAGAATATCATACACATGACATACAAGATATGTGTTGATTGTTTTTGTTATCAGTAAGTCAGTAGTAGGCCATTAGGGCTGGGCATGGTGGCTCACACCTGTAATCTTAGCACTCTGGGATGCTGAGGCAGGTAAATTGCTTGAGCTTAGGACCTTGAGACCAGCCTGAGCAAGAGTGAGAGCACATCTCTAAAAACTAGCTGGGCATTGTGGCAGGCACCTATAGTCCCAGCTACTTGGGAGGCTAAGGCAAGAGGATTGCTTGAGCCCCCAAATTTGAGGTTGCTGTGA
>NW_003852506.1:4478215-4485770 GCF_000181295.1 Otolemur garnettii
AAAAAAAAAAAAGAAAGAAAGAAATAGCAGGCTATTAGTAGCTAAATTTTGAGGAATCAATGGATATACATGGATTTTCTTTTCTTTTTTTCAATATGGCAAATGAGTGGCTTGCTGGAGCCTTGGATCTAACTGACCTGGGTCATCTGCATGAAACTCTCTTCTTTGCCAGCTAGCCCTGTACATGGGAGATCTTTCTGTGCTGTACATGAATTTTTAACTTTGTGGCAGGGGGCTGGCACCCCTAACTCTCAGGCTGTTCAGGGTCAACTGTATTTAAAAGCTTCCAGCTAATTCTAATGGGCCAGTTGAACGATAGGTGAGTATGTACCACTGACAATACACTTAGCCCCTTTCTCCTTGTCTGTCTTATAATTAGATTGATAATTATCAGATATAATTTACTTTGAAAATTTATACATCTAACCAACATTTATTGAGCACCTGTTATATACAAGAGGGAACATGATATGGGTGGTTCCTGCCTTAAGATGCTCACACTGGCAGAAATGAGCGCAGGGAACGGCCCCGTTGGCCACATGCCGCGTGGTACCCCTGTCTGTGAGAGCTGTTTTATCTCCCCTCTCTAGCACCTTCCTAAGAAGTTGATGCGTTCAGAATAAGCTTCCCCATAATATGGCATCCTGGCATATTGAATATTTTAAGCTGAAGGAATCTGAGAAACAGCGTTGTGACTGTCCCTTCTCCCCTGCAGCCATCATAAGACCCTCCTATGAGAGGTGTCCTCCTTGCACCAGAGGAAAGGAGTGTCCTTGTCCCTTAAAATGAATGAATGCCAAGGGGGCTTCATGTGGATGAGACTCGCTGTCCCCCCGTTTACTGCCCTTACATGCCCTTTTGTCCTATCACTTCCCCATGACTTTCTACTCTCCATCAAGTCCAGTATAAAAACACTTAGGTTTGTTTCTTCAGGTCCGTCTTTCCTTATGAAGACTCCTGTGTCACATAAAAGTGATATTCAACAAGTCTGTAGGGCTTTTCTTCTTGACGTGCCTTTTGTCAGGCTAGTTTACAGGGCCCCAGCCAGAGAACCTAGGATGGACAGAAGAAAAAGATATTTTCCTGTCCCAGAAAGGAGATCAATATTTGAAACAGGATGGCTTGGTGCCCGTAGCTCAGTGAGTAGGGCACCGCCACATACACAGAGGCTGGTGGGTTGGAGCCTGGCCCAGGCCAGCTAAACAACAATGACAACTGCAACCAAAAAATAGCTGGGCACTGTGGCGGGCGCCTGTAGTCCCAGCTACTCAGGAAGCTGGGTCAAGAGAATTGCTTAAGCCCAAGAGTTTGAGGTTGCTGTGAGCTGTGATGCCACGGCACCCTCTGCCAAGGGGGACATAGTGATACTCTTGTCTCAAAAAAAAAAATTTTTTTTTTTTGAAACAGGAATGGGGAATCAAAAAACAAGAAGAAATTCAAAGATGTGAAATCTAAAATTCCTTTGTTTACTGAAGAACATTTGCTTGAATTCTCTCTGCACATTTATTGTGTAAATTTCTAAATTAATGTAAGTTTAAATGCATACCATTTATTTATAATAATATAAATTAGGAATAAATTAAGATGGGAGAAAACCCACTTAGTGTCCCATTAGCCATTCTTTAGTCTGTAAATGAGACAAAAAGACACACACATACAGTGGATCCAGACATACCCACTGCTAAGATTTTGGGTATTACCCTCTTATTTTTATTTGTAGATGCATATTTAATTTACACACAGATATAAATATATACAGATGAAAAGGGAATAATATTGTACCTTATTATCCTGCTGTCCACCTTATTCATTGATCATATATCACAAATAGTTCCCCTTGTCATTAACCATCATCCTATAATATACTTCTTAGTGGTTACAAAGATTTCCTTTGAGTAGACACTCCACAAGCCCCCAAATACTCGCTGAGAAACTGAGGGTCTGACTTTATATTTGGTAATTGTGGATATTCTGGATCATTTACCTGTTGGACAGTTGTAAACAAAACACCGTGATGTGAACTTCACCTCTAAAATAATTACACCTTTAAATAATTACATAACTACATAATCACACCTTTAAATAATTACATAAATGAATAATTACACCTTTCAGATAATTACTCATGGTGTTTGCATCTGTTTTATACTTTTCAAAACTTCTAACACATGGGTCTGGCCCTCACGAATCCTGGGAGGAAAGGATTGGTTAGGCACCTTCTAGTTCCTCACCATAGCAGGAGTGAGAAAAGACGCACAAGCGGTTGTGACAGCTTTTCTGCTAAGTGCTAATGACTAGACCCCACACAGGAACAGACTGGCAAGTCAGTGCTTTTCCAAGCCACAAAATTCATCCCTTGGCTGTAATAACAAGACTTCGATGCTAGACGACAAGGATTGAGCCTCTGTCACTGCCTCTAGAAAAGAACAAACAACAGTTCTAACTTCTAAAAGTTTCTGACGGTATTTTCTTTAAGGTTTCATCCCAGTGGTAAGGATAACAGAGCAAGTTCACCATCACGTTAAAAGCTTTTTGCCAAAGCAGCTTTGAGGGTACCACGTGTGCCCCACTGCCCTCTGCTGGACACCTGTCAGATCGTCTCAAGTTTACCTCTGGCAGGATCCGCTAGTGGATCGTGACTTAGCAAGTAGCCTGAGAGTTTGCGGGGCGAGGAGGAAGAAGGCGAGCACGAATCCGTCCCAAATTCGTCTTTTAGCTAACGAGAGAGCTGGGGCGTCTCGCTCCGCCGGGGGCTGCAATCAGCGCATCAGTATATTTAAAAGAATCTGGGTGATTGCAATGTGCCAACTGAATCTAATTTACCTTGGAGACTTCATAGATTTAACTAACAAACTCTGGCAAGGAACGGCGGGAAAATGCTTTTTACTTTAAAAAAATAATGAAGTGTATAAGGATTATAGAGATTTGGCTGCTGTTGCTGTTTATTGAGCCGTTTTTCCAGATCTAAGGATTTGCCTATTAAGGAGGAGGTGGCACGGTCGCGGTCCACCTGGCTTTCTTCACCCTCGCAGCATCCCTCAAAGTACCGGGGCGGGCTTTAGGCACCGGCCTCTCAGTCCAGGGCGGGGACGTCTCTCTGGTGCCCTCTCGCGACCAGTCAGCGAAGTACTGCATCTTATTTAGAACCAGATCGGCCCTGGAAGCTTCCTTGGAGGTCATTTTTTCTAACCCTCTGAAGAGCTGAGGCCAGGAGCGTGAAATGGTTTCCCCAGGCTCATGAACTATTAATTACGTGGAGTTTGGCGGGGGTGCAGCGTTCAGGGAGAGGAGAGGGTAACTCAGGTCTCAAGTTAGAAGTGGACACTTGAGCAAACGCTGGAGGATGAGGATTAGTTGGTGATGCGGCAGAATTAGAACAGACACAGGGGTGGGGGGTGTTGCACCCATAAGGCCACTAGATGATTACTGTTGCCACTGAGCCTGAGAATCTGGAAGCTTCCCTGACCTATACACTTACAAAGCCCCTCAAGGTCAATATGTTGCAAAGTGAACTTACCGTTTCCACTTTGATCTTCCTCCATCATGTAAATCACCTTCTAATGGTAGCTATGTCGTTCACATCCAAGCTTTCCCTGAGTCCTTCTTCCTATAAACTTTATGGTGACTCCTTCTCCACTGCCGAAACCTCCTTTTGCCTTGTGACTGGAAAGGAAAAACGCAAACTCTCAGTGGTGGACGTCTTTTACCTGGGGCTGGTCCGGCGACGCACACCCTGTGTTCCTGTGCAGCTTCTCACCTTGGAAGCTTGTCCTCCCTTCTCAAGGTACAATCTGGTCCACTTCCTTTCCCACCCCACTCTCACACCCCTTGCAGCCAGAATGCAGAAGTACATGCTGGGTTTTACCAATTAGGTGCAAACCTGGGAGGCTTTATTCTGCAAGTGGGGGCTGAGGATGGAGCTGGATGTTCAGCAGGGTGTGAGCGTCCTGGAGGACATCATGACTTTGGAGGAAGAGAGGACAAGGGGCATCCAGCAGAAGTAACATGGGAAGAGAGAAGATGTTAGATGACTAAGGGGCATTTATTTGGGGTTGTTACTTGGGGAGCCCCAGATATAACACATGGTAGTGTTACAGTCTTCAGGTTTTCAAACTTGGCTTTGCAAAAACAATTGCTTTGGTGTAGAACAAACAAAGGCCCATATAGAAATGATGAACTGGTGAGGCTGGCATGGGAGCTTGCTGGTGTGGGTGCTGAAGGCCTGCATGGAGCAGGCTGTGGTTGGAGGTGGAGCCTCATATGTAAGGCCATAAAGCTGATGGAGGAAGCGGTAAAAAGTACATCATATGCTTATTATTTTCACCAAAAATAAGGTGTGGCCAAATTGGAATTAGGATGTGAGTGTGTGTGTCTATGTCTGTGTTAACTCAATTCTGAGCACAGTTGCAATAGAGAATTTTTGAGCTAAGTCCTTTTAGAAATATGATGTTTTTTTCCTGTGAGACTGCTTTGAGGTGTCACTTTGGATGACATCTTTGACAATGACATTATTTCCTAGGCATTGTTTTTAGCAAAGATACTGGAATTTTCCAAATTGAGTGGAACTATGCTTTGAGCTTTTATGAGGGCTTATCAGGAATATGACAGATGATTGGATTAAATATGTAAATGGGACAGATTTTTTTATTTCCAGAGCAGAAATAATCTCCTCACTAAGACATTCTGTTTTGGGGGTGGCATCTGCTCTCTAGTTAACTTGGATATGGAGCCAAGTTTCCTGACCCGTAATATGCAGTCACTAGGTTTTCCAGAAAACTTATAAGTATCTGGAAAAATGTTGCCTTGGTTGTCTTTTAGGATCTTCCCAGTTTGGTTATTGAAAATAAGTTAGCTTCTCCAATAGCCTTATTGTCAGAAATGGAAAAGCCATTCCTCAAATTTATATAGAATTGCAAAGGGCCCTCAAATAGCCAAATGATGTTGAAAAAGAAGAATAAAGTCAGAAAACACACTGATTTTGAAAGTTTTTTATTTTTTTTTTTTAAAGAGACAGAATCTCATTTTGTTACCCTTGGTAGAATGCTGTGGCATCATAGCTCACAGCAACCTCCAGCTCTTGGTCTTAGGCAATTCTTTTGCCTCAGCCTCCTGAGTAGCTGGAATTAAAGGTGCCTGCCACAACACCTGGCTATTTTTTGTTGCGGTTTGGCTGGTGCAGGGTTTGAATCCACCACCCTTGGTATATGGGGCTGGCGCCCTACTCACTGAGCCACAGGCACTGCCCCTGATTTTGAAACTTAATACAGAGCTGCAGTAATCACAACAGTGTGACACTGCCACCAGGGCAGGAATACAGATTGATGGATCAGAATCAGAAGTCTAGAAATAAACTCAGCCATCAGTGGCCAGTTGGTTTGTGACAACTGTGGGCCTTCTCCATTCAATAGGGAAAGAGTAGTCTTTTCAACAAATGGTGCTGGGACAACTGGATGTCTACATTCTTCCATTCTTTCTTTCTTTTCTTCCATTCTTTCAAAGTGAATGGAACTGACCCGCTACCTCACATCATATACAGTAATTAACTCAAAATGAGGTCCTGATACTAAAATCAGACAAGAACACAAAAGAAAAAAGAAAACTATAGGTCAGCAGCCCTGATGAGAATAGATGGAAAAATCCGCAGCAGAATACCAGCAAACTGAATTCAACAGCACATTAAAAAGATTGTTCATCGTAATCCAGTGAAATTTATCCCAGGGATGTAAGAATGGCTCTGCATAAGCAAATCAATAAATGTAATACATCACATTAATGGAATCGAGAACAAAAACCATATGATATTTCAATAGATGCTGAAAAAGCATTTGATAAAATTCAAGATCCTTTTATGATGAAAACTCTCAGCAGGTGGTATAGAAGGTACATACTTCCAAACAATAAAGATCATACATGACAAGTCCACAGCTAACACAATACTGATCAGAGAGAACTGAAAGCCTTTCCTCTAAGGTCTGACAAGGAAGCCCACATGTCTCAGGGTACTGAACGTAGTACCGGAGTCCTAAATAAGCTGGAGCACCTGAGTAAAGGAAAGAAATGAAAGGGCACGAGAACTGGAAAGCAGAAATCAGATCAGACTTGTTCACAGTTGACATATCCTATAGTTAGAAAAACGTAAAGCTTTACCACATACTGGCAGAACTGGGAAACACATTCTATAAAATCCAAAATCGGTAGTCTTTCTACATATGTGCACCAATAATGATCAGTCTTGGAAATAAACCAAGAAAAGCAATCTCATTACTTAAGATGTGGCCAAATTGGAATTAGAGTGTGTATATGTATGAGTTAAAAACTTATTCTGAGCACAGTTGTAGAATAGCTATAAAAAAATAGCTAGGAATAAAAGTAACCAAAGAAAGGCAAGATCTCTACAAGGAAAGCTGGAAAACACTGAATGAAGAAATCAGAGTGCACACAGAAGACGAAAAGGTGTCCCATTCTTAAGAACTGAAAGAATCGATATTGTTAAAATGTCCACAGACAATCTATGGATTCAATCCAATTCTTACCAAATACCAATGCCATTCTTCACAGAAAGAGAAAAAAAAAAAATCCTAAAATTCGTATGGAATCACAAAAGGCCCCGAATAGCCAGAGCAATTCTAGTAAAAAGAACAAACCCAGAGGCATCATACTGTGGACTTCAGCATGGACAATCAGTTATCGCGATCAAACCAGCACAGCACTGGCATAAGAACAGCCACATAGACCAAGGGAACAGAACAGAGAACCCAGATGTAAATCTGCACATTTACAGCCTTCTCCTTTTCATCAAGGCCCCAAAACCACACACGAGGGAAAGGAAAGTCTCTTGAATGAATGGTACTGGGAAAGGTGGGTATCATGGACAGAAGAGACTAGATGCCCGTCTCTCACCAAAAATGGACTAAAGACCTAAATGGAAGACTCGAAACTATTTAACTACCAGGAGGAAATATTGGGGAGATGCTTCAGGACATTGGGCAGGGATGTTTTGTGTGTAAAACCTCAAAAGCTCTGGCAATCAAAGCAAAGATAGGCGAATGGGATCACATCACGCTAAAAAGCTTCTGTACAGCAAAGGAAACAATCAAGAGTGAAGAGATAACCCGCTTAATGGGAGAGAATATTTGTAAACACCTGTCTGACAAGAGATCAATAAGCAGAATATGTAAAGAACCCAAACAACTCAATTACTAAAAATAAAAATTCAATTCAAGAGGGAAGTTGGCTTGGCGCCTGTAGCTCAGCAGCTAGGGCGCCAGCCACATACACCGGAGTTGGTGGGTTTGAATCCATCCCGGGCCCGCCAAACAACAATGACAACTACAACCAAAAAATAGCCCGGCATTGTGGCAGGCGCCTGTAGTCCCAGCTACTTGGGAGGCTGAGGCAAGAGAATTGCTTAAGCCCGAGAGTTGGAGGTTGCTGTGAGCTATGATGCTATAGCACTGTACTAAGGGTGACAGCTTAAGGCTCTTGTCTCAAAAAAAAAGGGTGGGGGAAATAATATAAATAGACATTTCATAAAAGAAGGCAGATAAGGGGTGGC
>NW_003852506.1:4486944-4528390 GCF_000181295.1 Otolemur garnettii
AAAAGAAAAGAAAGTTGTTTGTACAGTGCTGCCAACGTGAGTGCTTGGTGGCAAGTTGTTAAGCTTCGTTGTAAGACCTTATATGATAACAGCTCTGCAGGTCATTCCAGAAAGAGTTCCAAAATCACTTTGAAGGGTAGAGTAGGTGCTGGCATCAGTGCATAATTTCCCAAGGGGAGTACTTCATGGTTGGCTGTAGTGATATTCAGCGATGAGGTGTGTAGAACATTTTCTAGGAGGAGTTCATGAACTTAATTGTCCGACCCTCCTATGTTGCACAGAAAGCACAGGCAGCAAAGGCAAAAATAGACAATGGGACTATCATCAGACTTAAAAACTTTTGAAATCAAAGGAAACAGTCAATAGAATGATGAGAAAATCCTATAGAATGGGAGAAAATATTTTCAAATCATGTATCTGATAAAGTGTTAATATCTGGACAACGTAAAGAACTATAACAACTCAACAACAATGGAAACCTTGACTAAAAAATGGGCAAAGGACTTGAATACGCATTTCTCCAGAGAAGGTATCCAAATGACCACCAAGGGTATGAAGGGATGAGATCCCAGATGGTTAGGGAAATGCAAATCACAACCACAGTGAAATAATATCTCCTACGTGTTAGGATGGTTACTAAAAAAAAAAAAAAAAAAACTCAGAAAATAACAAGGATGGTGAGAATGTGGGGAACCTGGGACACGTATGCACCCTTGGTGGGAATGTTAAATTGTACAGCTGCTACGGAAAACAGTGTGGATGTTCCCCAAACAAATTAAAAATAGAATTGCCAGTGACCTTGCTTATGGGTGTGTATCCAAATAAGTTGAAAGCCCAGTCTGTAGGAGATAGTTGCATATCAATGTTCAACAGCAATGTGCATGGTAACCACAGGGTGAAAGCAACCCAGCAATCTACTCATGAAAGAATGGATAAAGTAAATGCAATGTATATACAGTGGGATATTATTCAGTTAAAAAAATCCTCTTACATGCTACAACACGAAGAACCTTGAGGGAAGTGGGGTAAGTGCTGGGGAGTCCCAGAAAGACAAACACTGTGTACACTTATGTGTGGTATCTACAGTAGATGAACCTGCAGAAACAGAAGGTATAGATGGGAGACTGCCACAAGTTGGGGTGGAGGGAATAGGGATTTACTTATTTATTTGTTTATTTATTTTTGAGACAGTCTCACTTTGTTGCCCCGGTAGAGTGCCATGGTGTCATAGCTCACAGCAACCTCAGGCTCCTGGGCTCAAGGAGCTAATCATCTTCCCAAGTAGCTGGGACTACAGGCACCTGCCACAACGCCCAGCTATTTTTAGGGATGGTCTGGCTCTAGCTCAGGCTGGTCTGGAACTCCTGAGCTTGGGCGATCTGCCCACCTCGGCCTCTCAAAGTGCTGGGAATACAGATGTCAGCCACTGTGCCTGGCCTACCTTCATGTTTTTAAGAGTATAACATAAAGACCCCAGAACAAATACACAAGTGCCTCAATGCTGGACGAATAATTCAATTAACTCTGAGCTGTACCGTACTTAGCGATAGGGTCCCACTCAAGAAGGGGCCCGAGATATTTTTTCCTACAGACTTAGTGACTCACCTGTGCTCTCTCTCAATCTGCTGATAAACTCCGAGATTAGGCGTTACTGTGACTGTTTTACAGTAGGGAAAACGGACTAAGTCCTGGCCCCAAATCACAGAGATCTGTAAATTTGATATTCAAATCTAGGTCTATCTGGCTCTGAATGGAGCCTAAGCAAGCAACGGTGACCGGGGAAATTCTTTTGTCCCCAAGAAGATAATCTTCAGCTGACGACGTTATTTCACTAGAGAAGACGACTACTGAGAAGGCAAATACATTGAATGGGAGCGGACTCATATCCGACTCTAATTCCTCATTGGATTTTGCTGGACTCATCACCCGTAGAACGCTGACTTTGAATTGGGTTTGCCACTTTATGGGGTTCATTATAGCTTACAAACGGCAGGTTTGTTAAATGTCAAATTTATCCTTTGAAGTTTCAAGTTTGACTTTGGTAACGAAGAGAGGGTCTTGAATTTCCCGCATATAACCAGAAGAGGTCGCTCCTTCACCATGAATATTTCTAGGATCCCCAGCAAACTCGAGCATATTGCCCCAACCAAAAATATCGTTCTTATTTTCATATCTCTCTCTCTCTGTCTCTCCCTTATTTCTTCCCTCTCTTTCTCCTTCCCTTCTCTCTTTTTTATTTCTCCCTCTTCCCATTGTTTCAATCACTCGGCACAGATCTGATAACAGAGTGATTTTTCTGTTTACCACATTTTTTGAACATTTATCTGCCTCTTCACTATCAAATACTGTCTCCCATAATCACAAACTTCCCAAGCAAATAAGCAAAAGAGCAAAGACGCTTAACCTCCCCTTTTACTATTTTTAAGGATTGGAAATGGCTTTCGTTTTTATGTGTAGTTAAACAGGTGAACAGTCACACTGCACGAGTTAAGTGTTCCTTTCCTCAACTATTCATTTCTGTAGTTTAATCTCTTCTGGCACCAGAGAGGGCACTGTGGGAGTTTAGGAAAATCCATTGTCAAATCTGGAAAGCATTTAGATTTTGACATTTGATAGTTAAAACTCATTTTCTGCAGGGAGACTATAGCTTTCCAGAAGAAGTTCTTTTGTGAAGCTGCTGAAAAGAATTTAGGTTTTTCTTTCTTTTTCTGTCTTTCCTTTTCCTCCTCCCTCCCTCCCTCCCTCTCTTCTTTCCTTCTCTCTCTCTCTCTCCCACCCTGCCTTCCTTACTCTCTTCCTCTCTTTCTTTCATTCTCTTACCACTAAAGAATCTTTTTAGGAAAAAATATTTATTTCAGTGCCTTTACTAACATTTATGATTTTTACATTCCTGTATCTTTATCTATCTTACTCAAAAAAATATCCAGCCAAGGCTTTAAGCTGGGAGAGTGAACCATTAAAATAGATTTTATCAAGCTGAAAAAATGATCAAATATTTTTTAAAAGGGTCTCTGTAGCCTGACAGACAAGGGGACCAGGATGTATGTGTGTTGGGCGAGGGGGGAGAGACATGTTGCCAATGCAGATGTCTTCTTTATTCTTAATTGCCTTGGGTGGATAGAATTTAGTTATTTTAAGTCTGAGGTGGTTCACAGCTTGTAGGAGTGCCTCATCACGTGACTCAATTTGTGAGACCTTCAATAGACTTGGTATTTGTTTCTTGGACACCACAGTTTTTAAGGATTTGACATGTCTATAGGGGTTGTTTCTAATCAATATCATCTCTGCTTTGCCTTTTCAGGCAGGCTATTCAAATTAGAGAGAGGTGGTCAGGTGGAATCATCTCACCAAATTGTTTTCAACCACATTTTCCATTGTTGGTGTGACTCGGAGTCCGTCTGGAAATCTTTCCAGGTGTTAGTGGTCTTGGTCACCAAATGAAATGTGGAAATGCATTATCTGCCAGGTTTTTCAAATGCCAGCTCTTTATAATGCCTCCTGTCCTTATAGTCATTGAGTTACCATGTTCAGACTCTGATTTTTTATTCTGAGCAACTGTGTTCTTTAAAGGTGGAGATAGTGTCAGTCACTACAACACCACGTATGTGTCTTTGTTATTTCCTTGGTCCTGGCAACATTTTTGAGATGAATCCCAGCCTTTATTCAGATAGGGATGAAGGGAAAAAAAGGAAACAATAATAAATAAAACGAAAGCAGCAGCCTTTGGAGCCTGGCTTCCTGGTTTCCAGCTTTGGCTTTCTCACTTCCTACCAGGAAGTCGGCAAGCTTTTAAGATGCTTCCTTCCGTTGTGCTTCCACTTTCTGTTTGGAAAAGCAGGATTCTACTCCAAGGTTTTTTGAAGGGTTATAAAGTGTTTATACCTTCAACTTCAAAAAGTTGTTTTACAGCGACTGTGTTGGCTCAGAATGGAGGGAAATGGATTAATCATCATGGACTGCCATCACTGTTATAGAGAAATAAGAACCAGGAGAAGATTTTATAAGAGCAAACACTGGCCTGAAAGCCTAGGGGATGCTACAGAACTTCGTAGTCACTGGTGGAAGTTGCCTTCCTGCACTGAGCTGCCTCTACTGTCTGATGGTCTTTCCAGCTTCTGCTGTCCTGCCCAGAGGACAAACGAAACAAAACAGGGAACCCGAGGAAACATAATTTTTTTTTTTTGAGACAGTGTTTCACTAAGTGGCCCTTGGTAGAGTGCTGTGCCGTCACAGCTCACAGCAACCTCAAGCTCGGGGGCTTAAGTGATCCTCTTGCCTCAGCCTCCCAAGTAGCTGGGACTATAGGCACCCGTCACAATGCCCCGACTAGAAACATACATCTTTATTTATTTATTTATTTTATTTATTTTTGAGACAGAGCCTCAAGCTGTTACCCTGGGTAAAGTGCTGTGGCATCATAGCTCATAGCAACCTCCAACTCCTAGGCTTAAGCAATTCTCTTGCCTCAGCCTACTAAGACTAAAGGAACCCGCCATGACGCCTGGCTATTATTTTTTTTTTTTGGTTGTAGTTGTTGTTTGATAGGCCTGGGCTGGATTCAGACCTGCTAGCTCTGGTGTATGTGGCTGGCGCCTTAGCCCCTTGAGCTACAGACACCAAGCCATACATCTTTAAAAAGTAGTTTCTTCTTCTCATCTGTGTGAAAATAATTTCAGACCGTATGATAAGTCTTTATTTTTACATATTTTCCAAGAAAACATTTTTAAAGGATAGCATTTGTGCTACTTTTGTGGTGCAGGCTTGTGACTTAAGGGGTGTCTGAGTTTCTTTCCACTCCTAATAACCAGAAATGAATTTATACACTAGCTAACCACTTGCAGTTGGGGTGTCAAAGAGGAGACGTGCAGATCCCCATCCCAACAGCAACAAAACCAATGAAATACTAAGGAATAAATTTAGCAAGAGCTGGGCAAAATCGGTTTTCTCATCTTGATTCATTAATGTCCTGTAATTTCAATTCCTAGCAATTTGCATGGAATCTTACAAACTTAAAATGTATGTGGAATAGCGAATTTCCAAATATACTTGCTGTACTTAATCTCAAGACATGATGTGTAACAGATGGAATGTTTCTCTCCCTCTGCATTTATATGCTGAAGCCTCAACCTCAGTCACATCTGTATTTGGAGGTGGGCCTGTCAGGCTGTAATTATGGTTAAATTAAGGCCAAAGGGTAGGGCCTTGATTTTATAGGATTAGTGTATTTATAAGAAAAGACACCAGAGAACTTGCTCTCTGCACCCGTATTCACTGAGGAAATGCTCTGTGACATAACAAGGAAGGGGTCATCTATAAGCCAGGAAGAGAACCCCGACTAGAAAACAACTTTGCTGCCACCTTGATCATGGACTTTCAGCCTTCAGAACAGTGAGGAAATGAACATCTATTGTTTAAGCTACCTAGTCTATGGCATTTTGTTATGGAAGCCTCAGAATACTGATACGCAATACAACTAAACCAGTTGTTGTAATGGCCTAGATCTGAAAATCCAAGTAGTTGAATGGAACAGAATAGACTGTTTCTAACCACATATATGTGGAGGTTTGGTTTATAGCAGCGGTGGCATTGCAAACTAGTGTGGGAAGGCTCAATTGATTCTTATATTAATTATCTATTGCAGTGTAGCAATACTACCAAATCTTTAGAGGCTTAAGGCAACACATAGTTATCATCTCATGGTACCTGGTCTCTGTGAGTCAGGATTCCAGGCATGGATTAGCTGGGTCTTCTATAAAACTGCAATCCAGGGGACTGTTGGCCATGCCTAGGGTCTCACCTGGGGTGCAGCTGGGAAGATTTGTTTCCAGGGATGCATGGTCGTTGGCAGACCAGAGACTGCAGGACTGAGGGCTGCGTTTCTTGTTGGCTGTCTGCTACCTTCAGTTCCTGGCTGTGTGGCTCTCTCGGTAGGCAGCCCACAACATGGCAATCTGCTTCTTCAAAGCCGCAGAAAAGAGAGTCTGCTAAAAAGACTGGCATTACAATCTCCTGTTACATAATCGAGCACATGTTTGTCATTGCCTACCCAACTCAGGCAAGTCCCAGTCATACCACGGCAGGACTGAGGATTAAGGTTTAGGGAGATAGTCACGGTAGCTGGACGGTGTCCGTCCATTCAGGCTACCAGGTCAACATACCCCAAACATGGTTGGCTTTAGACAACAGAAAGTTACTTCTTACGGTCTGGAGGCTGGGAAGTGCAGGATCAAGGTGCCAGCAGATTCCATGTCTGGTGACGACCTGCCTCTTTATAGAGGACACCTCCTCACTGTCCTCACATGGTGGCAGGGACAAACAGCCCACTGGGGGCTCTTATTCATGGGATCTAGGACCCCCAAAGTCTTTTTTTTTTTTGAGACAGAGCCTCAAGCTGTCCCCCTGGGTAGAGTGCCGTGGCATTACAGCTCACAGCAACCTCCAACTTCTGGGCTCAAGCGAGTCTCCTGCCTCAGCCTCCCAAGTAGCTGGGACCACAGGCGCCTGCCACAATGCCCGGCTATTTTTTGGTTGCAGCCGTCATTGTTTTGGCGGGTCCGGGCTGAGGATTTGAACCCGCCACCTTAGGTGTACGTGGCTGGCACCTTAGCCAGTTGAGCTATAGGCGCCGAGCCGCCCCCCCAAAGTCTTAATACGTAATATCAGACCGTAGCAAATAGGTACTATAAGATCCATTTAAATAAAATTCGAACCTTACAAAACACTACCATGTTTCCATGCTAATAACAGTGGAAGATGTCTAGGGAGGCCCATCAGCATTCAGAATATCGGTTATTTCTGGAAAGGGGGGAAAGGAGCGGGACGGTGGGGGTGTAGGCTACAACCCCCAGGCTTGTTTCTTCACTGAGACGGAGGGTGACCATGAAAGACGGTCAGGGTTTGATAGGCTTGGTGAGGGGTCCCTGATGTTCAGTGTGCCATTATTCTTTTTCTGTGTCATGAAAATATAAGTTAAAAACCAAAACGAACTAGATAGTGAGATGTGGGTCCATTTTAACTGGTCTCTGGGGAGGTGGCTGCTGCGTGCTGGTACTTTCTTGCTTTTGGCCATTTGCCCAGTGCCTTTCCAGCCTCAGATCCACATCTTTCCGAGCAAAACCCCTTCCCCTTTGCAGGCTGCACCAGGAGGGTGAGGCTAGAACTCTGGTTTGTGGCTTTTCACTCTGTAAATCCACCTGTCTACCTCCTCTGCCCCTCTCAGAGACACTGTGGCCTGTGCTTGAACTTGGGACATCATTATGGATGGCTCCAAGGTGTTGGCTATCACATTCTTTACTAACTTGCAGTGTCACCCGTTCCCCTCCCCAGCCAGCCTCTGCAAACCTGCCCTGAAAGCAAGTGCTGCCTTTTTGGGCATCTCACCTGTGAAGCTCTGTGATGGCCATGGATTAAACTTCATCCCATGCATATGACCCAGGTAAGGTTTGTGAAAGCCTCGGACTTTGGAGGAAAGGACTGCACACCGGTGCTTCAGTTAAAAAGGCAATTACCTCGAGGAGGCACCCTCGCTGGCTCTAAGGATGTTGCTTAAGCACACATTAATCGCCCCCATTAGCGATCCCTTGCCTGGCTTTCTAGAATATCATCCAATCTCTTCTGCCATTTCTTTTGAATTGAGTTAGACTTACAATGTTTCCAGTGAAATGGAAATAATTGGTTCACTTCTTGAACTATTATAATTTAGAGATTCTGTCTTTTGGGTAATTAGAATCACTGGTTGGCAGTGGCAAATACGAAGTGCTGACATTTTCACTTGGGAAGTCTCTCAGCCCCTTCTCCGAGTATTTGGGGTTGGGGTGAGGTGAGGAGCTGCGTGTGTGGGGTCTACAGGGTCTAGGCTCTGTAGTTGTTCTGACCTGACTTTGAATCTAGTTGTGTAAATGGGCAATTTATTTTAGCTCATTTACAAAGTGAGGAAAACGATGCTTCTGGAGTTGGGTCAGCGTTCAGCAAGAGGGCACGTATGTGGCAGCTGGAGCCGGACAGGGAGCCTGGCTCCTTCCTTCCTTTTCCCTAGCCCCCCACTTTCCACTCCTACCTTCCACCCCCACACTCAAAGATCTGCCCAAAGCCCAGTGTCCCGAAATTCTCATTCCCGTCCTCACTCAGTCAACTCTGCTCTTAGGGCGATGTGGACTGGGGGCAGGGGGTGATGGAGGCATGTTGTGGGAGGCTGGTGGGAAATCAGCATGGAACGTGGGTGGAAAAGGAGGCCATGGGTAATTTCACTGTTATGGTGAATCGCGCTTGATATTCCTCTGTTTCCAGCATTGTTTTGTTTTTAAGTCCATCTCCATCTGTGAAATAAAAGGCTCTCCTGCTCCACTTTCAGGTGTGGAGAGGGTCATGGGGGACAGGGGCTTTCTCAGCTCTGGAATCACATGACACAGTTGTTCTGTCTTCATCCACACCCATAGCCCAAAAAAGCTCGGAAAAGAGAAGCCCATGCAGGTCTTTGTTTGGCCACTTGGGACACAGCTGAGTGGGTGCACGACTTCACCGTTCTCTTGTTGAGGCAAAGGGAACATTCTCAGACTCACTGTTGTGCCATGTTGGGGTGGGTCCTGTTTTCTGAGTTACTACCTGTTTGGCCTAGAATGGATCTCTCAGCTTTACTGAGTTGGCTTCCTCATCCGTAACAGGCAGGGCATCATTCTGTCCTGGGCCTACCATTTATAAATTATAAAGTGATGTGCAAATCTCAAACATCAATCCTGTTGCTACCAGCCTGGACAGATTCTGCCTCCAGGTAAGAGGAGTGAACTGGCCATTGTTTGCTGCAGGACATGAAGCAACACCCTCACCTCGTTAACACCGTGTCCGGTACATTCTGCTCCTCTTTTGTTGATGTCAACAAAGCTATTATTTTGTGCACCATTTCCTTGCAGGCTGGAAGCTTGGCTAGATTTAATCACTGGCTTTGAGCTGGAAAGGTGGGGTGACTCAATGCCACTGCAGCCTGGGCTGGGGTGATGTCGTAGAAGACTGTGCCATGGCTAGAATTCATGTTTTGATTTATTTTTTTCATTTTTCCTTGGGCTAATTTTAAAACCCCAAATGATGAGAATCATCAGTCAAATGAACACTGGCTTTCAGGCTGTTTTCACAGAACACCTCAATCGTTGTTTATGCCCTCGGGGTGTGTGTTGCTTGGTGTCCTGAATCTAGGCAGTAGCAAGTCAGAGGAAGTCAATTAATTCCAATTAATAAATCAAGGACGTCTTTATCTCACTTAACTGAAAAGCTCAGGAGTTCCAGGGTGTCTCACAGTGTGGCTTCAGCGACTCTATCCTCGCCTCTGCTGTTTTCTGCAATGAGTTTAGTCTCAGCTGCACGTCCCTCCAAGGTCCCATGGTGGTTTCCAACCTTACTTCCTGTCCTCAGTTGCTAAGAATTTCAACAAAATTCCCATTGCTGAGTCTCCTGCTGGCACTGAAGAGTTTTATCTGTAGAACAATGGATAAAGAAAACCTTTCAGAAGATGGTGTTGGTATTGTTGGTTGTGCTGGGATGTGTGGAGGCATCTCTGTGGCATGGTAGGTGGGTGGGTGGGAGAAGAAATAATTAGCAATGAGCTTTCTTCTGAAAAACAGGTGTATTAGGTTTTTTGTGTCTTCTGTAACCAATGATCACAAACTGGGTAGCTTAAAATAATAGAAATTTATTCTCTCTCAGTTCTGGAGCCTGGGAGTCTGAAATCAAAGTGGCTACAGGCTGTACTCTCTTCAGAGGCTCCGGAAGGTATTTCCCCCGTTGCTTCTTGCAGCTCAGGTTGGTGTCAGCATTCCTGGGCTTGTGGTGTATCACTAACCACCAGCTCTAGGACTGCACTGCCTCCTCCTCTTCTTGACGTCTTCTGTCTCAATCTCTTCCTGCCTTTGGTTTGCAAGGATATGTGCCATTGAGTTAGGGTCCACACAATAACCCAGGATCATCTCATCTCAGGATTCTCAATTTAATCACATCTTCAATGATGCTTTTCCCAAATAAGGTAACACTTGCAGGTTCTGGGAATTAAGACAGGATGTATCCTTTTAGGAGGTCACCATTTAACCTACTATACCAGTGTACATGTAACTCTTCTGAAATTCTTTCTAGGTCTTGAATATTTTCCTTTGGTTGCTTAAGCTCTAACTTAAAAGTCATGTTTTCAGAGCCAAATTCTACAGCAGATTCCTAAGAGATCTCAACTCTATTCTGAACCTTCAAAGGAAGGAAAGGCAGGGCTTGAAGGCAGTGTGGGAAACTAATTTGTAACTGCAAAGGGGGGAAGGAGGGGCCGAGGGTAGGGGGAGTCTACCCCAGAGAGTGCACATGTACTGGCTATGAAGACAGGCAGCTGCTGCAGTGCCCACCATCCCCACAGACCCACCTCACTGACAAGCTGACTGACAGTAAGCAACCATGTGTGTGACATTTTTGGGTTTTCAGGGAAACTTAGATTTCTATAAGACAACAAAGCTCATATAAACCTGCCACCCTGTAAGCACTGCAAGTTTTATTTAGAATAAATTTTATTTTTTCCCATCTCAGGTTGGACACAATTTCCTGAAGTTGCTGATCTCCTGGATGAGGGATAATTCGTGAGCTCTGTCTTTGACTGGTGGATATATGCCACGTGGCGGGGGAAGCAGCTTGCTTCCATTTTATTTTGATGTGGCAACTAATGCTGAACCCAACTGCATGACCAATGAGGCTGTAATGATGGTCGCTGCTCCTCCCAGCACCTGGCAGGCTGTGTCATTAGCAAGAACACCTGGGAAGTTCTGGGAGTGCCTTGGAATGGAAGTGGCAAAAAAAAGCTGTGGAAAACCAGGCAGGGCTTCCCTCATCCCCTGTGCACGCTCCGACTTTGGGAGTCAGCCCCCTAATCCCAGAGAAGTATGGGTTTCACACTTGGCTGTTGCCTTCAGGCGAGACTGTCCCACGGTGGGAGCTTTGTAGCCAGTACAGGGAGATCCGCTGCTGCTGGCTACGCTGGGCTGCCGGGGTGTGCTCCTGGGAGCCTCAGGCTGGTCTTCACTTTTCCCGCCATCTGGCTGTCTACTTTCAAGCTATCCAGTCATTTCTGCTTGGACTACACAAGTCTGATGATCTACCAGCCTCGGCCTCCCTCCTTCATACGCAGGTGGGATTATCTTCTGAAAACCCAGCCTTCCTCACATGCCTCAGTGCCACTGAATGATGTCCCCATCCTACAGCCTGGCTCTGAAGACCCTCCAGGGTCTGAGAGTCACTTATCCCTTCATAATTGTCTTTTCCCCTCCCTGGTGGACCCTCAGTGCTCCCGTGTCTATGCGCTCTTTCTGCTGCTCAGAAGACCCCTGACCTCAGCTTCCCTACTCCTCAGACGGGGACAGCACATTTCCCAGACACAGCAGTCAATCAAATGGAATATTTCATGGAAGGTTCCAGCACCGGGCCTGATCACAGAGTGGGCCATACGCCCTTCATCTTTGGGAATCAGCTGCTCTCTCTCCTTTGTGGCTTAGCGTGGGAGCCGTTTCCCTTCGGACAGTGTCCCGTCCAACTCAGCCTTGGGAGATGTTTCCTTCCACTGAAATCCCAAATCTCTTTCTTTTCGTATCCCAGTTTGGTGTTATGTACAAATATTATGTTCTTGGGTTTGGTTATCAGGTCCAGTTCTCTGTGCCTCTCGGATTGCTAAGCTTTAAGGCTCCTGTGTTTATATATACATACATTGTTTTTTCTTTTTAATAAGCTCTTGGACCTTTTTAACTTTCTCTGTGGCAAGGGCTCTCTGGGCATCTGCTCAGCTGGGTTAGTAGCCCCGGGATACTTCCTGCGCGGCACATGGCTGCGGCTACACAGTGTGGCTACTGTGTGTGTAAGAACCATAGCTGATTCCGCCACACTCCTGCAATACAGAGTCTTGGTCCTGTGCCAAGGAGAGGTAGACTGGAAGCACAGCCTAGTTTCCCTGGGGTTAACCTGTCTTAACTAGTTGCAAAGACTCTGACTCAATACCCAAAGGCTCAGACCGGGAAGGATTGAGGCCCTAATCTTCTACTAAGGTCTCTCCTGTGAAAGGTGCCCTGGGGATACTAGGTCCTAAGTCTCAGGGCTCGGCACTGCCTCCTGCTCTAGAACTGAGGTAAAGGCAATGCCCAGCCGGTGATGTCTGGCTGCTCAGGGGGATCACGTAACACAACTTGCAAACCTTGGACCAATGAGAGGCAGGAGACAGGAACAAGCCTGCGGATAAATCACTCTTCTTCTCTCCCAATGTGGTCCTGGTTTTTGTGCAGCATCTGGAGACCATCGTGGGAGAGGTGAGAACGTACTGGGCGCTGAAGATGCCACCAGCTGGATAGATGTGCCTTCTCTTTGCCATGTCCTGATGCTCTACCACCCTTCCCTCACTCTGGCTTCTCAGGAGAATAGGGTAGGAGATTTGCCCAGGGGTCTGCTTCTGAGGGAGCATGACAAGGAAGTTCTTACCTTTCCGCTCCCTTTCCTGCCCCACCCTGCCTTTCTCCTCCTCTGCACGTCTTTTTCTTTCCTCTCCTCTATCTCCTATTTTGCTCCAAACCAGAACATACATAGATTTTTCTGGGAGAAGAAACCCAACATTTCTTCATCTTTGGGGCTAATGCCCTTGTGGAGTCATGGGGCAGGAATTTCCTGAGAGGGATTCAGGATGCTGAGCTTAATGAAATAAATGTGGATGCATCCCAATTTGAAGTCGTATGTTGCTGTGAAAATTCATGTTTACTCAAAAGATTAATTGGGAAAGGGATAATTATCTTTATAAAGGCTTCTGTCACATAGAAACAATTATTTGACTAACACTTTTCAGTTGACAGTGAACTTACCCAGTGTAAAGTTGGTTGTGGCTGAAGGTTGCTCAGAAGAGAAGAGATGACATTTATCTCCTCTTCCCTGGAAGGTGGGGATTGTGGTAATTTCCTTTGGTTACTCTTTACCCCTGTGATGGGAGCAAGGTTAAAAATCCTGTTTTCTTGTTAATCAGGTCCAGCCGAGGTCCGAACTCACTGCCCCAGTGTGTGGGGCCGGTGTGCTAACAAATGAGCATAGCGTTCAGCTAACAACATTAAAAACTCGAGAAATCCTCCACCTCAGCCCTTGGGTACTTTATGGATACCTGACATAGTACATAGCCATTTATGTGTGTGTGTATGTGGGGGGAGCAGGGTGTAGGTAGAATAATGGCTCCCAAATGTTCATGTCGTAAACCTGTGAATGTGTTGTCTTACAAGGCAAAAAGAGAATTTGTGGATGTGCTAAGTTAAGGACCTTGAGATGGGAAAGTTATCTTGAATTACTCTGGTTGTTTATAATCACAAGTGTCTTTTGAAGAGGGAGGCTGGAGTGTCTGATTCAGAGAGACATTTGAAGCTGTCACACTGCTGGCTTTAAAGATGAAGAAGGGGGGGTGCCAAGGAATGGGGCCCACCTCTAGGCATTAAGAAAGGTGGGAAACAAGATTCTCCCCTTGAATGTCTGGAGTGAACACAGCCCTCCAGATACCTAGCATGCAATGCAGTGAGACTTTAGACCTACAGGACTATGAGACACCAGAACTGTGTCATTTAAGCCTCTAAGTTTGTAGCTGTTTGGTACAGTAGCAACAGAAAATTAATATAAGAAGGAAGAGTTTAAAGCAGCGGTTCTCAACCTGTGGGTCGTGACCCACAGGAACTATATTAAAGGGCCATGGCATTAGGAAGGTTGAGAACCACTGGTTTAAAGTATTAGCTTTTGAGTTATATGTAGTTCATTAGTTTTCTTTTTTTTTTTTTTTTTGCGACAGAGCCTCAAGCTGTCCCCCCTGGGTAGAGTGCTGTGGCATCACAGCTCACAGCAACCTCCAACTCCTGGGCTCAAGTGAGTCTCCTGCCTCCACCTCCCAAGTAGCTGGGACCACAGGCGTCCGCCACAACACCCGGCTATTTTTGGTTGCAGCCATCATTGTTGTTTGGCGGGCCCGGACTGGATTTGAACCGGCCACCTTAGGTGTATGCAGCTGGTGTCTTAGCCACTTGAGCCACAGGCGCCGAGTCAGTTCATTAGTTAAATGTAGTATTTATTAAGCTGCTCTGTGTTGGGCACAATGGTGAATAAGAACTTTTGTCTGGGAGCCTGACAGCTGGGAAAACAGTTACACTAGTGAAATCCATGAGTTTCCCACATGGTTATATCAAATTGTGTGTTTTACTTGGTTAGGATGTTTCTTTTTCTCCATGTAATGTTCTTTTTTTTTTTTCAATAAGAAGTCACTTCTAATTTAAATCATTGGACATTTCACATTTGTCACGTAGAAGTTATGGTAAACAGATGCTAGGAAGATAAAGATTCTTTTCAAGAAGTTTCCAGTGTATTGGCAAAATTGGAAAGAGTCTGAAGTAGACAAGTAACTATACAAGATGGTTTATGGTTTTCAGTAGAACAAAATCTGGCCAGAGGCAGAACCCAGGGCGCTCTGAAACTCCCTCCAGCTGCCAGTGGCTGTCCTGGATAGATGCTGTAGACAATTCCCTGCAGTGAGGAATTCTTTATTACCTGTGAGCCCTTTTTTCTCTGGAGACTGCAACCCTGCTGCTAGTCTGAATCATGCCCAGTTTCAAGGGCTCCCTGTGCCCCTTTAAGTTTAGACTTAGACTAGAGGCAGGCCAAGGTTGCGCCAAATGCAGATCCTGATCTGATAATTTTTACTTATAGCCTGCACTACACACAGGAGAAGGAAATCCTTTTAAATCCTTTTAAAAGCAGACCATGAATCTCAGTTTTATTTCTCCAGCTGAACATCTCCCCCCTGTTTCCTGTCAGTTCTGTACCCGGTTTGTGCTCAGTACTTTATTATCTCCTTGGTCTTGCCAAGGTAGTGGTTTCTTTGCTGCTGCTGCTGTTGTTATTTAAACAGGAGGCTGAGCACTGGGATTTCCCTAGAGGTCAGAGTGTGTGGTCGTCTGTGCCGAGTGCCCCGAGAGAGTGGCAGTTCCGTGGGAAGCATGCACCACAGAATTGTGCACGGAGGCCTGAGCCTCAAAGGACAGGGAGGGTTAAATGGAGCAGAGAGGAGGACATGCTTTCTAGGTCGGGGTCCGGGGTGAACAAAGTGGAAAGGGAGATTCTATAGTGTCCGGGGTCTAGATCCTGAACTATTTTGAGCTGAATTTGCAAATGCAATCCTAGCTACCTGATTTGAGTCTTTCTCAAAATATGACTGGTATTTATAGGACAGTGCTGCAGCTGAAGTTCTTAGAGGGAGTAAAAGTGATTATACTGTGAAATCTGGGGAAATCAGGACCTGCCTATGCTCTTAATCCTTTTTAATTGGAAGCCCCTGAGGAAACACAGCTGTCTATAGCCCTTCATTCACATGAAAATTAAATGAGACAGATATTAATTGACAATTTCTCTTGTCCTTGGTTAAAAAGCCTATTTCATAGAGAAACACAATGAAACACCTGCAAGACGCCATAGACTGCAGTAGCTTACTATGGTTTCACCACTAGCGTTCAAAGACCAACAAACAGCACACGAGAAGGTGGATGGGCTTCAATTCCAAGAATTTAATTATTGAGTCATCTCCTCCTAATAGTGAAAGAGTGAATGATATCTTTTAGAAAATATTAGCAGCTTTTTATTATTTTACAATTTTTTTTGAGTCAGGGTCTTACTCTGTTGCTCAGGCTACAGTGCCATGACCTCCAGCCTAGCTCACAGCAACCTCGAACTCATGGGTTCCACTGATCCTCCTGCCTCAGTCTCCCAAGTAGCTGGGACTATAGAAGCCCACCAAAATGGCTCTCTAATTTTTCTATTTTTAGTAAAGGCAGGGTCTTACTCTTGCTCAGGCTGGTCTCAAACTCCTGAGCTCAACGGATCCTCCTGCCTCAGCCTCCTGAGTGTTAAGATTATAGGTGTGAGCCACTGTGCTTGGCCTCTTTTTATAATTTTGAATTAAGCCACAATAAATTTGTGTACAATGGAAGGGCATGGAATGGTAACATAAATTATCACAGTCTTAGGTACAATATACAGTCACTGGTTAATTAAGAATTGAGACAAGGAGATCGCCTAAGAAGGAGATTCATAAATTGTGGAAATTCTTTTTTCTTTTGAGACAGAGTCTTACTTTGTCACCTTCAGTAGATGCCGTGGCATCATAGCTTATAGCAACCTCAAACTCTTAGGCTCAATTAATCCTCTTGCCTCAGCCTCCTGAGTAGCTGGGACTACGGGCACCCCATACAACATGCAGCTATTTTTAGAGATGGGGTCTTGCTCTTGCTCAGGCTGGTCTTGAACTCCTGAGCTCAGGCAATCCAGCTGCCTCAGGCTCCCATAGTGCTGGGATTACAGGTGTGAGCCGCTGTGCCTGGCCCAAATTATGGAGTTACTTTGGGACAGGAGGTCTTGGATGGCACTATTCAGATTACATAGAAGGAGTTGCTATATAGATAGATATATTTTGCTTACCGTACGTGGATCCCACTAGTAGATCTTACTCATCTGTGTCTGCACCATTTTCTAGTTTTCCTGTGCTTCCTATTGAAGTCAAACCTCTTTCAGTAGATGGTACAATTTTAGCTATTACCAGTCATCATCATTTCAGATGGGATTAGCTGGTAATGGCAAATTGATGATGGATGTGCACATCCTGTGAACACAGGTGGAATAAGACACGGACATCCAGGAAAGAGAGACCCAGGGAGCCCAATTTTACAATTTTGCAAAGGGCAGTGACTTGAGAATGTATAACTGGGACCCCACGTATTCTTTCAAAGCTTGGATTGTCAGTTCAGGCACTTTGGTTGCTGGCAACAGAAAAGCTGCCTCTAGCTAATAAGGAGGACAAAAAATAAATATGTTGAGAGGATGCGGGGTAGCACATAGAACTGCAGAAAAAATTAGTAAGTAATTCGTAAGTGGTAAAGAATCTGGGGAAAGCTGGAGAAGCAATGGGGAGTGTCCATGGGGATTATTTTGGGGATGAATCTGCTCCAATTGTTTTCTGTCTTTGAATCTCATTGCACAAAATCTGAATCCTGGTTGGGAACAGGGAGAATCTGGCCTGCTTCATCTCCCCAGGGTCAGGGGAGGGGAGAACATCTCAAATGACCTCTTCCAGCAAAGAGGAGAGTGGTTGTCCACCAGGAAACCAAGTCACGTCACTTGATCCCAAATCTACTGACATGGATTGTGGGTTGCTAGCAACAATAGATGTCATCTTCACACAGATAGAGATTTTTAATATTTTCTAAATGGAAGGATATATGTTTTTCCTATTCACTTTCATGATAAACTTTATTTATTTTGAGACAGAGTCTCACTATGTTGCCCTCAGTAGAGTGCTGTGACATCACACAGCTCATAGCAACCTCTAACTCCTGGACTTAGGTGATTCTCTTGCTTCAGCCTCCCGAGTAGCTGGGACTACAGGCACTCGCCACAACGCCAGGCTATTTTTTTGTTGCACTTTGGCTGGGGTCGGGTTTGAACCCGCCACCCTCAGTGTATGGGGCTGGCACCCTACCTGCTGAGCCAAAGGCACCGCCCCATGATAAACTTTAAAACTTCATTTTGTCAAGGTTTAAACATAGAGGTGCTCATGAGCTGAGTAATAAAACTTAGAGAAGAAAGGCCATACGGAGAGGCTGCAAAGAGCTGGAGATTCATGACTTTGTTTTCATTCTGATACATTGAAAAAGTAAGTGGTATCTTATACAACTCCCTCTGAATTTCTAAAAGAAATTTACATACCATTGTACACAAAGTCCATATAATATTGTGGAAAAAGCCTAGACTTTCGAGGTGGAGGGACTTCTACACTCAGATTTTTTTTTTTTTTTTTGGAGGAGGCAATTCTGTCCTTTATACTATGGAAATAACAACATCTATCTCTCAGAGCTGTTGTAGGGGATATGAAGCCCTGGGTGTCCATTGAGCCTTGATCAATGTTAGCTTCCTTTCTCCCACTGTGTGTTTATGAATATGTCTCTCTTTATATATGAATCATATGCACTAATGTAGTTTTCCTTTCCCCGTAATGATCTGAAAACCAATTTTCTTCCCCTTGATTTTATTTCTCTGTTTGGAGGTGATGTTGGCAATGGGAATGAATAGCTGACAACCTCATCCCTATCCCACGGCCCATGTTTCAAAGATAGAATCATTTTTCCCTTGGTTGCAGATGAGGCAATTTATTTTTCTGGTTGTCTTACACATCTCACATGGCAATAGTCAGCTATAGTTTAGAGGCAAAGTAAAATCCTTTATGGATTTGAATCATAGGTATGAGGCAAAGACATCTAGTTATGAGTGCTTGATTGAGCAAAGTAAAAAAAAAATCTTAGAATACCTATGTTGCAGCCAACGGTAGTAATATGTCATTCATTGCAATTTCAGTATTCTAAAATATTTCTTTTTATTTGCTCAACCAACCCTTCATGTTGAAATGCCCTGATGGGGGCGAGTCTCCCTAATTTTTAAATGAGGCTGAAAGTCGAAACTGTCACAGAAGTAAACAAGAAGCTATTTTAGGAAGACATCTAGAGGAAGCAGCAGCAGCAAATAATCTTAGAATATGCAGGAGAAGGAACAAGTCATCTCAGAAAACAGGGCAAGCAAAACCCACCACCCCAACCCCAGCCCAAGGGACAGAGTATCCAGGGTACCCAGAACACGGAGAATGAGCTTCAAAACCACCAGAACAGAATTTGAAGTCAGCCTTGCCACTTCCTCGTAGCAGCTGAACTTTGGGAACATTAGTAGGCTGATTGTCATTGTTCTTATCTATAGAATAAGGAGATATTATAGATAATATCTCCATTTACAGGACTATTGTGAGGATTAAATGAGAATGCAAAGTGCTTTGGAGTGATGAGAACACAAAACATTCCATTTTTATATATATATATTTACAAAATACTTTCATATATTTAATAAGATATATATTAAAATATATATCTTATTATAAGATATATATTATAATCTTATAATATAAGATATAATATGAGATTATAATATAATATATATCATATATATAAGGCATTCATTAAGATATAAGATATATATAAGATATAAGATATAAGATATATAAGATATAAGATATAATATAAGATTATAATGTAATATATATCATATATATAAGGCATTCATTAAGATTTTACCTAACAAATGTAAAATTATGCTTTTATCATGTAAGGTTTAATAATCTTATAATAATTATGAATAACAAGATTATTAATTCTTCCATAATACTGCTGAAACTTGAGGTGATAGCGCATAAAAGAAAAAAACTTGAGTTTTAAGGTCAGAAGGATTTCAGCTCCCTGTTTGGTAGCGGAGAGTTGAACAAGTCTCTCTAACTCAACTTGCTGAATTTCTGTGTCTTTATCCACACGGGGATAATCAAACTTACCTTTTAGAGTTTGGGGAGGATTATTATATATGAAAATTATTATTATATGAAATATTATTATTATATATGAAAATTGCCTGGCACACCGTAAGCAAACCCCCCCCGTTCTTTTCCCTTTTTCGAATTATTCTGAGTCTATCACAGCCCTTATTACAGTTTGTAGCCACCTCAGAACATGGACAGTATATCCTCAGCATCTCACAGATTTATATATTATAATGGAGTCGTCAAATATAAAATTAAAAAGTGACCCTGGTGAATACCTACTTTAAACACCATCAATAGATGGACCTGGGCTTCTGAAGCATCTTTAGCTAGGTAATGGCTAGGTAATTTGTGTGGTGTTAGTGTCTCACTACCTTTGGACAGGGAGGCCATTCCATTCCCTTAATTGTCAGGAAGTTCTTTATATTGAACTGAAACCTCCTCCTGGCATTTTCCCCTCCTTGACCATCATTCTAAAACTGCATGAGCTTCATGTCATAGCCCTTTTTGTGTTTCAAGCTGTGCTCTTAGAACAGCACCTAGCTCAAGGTGGACCCTCAGCAAATCCTTCCCCAGGGAGTGAGTGAGTGAATGGAGGGGGCAAGGCATTAGAACCATCCATCAGTATTAGTGCTTCTCTGCCTGTGCTGAGAAAGTCAGCGCACATCTTTCCTGTGAAATAGTAATGTATGGTATTGGTTGTGGCACAGTGAAGAAATCAGGACCTTTATGGTCCTTACAGAACAAGAAATTTATTTTTAAGAGTAAAGCCTTGAACAGTTATCAAAGGAGCTGGAGAAGTAAGAGATAGGAGGAGCTGTTGGAGGACCAGAGAAATGTCACTAACCAGGCCTTCCGAGATGCCAGTGCAAGTGAATTGGTGCAGAGCTCACAAGGGAGCTGGAAAGGCAGGGATGTTGCCTGACAGTGAGAGCAGGAGGAAGAGCAGATGGAGGAGCTGAGGAAGTCTGTCCCTCTGCACTGGGTCGCAGGCCTGGAACGACTGTTGGCCAGTGTGTTAGGGTTCTCTAGAGGACAAGAACCAGTAGAACGTCTCTATCTATATATCTATCTACAGTCTATCATCCATCTGTCATTGAATTTGTCTACCTATCTATTTTTAGGAATTGATTACAGAAACCAGAAACTCCATAAGGAGGGCTGGCAAGCTGGAGACCCAGGAGAGGTGATGGTGCCGCAAAGGGTGGAGACAGACAGTTGGAGGATTTCCTTTGCTCAGGAAGGCCAATCTTTTTGTATTATTCGGGTCTTTAAGTGATTAGAAGAGGCCCAACCACATTAGGGAGCACCATCTGCTCTACTCTAAGTTCACAGATTTAAATGTTAATCTCATTCAAAAACATTCTCTGAGTCGACACATAAAATTAACCATCACAGTCAGCAAGGCTGGCAGTCAGGAAGAAGAGTCACAAGCAGAGGAGGGAAGAACAAGGATGAAAGCTGGAAGCTGCCAGGGTTTCTGCCTGTGTCCTGGATCGCACCTAACAATGATGGTCTTCAAAGAGTCATAGCTGCCACATCCAATTCCAAATCTTGCTCAAGTTTCCCAGAAGGGGGGTCTGGGAGTCACAGTGCTAGCAGACTGGTTGACCTAGTATAAAGTTACACAGGTCACTGCTTATCAACTTAGCATCCATGCATACATTCCTAACCTAAATTTAACTTTCTTTCTTTTTTTTTAAGAGACAGAGTCTCACTTTCTGACCCTGGGTAGAGTGCTGTGGCATCACAGCTCACAGCAACCTCCAGCTCTTGGGCTCAGGCGATTCTCTTGCCTCAGCCTCCCAAATAGCTAGGACTACAGGCACCTACCATGGCTATTTTTCTGTTGCCCTTTGGCCGGGGCTGGGTTCGAACCCACCACCCTTGGTATATGGGTAGGGTGACCAGACATCCCAATTTTGGCAGGACAGTCCCGCTTTTCAACAATTTGTCCCATGTCCTGCTGTGTTTTAAAAAAGTCTCGATTTTTGGAAAGAATGCACTAACGGGCTGGAGAACAAGAAGGGAATATAAGGTTTTCGGCCACCATATGGCTATTTCACCAGAATAAGAGTTTTATATTATTTTTGTTAATTTTATAATGTTAAACTGTAATAAATAATTGCTGAGAAGTGATTATCCAGAACTGTTTATCAAAGTTTGCCTTGTGGTCAGGCTCTGCCTGGTGCCATCCCCTCCCCCGTGCCCCTGCTCCGCCCCCGTCCGGCCCCCACCATGTTGTCCCGCCTTGCAGATGTTAGAATCTGGTCACCCTATATGTGGGGCCAGCGCCCTACTCACTGAGCCCCAGGTGCTGCCCTAAATTTAACTTTCTAACATGATGCAACTCTCCCTCAAACAACTCAAAACCTGCTAATCTTCTCATCTTCAAGGGATACAAAGTCTCATTGGTCACTTAATCCATCTCTAACTATTGCTATTACCCCATAATTCTATTATATCCTTTGATATATTGTAACTTGAATACTAAGATATATGGCTAAACAGCGACTAATACATCTGATGATAGATACAAGCAAATGAGAGAGGGAGAAGAAAGAAAAAATCAGTGGGTTGATATACACACAAATATTCATATCAAAGTAAGAAAAACCAGTCAAAATTTCTAGAGTCTTTTTCTTTTTTATAACTGGTCAGGTGGGCCTAATTGGTGATCACAATTTCCCCCTTCTTCTCCTTTGTCTAGCTGGTCATGGTTCTTGCCTGGTAAGATGACCAAACTTTTATTCCTTGATATATAATAATTATATAACCAACTATAACTTCAACTAACTATAACTTCCTGCAAAGTGTTTTCCCTCAGCAGGTGCCATAACTGAGTTTTCAAAAGATTGATCAATCAGATTGTTCAGCTGTTCTGTGAGACCTGTGGCTGACCAGGCGCCTGGCAAGACTAGTGAATACCATGTATGTGAGCTTATGGTCATATTTTATTTGATGGAAAATGGTCTTGCAGGTTGGAAGCAAAGCTCTATGAAATACTGTGATAATTAAGACATTCTCTGAATCTACAAGTATTTTATTCTGGCAGAAGCATCGTGGGCAGGAAGGCAAATTCATATGCAGACTAAGTATCTATTCCAGTGAGAGTGAACCTCTAGGCCTCTTCCATGAAGCCTGCAGGTGACTAGGCGATTCTCCCAGGGAGGGAGGCTACACCAGGCCACCATGATGGGTTTTGCTGCTGGCGGACTGAGTACTCAGCAGTGCTTGGATCAGATCCACTTTACTGAACTTATGTATAACTTTCAACCCTGCCACTAGAGCCGACTGATTAATGAGGTAATTGGGCAAGAACTGGGGTGACCTGGGAAAGAACAAACAGTATCTACATGACAGGTCATCTGTACACTTGATTACTGAGATCTCTTTAGTGGATAGTCACATGGAATCCAACCACCTTCACATTTTGCTCCATATATTCAGAGAGGTCCAGTTATGGAATTCTTCTCAAGAATGATCTTGCCACCATTTATAAAATCGTGTTTCTTCTGAAACTTTGTCCATCTAGCCCAGCCTTGGGCTACTTCCCTAAATCAACGTAGCTCTTTATCTACCAGGAGAATTTCCCTTCTCTTTGTCCTTCAGGCCACTCCTGAGTACAGCTGTGGTGCTACAGCTGTGGTGCTACAGCTGTCTCTTTTGGGTGATGTTGGTAAATCGTGCAGAACCATCTATAAATCGGGCTTAAAATTTTTCTTCTTCAGTCAACTGGTTATGAGGAACTTTGTACAAGGCCATATCCATTGTTGCATCAAAAGCATCCATTAAGCTTAAGATGACAACAACTTTGTTGGCTTGCCATTCTATGGGTTGGGAATTTGGAAAGTGCATAGTGAACACTGCTTGCCTCTGCTCCATGGGATGCTTCTTGGGGCTAGCCCCTTGCAGATGGTTTGACTGGGATCATGATTTGGGGGCCTCAGTTCTCACTGTTGGACCCTTTGTTTCTCCTTCCTGTCCTCTCCCTCTACGTCCCTTTTCCAGAAGAAAAGTTGTGCTACTTCCATGGCTGCTCAGGGCTCCTAGTAGCCACCAAATAGGGCTGCCAGGCCTTCCTCAGAATCAGCTCTAGAGCTGGCAGAGTGTCACCTCCATGACTTCTATTGTTTATAGAATAAACAATTCCCACATTGACTGAAGGAAGCAAGTGTGAATATTGGGAGGCATGATCCTTTGAGAACTGCTGTAACTGACTAGTGTACATACTTCCAGGATTTTTTTTTTTTTTTTTTTTTTTTTTTGAGACAGAGCCTCAAGCTGTCCCCCTGGGTAGAGTGCCGTGGCATTACAGCTCACAGCAACCTCCAACTCCTGGGCTCAAGCGAGTCTCTTGCCTCCGCCT
Source organism: Otolemur garnettii (assembly GCF_000181295.1). Lineage (NCBI taxonomy): Eukaryota > Metazoa > Chordata > Mammalia > Primates > Galagidae > Otolemur > Otolemur garnettii. The sequence continues at coordinate 4,510,728 of NW_003852506.1, forward strand.
CCCAAGTAGCTGGGACCACAGGCGCCCGCCACAATGCCTGGCTATTTTTTTGGTTGCAGCCGTCATTGTTGTTTGGCAGATCCGGGCTGGGGATTCGAACCCACCACCGTAGGTGTACGTGGCTGGCGCCTTAGCCGGTTGAGCTATAGGCGCCAAGCCCTTCCAGAATTTTTTAAAGGAAAATTTTGTTACTTAATATGAACATCTTGGCCAACACCTCTATAGCCTTTACTTTAGAGACAGATGCATCACACATAGAGCGATATTTAGGGTTTCTTCTAATATCAGGCTCTGGAAATACATGGATAGTGGTAGCTATTGAGTAAAAGATGAATTTATTCTCTTCTTTCTCTGTTGGGAATATTTCTGGACAGGTAAAGGAAATGTCCCCAGCCACAGTCAATTTATTTCTCCTGTACTCTTTTCAAACCTTTAGAATAAATTTGTTTGGCAAGGCACTGTTGGCCATCCCAAACTGCTGAATGATAGCCTAAAATATAATCTCATGTTTTTCTTTCTTTCACTTCTTTTGATGCTGCCATTCTTTGACCATTTAAACTAAGCCCCAGATCTTCGGCTGTCAGTCAAGGGAAGTCCAACAAGGGCACAGTGTGAACAAAGAGTCAAGTTCTTGGCTTTTAGTTCTAAAATAAGCTTTCAAAATTCTGGGTAGAGATGATAGTCTGAAAACCACAACTTTTTTTAAAAATTAAATCATAAACACATAGATCATGTATACATAAATGCATTTATGGGGTACAATGTGCTGATTTCATATAGAATTAGGAATGCATACATCACACTGGTTAATATATACCTCATCTTGTATGAAAACCATAACATTTTTACACTTGTAAAGTCTAAACTTTTAAGAGGTCGATAGAGGTTCATGTGAGGCTTTAAGGCAGCTATTGCTTAGCGTGTATATCATAAACAACAGAATAGGAGATGTGAGATGACCTAGAGCAGTTTCCTCCTAAAAGGTTAAGTGTAGACACTTTGGAAAATTGTTTGGCAGTTTCTAATGAAGTGAAACATATATCTACCCTATGACCCAGGGAATCTACATCTAGATATTCACTCAAGAGAAATAAAAATGTATGTCCAAAAATATTTGTGTGGGAAAGGTCCATAGACATTTTATTCATTATAGGAAAGAAAGTGGAAATAACCCAATGTCCATTAGGCGATGGGATAAGCAAACTTTGGAATGTTCATGCAATGCACTATGATGGAACAAAGTGCCGATACACGCAACATCATGAATGAATCTCAAAAACACAATGCTGAGTGAATGAAGCCAGGCCCCAAAGAGCACACATTGCTTGATTTCACTGATATGAAACTCTGGAACACATAAACTAATCTGGGGTGACAAAAATCACACTAGTGTTTGCCTGGGAGTGGTGTTTGACTATGGAGAGGCATAAGAAGCATTTCTGAAGTGATGGAATATTCTGCATTTTGGTGAGAAAATGGGATTACAAGGCTGCATACATATGGTGAAACTAATTTAATTATTTATTACGGTATATGTAAATTATACTTCAATACAGTAAGTGGGCCATAAAAGTGCATCCCGCTAGTTTGAGGAAGAGATCTGGAACAACAGTACACAAGGTCAGACAATTAAGTTTGTGAACTCATTCTAGGAAGAAGTGCTATGTATCTCTCTGCTAAATATCACCGTGGTCACCTTTGAAGTACTCCCCTTGGGAAGCTATGCACTGATACTGGTGCCTAGTCCACCCTTCAAAGCACTTTTTCCAGGATGAGTTTGTGAACCTAATTGCCAGACCTTGTACAATGATGTTCTGATGGCCTATAAAAGAATTCCAAAATTGATTTGAAGAGTGGACTAGGTACTGGTATCTGCACATAGCTTCCCAAAGGGAGTACTGAGAAGGTGATGGAGTGACGTTCAGCAATGAGGTGTGTAGCCTTTTTTCTAGAATGAGTTCATGAACTTAATTTTCTAAATTTGTACATGGTTGTGCATATGGTTTGGATACTGGTGTGTCCTGGAGATGCCTCTGAGTCTCCCCAGCCTTTCTGAGTACACTTTGTCCCTCTCACACTGAGAATGTCCAGCCTGGCATCTGAGACTAGGGGATAGTCTAGTGTCCAGGGGATGAGCTGAGAGAGCTCCATAGAGTCCAGAGCTCCCTGTGTGTGAGATTATCAGAGAAAAGCCATTGAGAGTCACCCAATACCTTCATGCAATGACCTCTTTCCCATCAGAGGTGGGCCGTGGCATTTCAGGACAGAGCCAGTGGGCCAAATGCAAGCTTGTGTTGGGAGTGGGGGGAGAGTCAGCTGGGGATGTCAACTCCATTTGCCTCTTGCTCTGGTGCTAGGACAATGCCCCAACTTAAGTCACTTCCAGGGAGAAAGAGGTTGGGGAACAGAGGTGGGAATTGACTGAGTTTAAATCTTGAGTCGCCACTTTTTAAAATGGCAGTGATTACATTTACCTTGAATGACAAGGTTAGGTGTCTCAATTACCAGAGAGAAATAGGCTCTAAGGAGCCAGGTTGATTTCAATAAAAGAGAAATGAGTAAAGCTGCATTTCAGACCATGGGATGTCTTACTCATTACACTTGGGGAGAGATGCTCTCTCTCAGTGGATGCTCCGAGTCATTTAAAAGAATCCTTCTCTTTCTGTCTCCCAATAAACAGTAATAACTTAAAGCAATAATTGTGAAAAGGAAATTCTACAGTACCCACTAGGGGTAATGCAAGATCAATTGAGGTAGCAAGAAGAAGTCCAGACATCAAATTGACAAGATTATAAAAATTAAGATGCAGTGACATTTAGAAATGTGAAATTACCCACGGAAAAGGATTCTTGCAATTATATACCAAAAGATGTTTTTTTTTTTTTTTTTTCTCAAGGACAGATAGCATCTGGGGGAAAAAACCCACAATTTAAAAATCAAAAGTAAAAATTACTTTTTTTTAGCAATGTTTTATAGGTTCATAAAAAAACTGGACTTGAACGCAGTTGACTTGATACTTTTAGTTATCAAACTAAGCTGCTTTGATGGACAATTCATTTGGTAATTTTGAATAATTTGTCAATACCAAAGCCTTCATTTACTTACGGAAAAACAGCCTGTTCATGCAGGGCACGGGAAGGCCCCACTTAGTGAGCTTACAAAACAATTAAAATTATCCAGAGAATGTTAGTTAATGACATGGAAATAGAGAAATCTTAGCTCCTGGGAAGCTAAGTAGGGTCTTTTATTTTGCGTTTATTTTGTGTTTTCTTAGCCCAATTCATTCATTCCTTTGAGTTTCTCTTACCGAATCCTTTATTATTTTTCTAAATTGAGCTAGTTTTCTTCTGAGAGTCCCTTACGAGTGTTTGAATTACCTTTCAGGCAAAATGCAGTGACTCATGGCACTTTAAGCCCTGCAAGAACATGAAGTTTCCAGAAAGTGAACAAGTTGTGTTGTTCAGGGACTGTTAGGCCCCGACTGCTCTCGTGCCCTGCAGGAGGGTGGAAACTTGCTGGTGTTGAGTTGGATTCAAGAACCAGGTGAGCTTGATGTTTGTAAACATTTTATTAAATGGAGTACACAGACATTTTAATGTAAATTCTTCTGAAATGATGATATAAGCCATGTGTATAAAAGGCAAAGCCTTGGCAGTTTTCCAGATTCACCAAAACTTGACCTTGAACAAAATAAACCAATTATGGTTACGTGCCCTCCATTGGGTATTTTGGGGTGAAATACATGACACCCCCCCCCACTATATACTTTCAATAAGATTTGTATTCTTGCTGACACAGAGTGGCAACACAATCTAATTTCACAGTGGGGTGTGTGTTGGTGGTTGCTTCCCGTATGTGTGTGTGTATTATATAATATACAAATATATGTGTGTGTATAGATTGCCAAGAAATTTGTAAAATCTTTGGAAAGGTTTTATTTTTCCTTTGCAGAAAGAAACATTTTTTATAATAGCAAGTTCTAAGTTTTCAGGGACAAAATTTTCAACATGATGCAAGGATGTAGGGTATCCCTGAAACACACTTGCTGTTGTTCCTTGGTTGGCTTAACTCCAGCAGTGCAGGGAGATTTTGGTTTTGGTGGGAAAGAACCCTTTTGAGAAAGAAGAGCCGATATAAATATTCTACTCTGACTGAATCATGTCCCATCCTGAATTTATGTCTAAGTCCTAAACTCCATTGTGATTGTATTTGGAGATGGGTGTTTTTTAGTTGGTGATTAAGGTTAAATGAGGTCATAAAGGTGTGACCCTCATCTGACAGGATTACTTTGCTTATAAGATATAAGAACACAGGCAGAAGGCAGCTGTCTACAAGCCAAAAAAGCCTCAGAATGAAACCTACCGTGCTACCACCTTGACCTTGGACTTCCCCAGCCACCAAAGTGGTGATTTCTGTTGTTTAAGCCACCTGATCTGTGGTATTTTGTTATCACAACTTGGGAAGACTGATCAATTATTGAACACTAACTTGTGTATTTTTTTGAGTCTCACAAATTATATATGTTTGATGAGTTGTTAAACATCCAGTCAGATGTTTTCCCATCTCACACACACACACACACACACACACACACACTGCTAGTAGTAACCTTCCGAAGTTGATGGAAGAGTTTTCAGACAGAGGGATTAGCATGTGTAAAGTCTTTCAGGAAGAAGGGAACCTTCTAGAAACTGAGAGGAAACCAGTGTGGCTACAGCGGAGTGAGGGAGAGAAGTGAGGAAGGAAAGTGGTCCAGGGTTGGGGGAAAGGGGCAGGGAATGGTGCCTGCGACGGTTGGCTGTGGCAGGAGGGGCAGGGAATGGTGCCTGAGACGGTTGGCTGTGGCAGGAGGGGCAGGGAATGGTGCCTGCGATGGTTGGCTGTGGCAGGAGGACTCCAGATCAAGAGCTATAACCCTTTCACAAAGCCCATGCAAGAGATGAGGTTCAGGCAGAAGTGCTGCTTCTGAGGTGGACGAGACCTTGCTTGTATAATAAGGGAAGCACTGAGGGATATCCTTATCCAGAAAAATCTAGCTTGACTCGCAGCATCTGTTAGTGGTTCCTGCCATTCTATCACTAAAGGATCCTTCATCTTTCAAGTGCCTTTGCTTTGTCTGGGAAGAGGCTCCTTAAGTACAGATAACCTTAGCGGCATGTCCCATTAAACCTATGACAGTTAACACCATGGCATGAATTAGTTTATCAGATCACTCCACCTGATAGCTGGAGAGGAGCAGCTTATTAGAGAGATGGGCTGTGGGCTCTGCTTGTGTTATTTTTAACTCTGAAATTTGCTGCTTTAATAACATCACCTATTCTTTTGTTTGAGTATTTCTGATGTTCTCTTTCCCCGTCTCCCCACCTGCACCCGCCCATTCTCAAACTGCTGATTTTTCTCACTGTCCTGCTCTGTCCACTTTGGCCTCCTGGTGTTACTCTCCACTACTTCAGCCAGGGCTCCACCATGCCCTCCTTTCTGCCCCAGATGCCTCACCTTGGGAGCTCCCACCACCCTGATCATGCAGACTCCATCTTGGTCAATCAGATCACTTGCTTTCTCTGCTGCAACTCTGTGGTTTCTGAGACTCACTGAGTAAAAAAAAATAAAAACCTCATGAGATTCCCCCCACTGCTGATAAAATGTTTCAGCTACACCATTACCTTTTCCTCCAAATTTTCTTTCATTGTTTAGCACAAAGCCTCTTCTCTAGGCTTCTGGGCCATAGGCAGAGAAGTAGCCCATGCTTGGGAGTCAGAAGTCCTGTGTTCAGAGCCCACTCTGCTTCTCACTTACAGCTGTGCTGTCTTGGCCAAGCTGTTTGGCTTCTCAGAACTTTAGCTGCCTCATCTAAATAGGTTCGATGAAACAGGTTTAATAAAACCTGTTCACCTGTTAAAAGTTTGAATGAGATTAGTTGTGCAGTGTTTGGTACTGAGAGTAGTCTGATAACAGAGGAGCAAGAAACACAAGCTAATTTCCTTCTTCTTCTCCAATGCTCAGAGCAGGTGCTGCATTGGTATAAAATCCAGGTTCCAAGGAACATTATCACAGAGGGAGCCAGGCCTAGCCCTCGCTGTGAATCCTTTGGGATTGTTGAGGTCAGAGGAGAAGGTCTCATGGCTTCTTCCTTGCTGTGATACCCAAGTTCTTCAGAGAGGTGTCTTATTTCGGATCACAACAAATCATGTTGCAGCCTCATAAATTTAAGGAGCACAGTGAGATTTGCCTCTCCCCTTGTCCAAGGCCAAAGTTCATGTTGAATTTAATCAGGACTAAGGTGGGATCAGGAATAAGCAGCCAGCGGGCTATGTGTGTGACAGCTAATAAATTTATTTTTCAGTGTAACTCCGCTGTCTAAAGAGGAAAATGGCAATAGGACAGTCACCAAAAAGGAAAAATAATTAATGGCTTTGAATAGAAAATGATTCTAATGTAATGAGACTGCTCATGACGCATAGGCCAGAAAAATTAATTTAAGGGACATTTCTCCATTTCTTCTGATTAAGTGTCAAAGATAAAATACAATTAAAACTCTATAGGCAACCTTTTATGATAGCTGAATGATCAACTTTAAGTTGCTTTCTAATGCAAGAAGGGAGGAGGTTGAAGAGAAAGCTTGAAAAGGACTTGAATTAAGCGAGTGGTTTACTTAGTACCTACGAATACCATGTCTTGAACCACCTCTAGGTTAGAGTAAATAAAGAGGCAGAAGGCAAAACTCTATTGAGGTAGACTTGGGTGCCCTTGAGCTTGGCTGCTGCAGTCAGGAGATGTTAGAAATGGGAGACAGGAAGGAGCCACAGGCAGCTGGGAGATACTGGGGAGAGGTTTGGGATCAGATTTCAGATGGGCAGAAGAAATTTTCCTTTCTTTTCTTTTCTTTTCTTTTCTTTTCTTTCTTTCCTCATATTGTCACCCTTGGTAGAGTGCTGTGGCATCTCAGCTCACAGCAACCTCCAGCTCTTGGGCTTAGGTGATTCTCTTACCTCAGCCTCCCCAGTAGCTGGGACTACAGGTGCCCACCACAACGCCTGGCTATTTTTTTGTTGCAGTTTGGATAGGGCCAGGTTCGAATGCTCCACCTTTGGTATATGGGGCTGGCCCTACTCACTGAGTCACAGGCGCCACCCCTTTGTCTCTTTCTTGAGCTAAACAAGATCTCAAGTCCCCTTCACACCTGTGGCAACATATTAAGAAAGACATTGTCAGATAGTTTTGAATGTAAAAGGAATGGGCAAAGTGATCCCTTTAGCATTTTGGCCTTATTAGAGCCAAAGGAATTTAGTTGATAAGGTATTTAAACGGAAGAAAGAATATGGTAATAATGGTGATGATATTGATAACAGTGTGAAAACAGAAAATTCTACTTACTGAGCTCCCATTGCATGCTGGATACTTGGCTATACTTCTTTCTTTCTTTCTTTTCTTTCTTTTTTCCTTCCTTCCTTCCTTCTTTATTTCTTTCCTTTTTTTTTATATAGAGTCTTACTTTGTTGCTCTCAGTAGAGTGCTATTGCATCATAGCTCACAGCAACCTCCAACTCCTAGGCTCAGGCTCAAGAGAACCTCTTGTCTCAGCCTCCTGAGTAGCTGGGACTACAGGTGCCTGCCACAACACCCAGCTAGGTTTTAGAGATGAGGTTTTGCTCTTGCTCAGGCTGGTCTCAAAACTGCTGACCTCCAGCAATCTACCCCTCTTGGTATCCCAGAGTGCTAGGATTACAGGTGTGAGCCATCGTGCCCAGCCCTCTACACATTTCTTAGAATGATTCATTTAGTCCCTATGACACATTCGTAGAATCTCAGACCTGTAATCTCTTCATCTAACTTTTCACTTCATGTGATGGTTGATTTCATGTGTCCACTTGACAGGGCCCAGATAGCTGATAAAATGTTATTTCTGTGTTGTCTCCACACAATAGAAGGGTTTCCAGAAGAGATTAGAATTTGAATCATAATAATATAGAACAAATTAAAAAAAAAATCACCCTCACCAATGTGGGTGGACACCAGTCAATCTTTGAGGCTCTGACAGGAACAAAATGGCAGAGGACAAAGTAGCTCTTTCTGTTTGAGCTGAGACGTCCACATTCTTCAACCCATCAGCCAGGGACATCAGAGCACCTAGTTCTAGAGTCTTTGGACTCAGTCTTGTGTACCATTGGTTCCCCTGGTTGTCAGGCCTCTGTACTCAGACTGACTTTCACCACTAGAGTCCTGCTTCTCCAATTTGCAGACAGCATATCCTGGGACTTCTTGGCCTCTGTAATTGCATGAGCCAATTCTCACAATAAATAAATAAACTAATTATTTTCTCTTGTTCCCCTATCTAATATACCTGGTAGATCTCTTTTTCCATTTGAAAAGTAGAGACAGTAGTTTTAAACTTCCAGAGTTGCTATAAAGATTATGAGACAATGAACCAAAAACCCTTAGCACAGTGTCTGTTATTGTGTAAGCATTCCATAGATATTGTATTTTTCTACCTGTTATACAAATATTTCTTTAGCCACATGTCCAAGGACTTCCATGACCTGTCTCACCTTGCATTCAGCTGTGTCTGTCACACCTCCCCGAGGGCTCTGGCACAGCCAGGTGGCCTCCCCAGCTGTACTCAATTTTTTCTGGTACAGTATGTTCTCCTCTCCCTGGTCTCAGTCCCTATGCCTCAAGGTGACAGAACACTATCAGAAAAATCACAGGAGATTTTGTGACCCCCCCTTATCAAACCATGTGAATAGGTGATGCCTTTGTCTGTGCCAGAGTGAAGCTCCAGGTACCCTGTGAGTCCTAGTATCTTTCCAGGTTTTCAACCTTTGGCAACCTACGTACCAAGGGAAGAAGGTAGAATATTTTTAGATGCATTTCTGTTTAGTATTTTTAAATGCATTTCTTTTAGTGTTTTCTAAAGAAACATAACCAACAAGAGATACATATGTAGAAAGAGATTTATTATAAGAAATCACTCATGCGATTATAGAGGCTGACAAGTTTCAAGATCTGTGGGGTAGGTTGGCAAGTGGAGGCCCAAGAGAGCCAAAGGCTTGGTTCCAGTCTGAGAACCAGGAGAGTCTGTGGCGTAGTTCTAGTCTGAAGGCTGGCAGGCTTGAGACTCAGAAAGAATGTGTTTTAACTTGAGTCTAAAGGTAGGAAAAAAATCATGTCCCAGTTGGAAGGCAGTTAGGCAGGAGGAATTCCCTCAAATGTTCTATTAGACTTTCAAATGATTAGATGAGGCCTACCCACCAGGAAGGACAATGTGATTTACCCAATTTATTAATTTCAGTGTTAATCACATCCAAAAATACCTTCACAAAAACACCAATAAAGAATATTTAACCAAATATCTGGGCGTCTTATGGCCCAGTTAAGTTGATATGTAAAAGTCACCATCATAATTTCGATTCTCATCTCTTTTGAAGCCGCTTTCCTCACCCCTCCAGTATACTCATATTTTCCCCAAAGCCTCAAGTTATTTAAATTTTGCCCCCCAGTTGGGGTGAGTTTTATCTAAGGGGTACTAAGGGAAGAATGGGATAAGGAGGGAATGGCAGAGGTAATTAACAGTAATTGTCATTTTGTTTCTTGTCAAACTCAAGTAGTTGGTAAAAAGAAACAAAGAGCATGCCGTTATGCAAATATGCGGTCACTCTATTCAGCTTGAGATGACAGTACCAGAGCAGAGAGTGGGGACATTCCTGCTAGTCAGTTACATGAGCGTCTGTTCATTACATGTCCCTATTTGTAACCCTGGGCCTTAGCAACATCAAGCCTCTGCAATGTTAATGTGTTAATTTTCTTCAGTTTACTCCAGCTCCAATCTTATTCAGTGTTATCCCTGACCCTTAATTTATGCTCTTTCCCTCTCTGTCATCCAACTGCTACCACCCTTCAACGCACAGCTCAATTTTGCCTTCTCTTAGATGCGTTCTGGAACTATTCCTGTCCTTAGTTATTCCTTTTCCCTGTATTTGTTTCTCGTCTGCTTTTCTGCAGGCTGACTCCTGTCATTTGGGCAGATAAATCTCTGTGACTTTTTGTTATAATTGGCTATTTTCCCTTGTTATTTCCCCATCAGCAGAGTAAACAACCTCCTGACAAAGCTTTGCTCCTTATGTATCTTCTTTAGCACTTAGAACAGTCTTTTAAGAGTTGAATCCTGTTTCACAGACACTTGGGACTAATGAGCAACTCTTGATTGTGGGCTGGATCACATCACTCCTCTCGGTAAAGCCCTGCAATGACTTCTCGCCTTACAATAACACCCAAAGTTCTATAATATAACAAGGGATCGCTTGATCTGATCCCTGGTCTCTTCTGATCTTGTCCCCACATTTTCCCTGCATGTTCACTGGAGCATCACCTAATTCCCCGCCAGGAAGGCCTCCAAAGTGTGGGGGTTCCCAGGTATTACCAAGGCAAATAAAAGTGAAAATAATATGCTTAAATTGTTTCAGTTGAAGATAAGAGAGGATATCTCCCACTTTGTATTCACCGTAGGAAACTTGTAAACTCTTTCTCTGTCTCTTTGAAATGAGTGTAAATCTTTTAAGAAAATGAAATAAGCTTTAGAACCCAGGAACGTCTTTTTCTAGTGCCCCCATCTCCAAGTTTCTGTGAGCAGGTCGGAGACTCACTTTGGTAGGTGCCTGGATCCTAAACCACCCCCTGTTATAAAGATGTAAGAAGTTTATTTTTCCTTTGGATAAAGTCAATTGGAAAGCACGGATGGCCACCCCAATTACCCGATGAATCTAAGATGAACTGTGTGTGACAAATGGTGCTGTCAAGTCCTCTTAGTGAAGAGCTGTTCCTGTTTATCTTAGGAACGTGGATGTAACAGGCTGTATCTGCTCAGCTATGTATAATATAAAAAGGTGAGATTTCTTTCTGCCTTTGTAATTTCTTAGCAGGTCACTTGTGGTGTGCACCACATCCTGGTTTAATTTTTTTTTTTTTTTAAATTCCAGTTTAACATGAGGAATTGATAACCTACAAATGAGTAGGTTCCATTGTTTGCATTAGTTAGGTAAAGACCTGTTATGGTGGTTCCCCTCACTGGAGGTGTGCCGTAAACCCTTACATTTTGCCTGTTAGGTGAGAGCACACCAATCCCCTTCTGCCCTCTTCCCTAAGCTTGAATTTAATCGAGCTTTTCTCTTATGTGGGTGTGTATTTGCTTGTCTACTGGTTTCGTGTTAGTATTAAGTACATCAGATACTTGCTTTTCCATTTTTGTGATACTTTACTAAAGAGAATGTTTTCCAACTCCATCTAGGTAAATACAAAAGATGGAATGCTTATTCTGAAATAAAATTGTTTTGTTTCTCTTCTACCTTTGTGGAAAGGCTTTCTGTGTTGGGAGATATTTTGTTTTTAATCGTATTTTTCCAGCAGTGCCTAGATGTTTCTACCTTGTCACTCATACTAGAGACTTCTATCTTAAGAACGGGAAGGTGAGGACTTGTGTCTCCAGTTGCCTCCTCCCACCCTTTCCTTTTATACTCCAGAGTAGACTGTACCACATAGAGTAGGTGGTGTGCTCTGAATGTTTTAAATCCACAAGTTGAAATCCTAGCCCTGAAGGTGATGGTGTTAGGAGGTGATTAGGTCATGAGGACGTAGCCTTTATGAATGGGACTGGTAGGTTTATAAAGGGGAATCTAGAGAGCTAGCTTGCCTCTCCTCCCAGGTGAGGGCCCAGCACGACGGTGCTGTCTAAGAACCAGACAGCAGTCAAATCTGCTGGTGCCTTGATCTTGGCCTTCCTGCCTCTAGAACTGTGAAATAGTCTATTCTTATGAGTCACCCAATTTATGGTATTTTTGATATGGCAGCCTGAATGGACTAAAACAGTAGGTTTTTGAAATATCAGATCAGTAATTTCTCAGGTATAGTTTATGCAGAATATTGAAATATGCTAGTTCTACCAAATATGTTTTAGAATTTATGACTGTTATGCTGACCAAGTAGAACTCCTAGGGGAGCCGTTCAAGGTGACTTACATTTCCCCCCACAATTTCCATTAATAATGATTTCAAAGGCAATTTTTTTCCTGTCTTTTGGATCACATTTCAGATGCCATACTGTTTCCATTGTCTTATAGATTAAGAAAAGAAAACAAGCTTTCTGATCATGTTAATCCGAAGAATGGTTTCAGTTCAAGGCTGAAAAAGTCCAGCTCTATAATAATCAAACCTTAGAAAACTTCCCAAGGTGAAGCTCTCAGCTTGCTCCAGCAGCACTGGCTAAGCCCCAGCCAGTGAATATGTTGGAGAGGCCAAGAGGTAGGAGAAGATTTCTTTGGAAAACATTAAGAACCTGGGTACCTTCTAGCTGACCCTCATGGCAAGTGTAGGCTTATGCTTTATCTTACACTTGAACATACTTTTAATCCTGTGCAAGCAAGAGTTGGGCTTCACCTTTCTACTTTAACCTGAAACCAGCAGCAAGAAGAGAGGCAGAATCAACCTCTTCCTTAAGCATCTGTCTCTGCTCCCTACACTCTGGGCTGCTCTTCCTGGGGGGTTAAATCAGGGAGTGGGAAAGAGACACACTAGCAGAGGCGTCCTTGCACATTTTGGAGCTGATTCGTGCTCTTGTGGGCCTCTAATGCATATGTCTGTTGGACCTCCTGGGTTACAATTGCTCTGCTGGACTGCTCACATCTTTCCTCAGTATCTGCATCTTGTGGGACCATCTAAGCTATTTCTGCTGAGGTCTCTTTACCCTTTGATCAGGATACCTTGGAAAACAACTCAGGCTGACATTCTTACCCCAGATTAGATCTGGTAGCCAGTAGCCATGAATCTTTGAACAGCCATGGACAGGAGCAAAGTCCTTGTGAAATTTAGCCCCTAGTTCATTGCCATGGGCCATTCAGCCTGGTCTCCTACCTGTAGGCACTTTACTACCTTAAGTCACATTCCAGTTTGCTGTGCCTTCCAAACTTACGATACAATAGAACAATTCACATTAAGGCTTCAAACGAGAAAATATATGAGCCTATGCTTTGAATTTCTTTCTTTATTTTCTTTTCTTGAGACAGTCTTACTTTGTCAACCTTAGTAGAGTGCCCTGGCATCATAGCTCACTGCAACCTCAAACTCTTGGGCTCAAGTGAACCTCTTGCCTCAGCCTACCAAAGAACTATAGGCACTCCCACAAAGACTGGCTATTTTTAGAGACAGAGTCTTACTCTTGCTTAGGTTGATCTTGAACTCCTGAGCTCAGGTGATCCACCCACCTGGGCCTCCCAGAGTGCTAGAATTATAGGCGTGAGCCACAGTGCTGGGCCCATGAGCCTACACTTTTCATGGAAAATGCCCATGTTCTTAAAAATGTTTTCCAAAAAAAATCACTTCTCCTTCCTAACTCTTGGCCTCTCTGACATGCCTCGTCACTCAGATAGGAGCTTAGCTGGGTACTGCAGATTTAGGTCTCTGTAGCCTCCTTTACAAGTCCTTGTTACGAGAATTATCACCTTCATTTGGAATGTGAGAGCTGTTGCCACAGAAGACTCAAGTACACAGCTTAAACTGAGAACCAGTCTTGTTTTGCATTCTTTAATATTTATCACTTAGTGAAGAAATATACTTTTAACCTTGGACAAGGAAGAGTCAGGCCTCAACCTTCCACTCCAAAACTTTTGGACTTATTCTTGCTCTCCCACCCATCTTACATCTCTTGACCAACTAGTGCAACAAGCACCTTGATTGTAATGCCATTGAGAAGAGGTGGGTGTTACTTCCAGTTTCTACTTGACAATTTTAGCCCTTTGAGTTCCAGCCAAAAGGAACAGACGGATCAGCATGTACAATAGGAGTCAAAATGAGAGGTCTGATGCCACAGAGAAAGCAAAGGAGAATTTTCATTCTTCTGTTATGATAATAGAATAGTTCTTGCTTTTGCCTTTTTTGTACAACATCTACAAAAATGTGATGAAGTGAGTGTGCACAATGGAAAATAAAAAAAGTGCAAGTGAAAGATTTAGGTTCTAGTCTGGGCATTCCACTGCTGGGGTGATTGTGCCAATCTTCTCTAACTCTATTTCATTATCCACAAAGTAAGAGTGTTATGCCAATTCTACTACTATCTTATTCTGTATGAAGTTTCAGTAATATTAATAGTATATAAAACAATGCTATTGTTTATGTGTTAGAAATTGGTTTTGATACAAATAGCTAAGTAGCAGCAATTTCAATCCTTATCATGAAAGCTTTTGTGAACTTCATTCTTTAAAAAGAAAATGCCATATTTAAGGTTATTTCCTATTTTACAATTTTATTTTTTATACATAATATCTAGTTTAATCGAGTGGAAACAGAAAGATGGAATTCTAGAATTTTGGGGTTTTTTGAGACAGAGTTTCATTATGTTGCCCTCAGTAGAGCACTGTGGTGTCACAGCTCACAGCAACCTCAAACTCGGGCTTAAGCGATTCTCTTGCCTCAGCCTCCCAAATAACTGGGACTACAGGCATCCACCACAACACCTGACTATTTTTTGGTTGTAGTTGTCATTGTTGTTTGGCAGACTCAGGCTGGGTTTGAACCCGCCAGCTCCAGTGTATGTGGCTGTCACCCTAGCCACTGAGCTACAGGTGCTGAACCAGAAGCCTAGAATTTGGAAAGCAATTTTTTAAAAAAAAATCTCTTTGCTGATTGTGCTGGGAATTTAGTAAGGCAGAGAGGGCTTCCTGGTTTCACCTGTGACTGTGGGTCAGGTAGAAGAACTTTCATTTTTTAAAAAAAGATTACAAAGATGAAGAATATGGCATTTTGCAACAAAACAAAAAACACACCTGTAACCTTTACCCTCAGTGGTATTTCCCTTATAAACATTGACTAATGGGAAAAATCTTGCAGTAAGAGCGGGTTGCTATTAAAGTTTCATAAACAACAGGGAAATGTGTAAGGAAACAATATTTTGCCATTTGGGTTTTTCTCTCTTTTTTAAAAAAAAATAAGTTTGGTCTTATTGTGCTGTACGTTCTGTTGGATTTCTACAGTAGGTGTCCGCTCTTGTGTTACCTCATTGCCTTGAATGTCAAAGATAAAGGGGCAAACTCAGATTCAGAGAGGGCTGTTCTTATTTACTATTGTATCTCCTGCCTACACTAGCATAGTGCCTAGGACACATTAGTTGGGCATTAAATATTTATGAAATGAATCAATTCAGTAAAGAATCAGAGATACTGGGAAGGGGGTCTAATAAAAAAATTTCAAGTAAAAAAACGAGGTGATTGGTGCTGTGTTGTCTAGATAAAGAACTTTAACTATGAAGTCCAAAGCAAAAAGGCTTTGCAGACAGCAGAATTACTCTGTGGAATCCAAACTGCACCGAAATCAAGTGAAAACATCTTTAATTAGTGTCAGGAATTGTCCTGAAAATTTTTTTTACACACTATGAGGGATAAGATTTTTTTCACGCAATTGTATCTACACCACAAAGAGTGGCGCAAGTCACTCCCCTCACTGAGGGTATATAAAGTCCCAGGGAAACTGGTTGCAGTCACACTCGGGATCTTGCCTGAACAGCAAACCAGCTCACCCCGCCTGACACCATGAGCTGGTACTATGGGGGCGGCTATTACAGAGGCCTGGGCTGTGGCTACGGCTGTGGCTTTGGAGGTTATGGGTACTGCTCTGGGTATGGAGGCTACGGGTACGGCTGCTGCCGCCCGTCTTGCTATGGAGGATACGGCTTCTCTGGCTCTACTGAAGAGCAAACTTATTCTTTCCATCACTGGAACCCTTGTATTATCCTTGTGTATTTCTGCTTTTGGGTCCCTTTACCCCTCACCCCATCAATTGCACAAATAAACCAGCAGAGGCCACCTTGTGGTCCCTTCAAAATCAAGACTCAGTGTGACCAACCAGCACCAAGGGCAGCAACAGCCGGAAGGGGAACTGTGCCCACGGAATGACTTAGAATCTCACCTTTTGAGCTGGGAATTCCTCGTTTGCCTTTGAATATATGGATATGGCCTCGCCTCTTTTATTTCAGTAAAATAATTTACATAGCAGAGCGTGCCTGGTTAGACATTTTTATTTTATTAGGGTAAAAACCACACGAGATCTTCCACATTAGATTTTTGAAGCACACAGCACCTCCCTGCTGAGCACAGCCCCGCACGGGCCATCGCTGCGCCTGCTTATCTTGCTTGGCTGCAACCTGCTGCCCCTTGGTTAGTAACCTCCCCTCCCCCTTCACCCAGCCCCTGGTAACCACCAGTCCACTCTTTGATCTTGAGAATTGGATTATATAGATACCTCATAAAAGGTGGAAGCATGTTGTATTCGTCTTTCTGTGACTGGCTTATTTTATTTGGTTTCATTTCTTTTGATACATTTCGCTGAACTAGACCCAAACTCTCTGGTCTGTGCTTATTCATTATGGTATACTCCCGGCACAGAGAAGGCAGTCAAAAAATATTTGTGGATTAAGAAACTTACTCATGGGATTTACAATATAGAAACATTTTTAATCCATCCAATAGTGTCTAAAATGGCATCTTAATTTTGGAATCACAGTGTTCTTTCACACCTTTCTATTCTCTTCCCACCCACTTTCCCTTAACACACACACTCACATGCTGTAGTCAAACATCTTTCCTTTTAGGCAGGTGCCCTCAAATAGGGCCCGCGGGCCATATGCAGCCCACCTAGGACTTTTATCCTGCCTGCTGGGTGTTTTTGCCACCGCTGCCTGTCCTGCTTAGCAGCCGACCTACCCCAGGGCCCACAGTCCCACCCTCCAATGGTCTGAGGGACAGTGAACTGGCCCCTTGTTTAAAAAGTTTGAGGACTTCTGCTTTTAGGTATAATCAACTTTTGTCCCAGGGGCTGACAAAATACCTCAACAATGCCTTGCGAACGCTCTAGATGTGCCCCCTTACACGGTCAGGGAGAATGCTTTGCAATTGTCAAGCGATGTGAGTTGAAAATTGTTTCCCATCAAGGCAAGACACAGGACAGGACAAGATGTTTGCAACATATGTGACTGGAAACTGTGCGCAATTCAACACCACTATAAACAACCCAATGCCAATCAACGAATGGAAAAATGGAAAAATCAAGAATGGAAAAATGAATTTTTGATACACAGCACTGGAAATGGCCAAACTGGAGCTACATGCAACAACTTGGCCACAGTCCACAATAATATTGTTGGGTGAATGAATTCAGGCCTAATAGAATGAATACAGTGTTAGCCCATTTATCTAATGTCCCAGATAAGAAAGACCAGGTCAGAGGCCCTGAAGTCAGGATAGGGGTCATGTTACAGGAGATAATATTCAAGCCCTGGGTGTTGGCACTTTTCCAAGTTTTGACCTGAGAGTGGTTACATGGCTGTTTTCTCTGTGATGTCATTAAACAATTTATGTTTTGGGTATTTTTCTGCATGTATATTCTATTCCAATTTAAAACAGTTAAAAAATTGATTAATACCCATGTGCACATTTGGTAGTAAAACTCAGTAGAAACCAAGCAGGTGTGAGGGGGCTGGAGAGCAGGGTTAAAATTATACCTATTGGGTACAGTTACACTGTCCAGGTGATGGGCACACTTGTAACTTTGACTCAACCTGTTCAAAAGCCATTCATGTACCACACATGTATGTGCCTACTACCATAATATTCTGAGATTAAAAAAAAA
>NW_003852506.1:4528675-4550624 GCF_000181295.1 Otolemur garnettii
AAAAAAAAATGATAACACTGAAAAGAATCATTATGTTTCCAGGTTCAATTTTTCCAACTACTGTGTATTAGAGAATATTTTGCATATGTACATTAGTCTGCATTTTCTGAGAAAATTTTTACCTTATTTCTAATATTTCTCTCTATTTTTTATGAAATCGTAACTTTGTACACTGATGCATTTATGGGGTTCAGGGTACTGCTTCGATATACAATGTGAAATGCTTCCATTGAACTAAGTAACACATCTATCACAATTATACTCATTCTCTCCTTTTTTTGTTTATTTTGGGGTCTGTAGCATTTTTTAAAAACATTGAGAATATTCCTGGGGTCTAAGTGTTTTGGTTACATGGATTGCTTTTGTACTGCTTGCATCAAAGTTGTAAGTGTGACGATCATGCAGATGGTGTACACCAGACCTGTTAGGTGCGATTTCACCCGTTGCCTCCTCTCTTATCCCACCTGCTGGATTTCCACTGAGTTTTACTTCCATCTGTGCATATGAGTGCTGATCAGTTAGTTCCAATTTAGTAGCTGAAAACATCTGGCATCTGTTTTTTCATTCTTGCAGCACTTAGAAGAATGGTCTCCAGTTCTATTTTCTATTGGAGCAGACAATTCAAATGGTTTCCCAAAACGGATTTCTTTTTTTTTCAGTATCTACTGTGTATCCCTTATTGGCTGGAACATGTAGGGATGTCAAATGAATAAAATATTACTTCTGGTGTGAAAAAACTCAAAATACAGCAGTACATAATAGAACCATACATGAGGAGAGGAGGTATGAGATGAGGAAGATGAGTTCCTATTCTGAAATCTAGAAGGGAATCAGGGAAGTTTTCTCTAATGTACCCGATTTGGGGATATTTGCACATTACAGTATCTTTACTGTTGTCACACATCTAATCACACTTGAAAGAGTAAGACCTAAAGAAAGCTAAACAGTAACTACGAAGAAAATCAAGTTAAAAAACTGGAATCAAGAAACTTGTTTACCCATTGGTTTCTCTCTTTAGCTAATATAGAAAGTGCATTCTGCTCCGCAGATACTGAGTATATTTGCTATATAAAGTGAGGCATCAGTGTTCTGCTGGTGAGATGAGTAGGCGATGGCTATGATTTGCAGAGAAAAAAAAAATTCTAGCTCAATACTGATAAAACTTCAAAGGGAAATTTGACACCTAAAACTTGTTGTAGAATGATTTTTGAAAATTATATGGTAGGCTAAATTATACTTTGGGATATCATGTGAGAAACTGTGTTATCCTGGCATTAATGATGCAAAAGCATTAGCAAAAATGGTGTTTGCCTTTCCTTGAATTTATCTACTCTCTTCAAAGGGCTCAGATAAGTAAAGATATACAGTTAATGTTCTTTGTGTTTCCTGAAGATATATTAGTTAGGCAACAGTATTAATGATTTTCACATGAAGCCTTCAGCACTCCAGTAGTGTGTCTGATGTGTTTAAGATAGGACAGCAGAGATTTAACAAAATCGATTTCTTATTCTAATGAATATGTCTGAAAAATGTATTTGGGAAAAACAATGGTTTGGAAACCGGGAGTTACTCATGAGGGTGATGAACGCGGAGATCAGCCACAAATCTTGGCCAGGCAGTTGCTTTTATGACCCCATTGGCAACTAGTATCTTCTATTTGACAGAAATAATATACCACACATGAACCTCTCACTAAATTTAACTTTCCCCAAATGCTTACGGAGATTTATCTGTATAGAATGGATTAAACTTTCAAGGCTTCAAAAAAAAAAAAGTGTGCATTTATTCCCAACTCACCCACTAAATATAATAGAATGCCAAGCTTGTGTCATGCTTGAAAGGAAGCCTCTAGGAATCATTCTAATGACTCAGAAAGAGATGGCATTCTATGCTACCCTCTAAGATGTTAGGACTGAGGCTTCCAAAACACCTGTTTGTGCTGGAACATAAATTAGTACTAATCTTAAGTGATAAAATAAGTGGGGCTATAATAAGGTTCAGGATACTTGTTAAGAATCATGTTTCAGTGTTGGCTTGAAATAAGGTTTTTTTTTTTTTAAACTTTAGGTGACTACTATCTGGAAGGTAGACATAGTAAAACAAACAAATACAATCTCTATGCATTTTGTAAATTTCCCTCATTTGTTGGTTCTTTTCTATTTTTAATTCACTCTAAATGATAAACATCTTTACATAAAGAAGTAGGCTTTTGCTAATTCCTCTATAAGGTCCTATACTGTAGGTAATTTGAAACAGTCGAATCCCATTTGACTTCAGATCAAGGATTATTTGTGTTTGGACTGGAATAATGTATTAATCAGGATAGCTAACCTATGCTGCAGTAACAAAAAGACCCTCCACTCTCAGTGTTTTAATCCGGTAAGGTTATTTATGACTCCCATCTCAGGCTTCCTCAGTGAGTCAGCTCCCCTGTCATGACAAAGGGATCTGGGCTGCTTCTGTCCTACAGCGCCACTGTCTCATTTTTCCAGCCACACTCATGGAGAGAAGAGAAGTGGAGAAGTCATACCCACTCTTGATCGCCTTGGATGAAATGAAATGATCAGCTCTCTTGGCTTTCCCCTTGGTGTGTACTCAATCACATGTCTCTTAATGCCCATGAAAGGGAGAATTGGTGGTCACTGCCTTGCTTACTCTGCTCAGCTAGAACTGGATTGTTTTGCATATCTCAGGGATCTCTATTTATTGTAATAAATGTATAGGTTTGGTCCAAACATAAATATGACAAAGGAGTAAACATTCTCCACTTGACATAGAAAGTGTTTCGAGGCTGATACGCTTTCTTATCACTTTAAAATGTGCAAGCTACCTTCTTGGCACTCTAAGTCCCAAACAAATAAAATCATATCTGCACCTTGAGGGTGGCATATGTTACAGATTTTAAATCTACAAAATATTTTATTTTTAAAAAATCTTATAAAGAGGTATGTTTATATTTTTTAAATTTTAGATTTTAAAAATTAATTTAGAGAGATAGCACCTAATCCTTCATTAAACGGTTGGGTATCTTTAGCAGTCACCTTGTCAAGTGGTTTTGGGAACTTAAAAGGCAGGAATGAAAACTTATCTAATATTTATTTATTATTCTATGGGTACCTCATTTGGGATCTTCTTGTGTCTCAGCAGTTGTGATGAAAATATTCATGGGTTTGTAACAGCTTACGGTCTCCTTTTGCCTTATTCTCATTTTTATCTGTGCACCTAAGATCTGTACAATCTTCTTTCCTCACCTGGCCTTTATCATCTGCACCCAAAGAACCCACTTAGCATGGTAGCGTTCTAGCAGATTAGGACCTCAACTGAAGTTTTCAGGGTGAGGGGGCATAGAGTGCAATGGAGAAAGGTCATTGAAGGCCAACTGGTTGGCATTGGATAGATCCTCATACCCATTGTTATATGAATAGGTGCTGAAAACCATTTTGCCTTGGAGATGGTTCTTATAGTCCAGCTTTGCCCCAATTTGCACTTGCCACATTTGACCCATTCATTAAGCGAATCTCTGAAAAATTGTTCTATTCCTCACTCCAGTGAATCTTACTGAGAACAGCTCCTTTCTGCTCTTTTATGCCCAAGAAAAATCTGCTTTCCTTAGGACATCCATAATTTTGAAAAATATTTTTTTCTCCATTTTGTTATGTGTTGGTGTATGCATGTACATGCATTTACCTACTTTCTAACAAGCGTTGAGGTGATTTACAGTAAAAAATATAGTCATAATGAAACCACCAAGCATGAGAGACAAAGGATAAGAGGTGCACAGGGAAGAGTGGCGACTCTACCAGATAACCCAGGCTACGGAAAAACTACGGGGATTGAGTCAAAAACCACGTCTTTGAGATTCCCTGGCTGGCTTGAATGTGCAGTCCTTCTATGCCCTCCTTCATGGACCCAAGTCAACTGGGTAAATTCACTGACCCACGTCAATTAAAAAAAAAAAAACAAAACGAACACAATGACAAAACAGGGCCAAATAAAATTTTTTATTTTTTGAGACAGGGTTTTGTTCTGTATCTATGCTGGAATGCAGTGGTGTTATCATGTAGAATGGATTAAATAGCCATCTCAAACTCCTGGGCTCACGTCATCCTCCCACCTCTGGTTGTGCAGGAGCTGAAACTACAGGTACATGCCTCTGTGCTCAGCTAATTTTTCTATTTTTTGAAGATATGAAGTCTCACTCTTGTGCAGACTGGTTGCAAATTGCCGGCCTCAGGCAATCTTCCCTGCCGTGGCCTCCCAAAGTGTTAGGAGTACAGGTGTGAGCCACCCCTAGTTCTAATAGAGCTTTGTGATATGTTTTGGGAATAACTTTCAGTGTTAACTATTATTTGATCATTTATTCATTATTTCAAACATTATCAAGCATTGGCATTTTCGAGACACTGTGCAAAGCATGTATGAAGGGGTAGTTGGCATCCCCTGTTCCCGAGTAGTTTGTAATCAAAAGAAAGTGAGGCTTAAAGAAGTGAAGCAGCTTAAGTATACAGAGAGATTCAGTGAAGTTAGAGAGCTAGAACGTGAAACCAAGTCAGTCTTCCCCCAACCCTGTGTCCTTAGTTTTTGTCCTCTACTTCCTTTATGTTAGGCAGAATTTCTACAATGGCTACCACAAAAATGTTGCACACTGATTTGTGTAAGCCAGGAATATGATAAGACATTGCTCTTATGATTGTGCTGTGTTACCTGGCACAGCTGGCCTTGTGATGCTCTGGATGCTTCTGATCTAATTACACAAGTCCTTAATAGCAGAGAGCAGAAGTCAGAGATTTGAAGAGGGAAATTCAATACACCATTGCTGGTTTTGAAGGTGGAGGGAGTCGAAGGTAAGAGGATGCGGGTGCTCTTTAGGAGCAGAGAGAAACTCCTAGCTAACGACCAGCAAGGAAACCAGGACCTCACACCTACAAGACCTGGCTTCTGTCAATAACTGAAAGAGCTTGAATTCTCCAGAACGTTCAGGTAAATGCCTAGACTGGCGAACACCTTGACTTTAGTTTTGTGAAATCCTGAATAGAGAACCCAGCCAAGCCTCACTGGATTTCTGATCTACAGAGCTGTGAGATAATAAAATGTGTTGTTTTAAGCTGCCAAGTTCTGGGTAACATATTATGTGGCGACAAAACCTAATAGGTCCTCTCAGATTAAAACAAATTTATCAGTCCACCTTTACTGGCAATTTGATCAATCAATCATGAATCAAAATGACTGGATCATTTACCTTCTACCAACATTTCTCCCATATATTCCTGGGGTTATCATAAGAAAATTCCATGGAGTCCATTTTCAGCTGCACTTGAGATTCACAGTTTGAAGGAATCTTTCCACTCAGCCAGGTGTTTTCATAACTCTTTCTCCAGGGGAGCCAGTAATGGCGGGTGTCTCTGAATCCATTTGACCACTTAGGAAACCGAAGTCAGGAGACTTGTGTAATGACACACAGCAAATTAGTAGTAGCTCTGGGCTGGTTTTTTGTGTTTTATTTATTTTAAAAAATGTTCTTTCCTTCAGAAGCAGAGGAATACTCTTTTGAGCAAGGTAATTGTAAAGGTAGATTTAAAGTCAGATGCAATGGTGGCATTTACATAGGAAAATAGTTCATAGCTTGCGTTTTACTCTGATTTTTAGGCATATTTCATTCGCATAGCCTCTTGGGTTTTGTCAGCAAAACATCTTTTAGTGACCTCAATTACATGTGGTGGATTTGTTTAAGTGGTACTATTTCTATTTCAGTAGTGATCCAGTTGGTTGGTATTGGATAGATCCTCATACCCATTGTTATATGAATAGGTGCTTAAAACCATTTTGATATAGAAAAAGAAAGTCTAGGTTACTAAAGAAAACTCAGACTAAACTCTGACCCCGAGCCCCAGAGAGCATAATATAAATGCTGGGCAAACTATTTCTGTCCTCTGCTTTACAAATGAATTCCTTTCTGTTTTCATTGACTGCTGTTTTCAGAACCTGAAAAAGATGGGGGCTGTGAAAAGAAAGCAGCAGAGAGTTCTCTGCCACCCTCAGACCCAATCCTGGCGTGTCCCCTGTGCAGCCTGTGCAGAGCTGCTGAGTAGTTTATGAATGAGGGAGCATCAGAAAAGGAATTAAGACTGATCGATTCTATTCCTAGTTCTGAAATTAATGATGAAGCAACTTTTGATGAGTCACTTCACCTTCTTTGGGGGCCTCTACCAGTAAAACAGGAAACCCCATTTTTCCCCTGAAGATGATGTAAAGACTTGCTTGGCCTCCCATCTTTATAGCCTTCTTGTTTAAGGCTAGGTTCTCATAATCTCCCTTAATAATCAACTCCACACACCAGCCACTGGAGCCATACTTTTTCTTGGGAGGAGGGAACCCAGAACAATCACTCAAATGATTCAGCCAGAGTGATGGTTCATTCCAAGTTTTGGCCCTGGTAGGTTCTAGTTTCCTTCTGAGTGATCTATCCTTTCCCTGTAAACCTCATCTAGTAACTGGTTACCCAGACTACCTCTGAGCCTTCTGGTTTTCTAGGACTAAGGTTCTGCACCTGATTCTTTTGGCTTTCCTATTAGATTTCAGCCAGAATATCCAGTCTGGGTAAGATTCCATCTCATTCTTCCATCTGTCCCACACCTTCTTGAGAAGCAACTCTTGAATACCATTTTTCAAAAATTAAAAAATAGATCTTGAGGAGATTCCCCCCAAATACATGTGAAATATGTAAAATATGCATAAAATATAAAACTCACAATGTGACAAACGTCTGAAGTATCCTATCCCCTAACCACAACCACCACCGCCACTACCAAAAAAAGAGGGAAAAGTGGCTCAAAGGAGAGAGTACCGGCCCCATATACCAGAGGTAGTGGGTTCAAACCCAATCCCAGCCAAAAACTGCAAAGAAAAAAAAAGGAGGGGGGAGACTGTTACCTTTGCTGTCCCTGTTCCATTTCTTTTCTTTTCCTCTCTACTCGGAGGAAACCACACGGCTCAGTCAAGGTTTAATTTTGTGTCTCTCTCACTCTGGGGAGCTCTTTCTTTTCGTTTTCCCAGATGACATTTCCCTTAATAAGATATTTTTTTGATATTGCACCTCTTTGAACTTCATGTAGATAAATTATAGTGTATATCTCATGCTGCTTGCTTATTTGAACATTGTGTGTCTGAGATTCATCCATGTTTTTACATTTATTTGTAATTCATTAATTTTCACAAGAATACAGCGTTTCATCGTAGGACTCTCATGTAGTTCATTTAGCTCTGCTCTTGTTGATGAACATTTGGTTTTTTTCCTATTTTTCCTTTCATCACACAAAGTACTGTTTTGAATATACCCTTGTAAAAATTACTTGCTGGCTAATATAGTTTTCAAAGATGCTTGTCTTGATTTATAATCCCACCACTGGGGTAACTATCTTTGCCAACTTTAGATTTCGTAAGATTCTTTAACTTTTGCCAGTCAGGTAGTGGTAATGTGTTATCTTATTGTGCTTTGAATTGCCAATTTCTTGATGGCTAACATAGCTGAGACTTTTGCTTATAAGTATGTGGTCGTTTGGATTTTCTCTCCTCTGAAGGTCTATTCAAATCTTTTGCTTCAGTTTTCTTTCAGTCCATTTGCTTTTTAAATGAGTTATAGAAGCTCTTTCTATACTCAGATACTATTTCTACGTCAATAATACACACAGCAAACATTTTCTTTAAGTGTATAGCTTATCTTTTAACTTTATTTTTGGTATCTTTTGGTGAACACACATTCTTAATTTTAATTTAGCTGATTGACCAATGTCTTTTTTTATGACTTGTATTTTTTTGCATCGTAAGACAATTTTTCCTGTCCCTAATGTTATAGAATGTTGCTCTATATTTTGTTTAAAAGTTTTACAGTTTTGCCTTTCATAAGTTTTCAATCCATCTTTATCAGTTTCTGTGTATGAGGTAAAGTAAGACTTTAATTTCACTTTTTTCCTGTAGCAATAATAATATCCCAGTAATGTTTACCAAACAGCTATCCCTTCTCCAGTGATATGTACTGCCAGCTCTGAAATCAAGTTTCAGGTCTGTTTCTAGCCCTCTAGTCTATTTCATTAATCTGTTTGCTTTTCCCTATGACAGTACTGTAGTGTTATGATTGTTAAATTTTTATAAGAATTATTGATATCTGGTAAAGCAAACTCCACTAACTTGTGATTCTTTTAGAATGTATTAGTTATCAGCCCTTTGTTTTTCATATACATTTTAGAGTGATCTTTTGATAATTTACATACACACTTGTGTAGAAATTCATGACAATTTTGATTCTTTTACTTCTTTTACAGTTTTGATTTAAAAATGCATTTATTCTAGAGATTAATTTGCTGAGAACTGACTTGTTTTGATATTGCTTCTTCTTTTCCGTGCACATGGCATATCTTGCATCTCTCTCTATTCAATAAAAAACTTATATGATGTCTTTTTGTTTTTCTCAGTCTGTTGCCCTGGTTAGAGGCTGTGGCATCACAGCTCATGCAACCTCCAATTCCTGGGCTCAAGTGAGTCTCCTGCCTCCACCTCCCAAGTAGCTGGGATTACAGGCACCCACCACAACGCCCAGCTATTTTTTGGTTGCAGCCATCATTGTTGTTTGGCGGGCCCAGGCTGGAGTCAAACCCACTAGCTCAGGTGTATGTGATTGATGCCTTAGCCACTTGAGCCACAGGTGCCAAGCCATGGAGTCTTTTTTGATAATAAATATGATCATAAAGTCTTATACATATTCTGCTAACTTTATTGCCAGGAACACACACATACATGCTATGATTAATCATTGGAGTATCTTCTTTAATGGAGATTAGGTCAGGTCTGTGTTTTTTCTACCTCCCTTCCCAATGAATTGGGTAGTCTTCCTTTTTTCTTTTTCCTTTGTAGTTTTTGACCAGGGCTGGGTTTGAACCCACCACGTCCGGCGTATGGGGACAGTGCCTCATTCCTTTGAGCCATAGGCGCCGCCCAGGCGTTCCTTTTTTTATTGGTTAATAAAATATTAAAAATATTTTGAAATCAGAGATAAATTTTTGTCAGTTGTATGTACTGAAATAATTTTTCCCACTAATGACTTGCCATTACACTCTATTATAATTTCTAAATAAACCATGTTTTGGCATATTTGTATATATGTACACACACATATGATTAATTTTTACATTTTTTTATTGGCAACATTTACTTGATAATATCTTACTGATAATAAATAGGTTTAATAATATGTTTAGCATATTTTCACTTACATTACTACTTGTCAAATTGGTCTGTAATTTTTCATTCTAATAATGCCCTTGTCAGTTACTAATACAAAGTTACACTAGTTCTATAAAATGGTTGAAGAATGTCTCTTCTTTGCCTATTCTCATTCTTTTCTATTCTCCAGAACTGACTTTCTCAGGAACTCATTTTCTCAGGAATTACTTGCTTCTAGAATATATGTAGAACATGCCAATCAAACTATATGGAACTAGTATGGTTTCTTTTTAGAAAATTTGTTCTGACTGTTTCCGTTTTAAAACATTTTAATAGCTGTGTTTATTGTTTTTCAATCCCTTTTGTAGTCAGTTTTATAAATTATATATATATATATTTTCTTTTTCTTTCTTTCTTTTTTTTTTTTTTTTTGAGACAGAGTCTCAAGCTGTTGCCCTGGGTAGAGTGCTGTGGAATCACAGCTCACAGCAACCTCTCACTCCTGGGCTTAAGCGATTCTCCTGCCTCCACCTCCCAGGTAGCTGGGACTACAGGCACCTGCCACAACGCCCAGCTATTTTTTGGTTGCAGCTGTCATTGTTGTTTGGTGGGTCCAGGCTGGATTTGAACCCGCCAGCTCAAATGTATATGGCTGGCACCTTAGCCACTTGAGCCACAGGCACCTTAGCTGCTTGAGCTGTAAATTATATATTTTGAGAATTTGCCTGTGTTATCTGTTTTCACATTTATTGGCACTAAGCTGTATATGTAGTATCTGTATTCTTGTTTCAATTTCTTTCCAATATTATTTATTATATGGCTTTGATCAAGCTTGTCAGAGATGTGTCAATTTTATTATTTTTAAGAAGAACTTAGTTTTCACATAACCATTCCTCTCTCTTATGTGTTTGCTATCTCTTAGTCATTTTATGTTTTTATCTTTATTGTTTCATCCTTTAACAGTCCTTGAGCACTACACAAATTTTCAGCACTGTTACTTTACTACTGTAATCACATTATGTTATAATCTGGTAAGTGGTCAGTTTTAATAATTCACATTATTAGAAATTTTACTATAAATACTACTTTACCTTTGTATCACAAGTTTTATGGGACATGTGCTATTTTTGTTATCATTCCCATTCAAATATTTCATAATTTCCTTTGTGACTTCTTTTTTGACCCTAAGAGTTATTACATCTGTTCATTTAGATTTCCAAACATAGGGGAGCTTGTACTTGTAGTTTTTTTAATGTTGGTATGAAACAAATTTAATACAAGATGTTCGTTTTTTTCTTAATTGAATGTAAGGAAAGCGTTATTTCCTGCCTTTTTAGAGCTTCCCACTTCTTCAGTTGTAACCCTCATTCTAAGGTCTTTTGTCAAATAATTGGCTACCTTGTAGTTTTAATTTCCTGAAAACCGTAGAAAGCTAAATAATTATCTGAAGGTAACAGGCTTTCGTGGCATTTTTTTTCTGGCTTGCAGCTTTACTTCAAGTACATCTTATGTATGTTTCTGGAAAAAAAAAAAGAAAGTATGTGGGAAAAAATTTTTTGAGAATAACCTAAAGATATTTTGAGTTTGCACTCAAAGTTTCTGGATATAGAATTCTAAATTGAAAATAACTTCCCCTTCGTTTGTAGCTCCTTGGTTCCAAGGCAGGAAGGAAATGGGTTTTTAAAAAGTTTCACTTTTAGGGAAATGCTGCTGCCCCAGTTTTAATTGCTATGCCCCAAACCCTTAAATAAGATTATGCAGACTGTGGACATGAATAACACGAAACATCAGACACGTGGATCGATATTTCTGGAATCTTAGCTTTGTGGTACCGTTTCTCCAGTTACCTTTAACCCTAAACATTTAGAATACGATAGTAATTACTCATAGCTTTTGGAGATCTGTAAGAACAATACATTTTTGAGCCATCAGTTGAAAAGAACTTCCAAGTTTCTTTGGAAGGGCTTTATCAAGAATGAAAATGATGAAGTGTTCTGAGAATATGCAAATACATTCGAGGGCTCACAATTAAACCCCCAAGATATATTTGGTGATAAATCATTTTGCTGTGGTTGCGAGTGTTTGCAATAGGAATTCAAATGGATAATTATGATTATATGATTCTTAGAGTAGCTAACAATTTTCCATTTTCATCTGCTCTTTGAAATAAAAAGAGAAATGTAATACCTTAAACTAATCTACAACAGGCAGATAGTATTTCAAATATATGGGAAATTTTTCTTTTCCCCTGCAGTCTTGTGTAGAAGTACCTTGAGAAAACCACAAGTAAAAAAAAAAAATCTGGGGTGGTGCCTGTGGCTCAAAGGAGTAGGGCGCCGGCCCCATATGCAGGAGGTAGTGGGTTCAAACTCAGCCCTGGCCAAAAACTTCAAAAAAAAAAAAAATCTGTTCCTATTTTCCATTTCTACCTGCCAACCTCAGAATAAATCCGCAAACTTGTTTCAGCTCCAAAAATATCTCTAATATAAGCCTTAAAGAATGAGAGTGAGTACCTTACCCTCTCATTACACTGCAAATATCCTACCGGAACCCAAGCCACTTCTGACCAGTCTCTTTCCCCAAGCAAGGCCTGAACTGATGGAATCACCTTGTGATGGGAGTGTGTGGGGTGACATTCGTTATACAAGGACAATTGGGATTTCTTGATTTAGACATTCATCATCAGCTGGGCCATTTCTTGTCAGCTTTCTGTTGCCCTTTCAGCTAGGAGGAATGACTCAAGCTGAGCAGATAATCCTCCAATTTAGAAATCACAGTGATTGCAAATTTAACGGCTTTGCAGGGGTTCAGTAGGGATACTCAGATATTAGGATCACTGGGAACTTCCTGGAATGCTAGCTCATGGAAGGGCAATCAGGTCCTCTCAGCAGAGGAGCTCCCAGTAAAAAGGAGAGGTTTTGCCACTCTCATTCTCTTTCTTCACCTGCCTGGTCTCAGCTTATTTTAGTTTTTAATTTTTTTAGGGCCCAATGAATAGAAAAGAAATGTGCTTCTTTTCAAATGCAGGCTTTTATTCTTATTCAGCTATATTTAGGTTAATGGATTAGTAGATGATGGCCACTAAAAAGCTTACTTGTCATAGATCCCAAGGGGAGGGGCATGCCGTGCTATGGAGGGGGCACCTGGAGACGCGCCAGTATCGGTAGGGAGGCAGCGGAAGAGAGGGGAACATGTGAACAGGAATCTTTACTGTGGTCCCCATGGGAAAGAGTAGGCGAAGCAAGGTAAGCAGGGTTAGGATCTGCTGTGTGAATAATTTCAGTGAGTTTTGGGGTGCCATCCTGAGTTGTCTGGTACCTGATTCTGGGGTGATTAGGGCAAGAACATAGAGATTCAGATTGTAAGAGCCCAATAAGGGAGGTGGTTGAGAGCTGTGAGGTCTGGACTGGTTATTTTGCATATGAAAAGCATGCTTGCAGGGGAGTCCTTTATTATTTCTAGGAGTTGGGGCAATGAGGGTGGGGCAGGCCCTGCAGGGCCAGCAAAGCCCCAGGATATCAAAGCCTGGTTAGGGCTCATGGCCCATAGCGGTTAGAGTGCTGGCCACATACACCAAGGCAGGCGGGTTTGAACTCGGCTTGGCCTGCTAAATAACAATGACAACTGCAGCAAAAAAAATAGCTGGGCCTTGTGGCTGGTGCCTGCAGTCCCAGCTATTTGGGAGGCTGAGGCAAGAGAATCACTTAAGCCCAAGAGTTAGAGGTTGCTGTGAGCTGTGACACCATGGCACTTTGCCAAGGGTGACATAGTGAGACTCTGTCACACAGAAAAGAAGCAATACATGGTTAATATGGTGTTCCACAGTCAAGTACCCTCCTTTCTGTGGATCCTTAAGGCTTCATACAATTGTGCAAAGGTGACTGGACTCCAGGTAGTTCCATGACCCAGATGAAGAAGGCTATACATAGACCGTCTTCTTCCCACACCAAGCCCTGGGGGGTGGATTCTGCCGAAGACTTTGCTGAAGACCTCCGCTAACCTCTCGGAGGTCAACTGTGAAAGATGGACAAGAGCTGTCCTATCTACTGAGAATGAATTCGGAACCAGATGTGAAAAGGAACTTGAAGCACAGCATGTTGTACTTTGCCTGTATGATTCATGATTACTTAATAGCAAAAGGAAGCCGATACCTAAAAAACATGAAAGGTAGGAAAAAACCAAAACCAATCAAACTATAACAGAAACAGCGTCCTCCAGCAGTGGAACTCTGTGTTTTAGCTTTTATTTCAAGCTTACATACCTTTGGCATTCCCAGACCCAGGGTTTTGGCTCTGTGTTGAGGTAATTCAGAGAATTGGCCATTGTAGCATTCTCTGCGGAGATGACGGCCAATTCTTTTGCCATCTTTAATGAAATGATCACAGAGCAGTATCTGTAAGTTCCTTTCTATTTCTTTTGGAGCAAAAGTTGGGAAATTTCCCCTCAGACCCTTAAGCATTTCAGATTTCCTCAAAACAGTTGTCACAAAACTGTTTTTCTTTATGTCTGGGACAAACTCCCAGAGAGATCCTGATTATACTGTTTGCCAATCCAATTTAAAAGAATGCTTTCTCTTGACTGCCTGGGAATCCTACCTGCAAGCTGGGTGTATTTCCTTACACGGTGGGCAGATCGCTAGTTTGTAGCCTTCCCCGTGTCCCAGATTTTAAAATAGAAGGTGGTGAGGCTTTCTGTAAGATTCCTGTAGTTCCCAAGGAGCAAATGTAAACAAGGGGTAGAGAAGATGACTGCATTTTGTCTTGCGGACCTCAGTGAGCAGACAGAATTGAGATATACCCTCAACAGGAAGGAAACACGCACGTTTACAAAGCAGGGTGAAAAACTGAGTTTTCTGAAAGACAGGAAACTGGGAACATCTCTGCAGAGGATATGCCTATGGTTTCCATTTGTTATTTGGAAGGCAGAACACACCATTTCATTCTATCAGAAGGTCGCATTCACACGCGCCAGCCAGCGATGACAGTGAAGCTCTTGGAAGCCTCATATTTCTCTAGAAATGCAAAATAATACCCTTTAAGGGAGACAGGAAAATAATGACGTTTGCCAATTCACTAGCTTTAAGCGCACATTTAATCCCTGCAACAAGGTCTCTCAGTGGCGAGTGTTATTCTCCGAAAAAAGAAAAAGTTGTAAAAGCCAATGTTGAGATGTATCATGCCTAAGGAAGAGAAAACAATCACACATAAAACGTAGATTAAAAGCCTAATGCCTTCTTTCTGGGATTATTCAGCAGCCCCTATGCTGTAGATCTTAGACTGTGTGCTGTTTTTATGGCACAACTGTTTCAAAATATTAATTTCCCAGTTTGTCCTGTATGAGTTTGTAGGTATCCTTCTCTGGTTTTTGTAAGATTTTGGAAAATTGATTTAAGCAAATATTTTTAAGGGAGGGACAGTTTCAAGTCCCTTGAAAGAATCTGGGCCCTATTATTATTGTCGGTCCGTGGAAGCTCACTTGGTTTAGGTCTTGAGGTGGCTGTTGGCTAAAGGTGGGCGTCACTGGGTTTAACCAGATCTGGCTCTCAGCCTAGGCACGGGACGTGGGCCTTCAAATGATTCTTTATCGTCTCCCAGGAATCTGTCAGACCTGGAGTTCTGGACTTGCTCCTCCTCCAACTCTCACACTCTTACTTGTGCTGCAGTGGCTCCTCCTCCCGCCCCACGGGGACACTTGCTCCCACAGCTCTGCCTGAGCTCTTTGCCCGGGTCAGGTCGTCCTCTTTGGTGTCTCTACCCCACGCCCCATTTTGCACAAGTTCCTTGCCAGCACTTTAGCATCCGTCACCCCCTTTGGCCTTTCACAGTCCCCACGTGTCACATCCATGTCTGGGTGCTCCTCACTGAACCTTTTCTCATGCCTTTCCAGGTGTCAGGAACAGATAGAGGCAGTTGAGAAGCGAGGCCGAAGGGCTTGCAGATAAGTTCAAGTTGTCTGAATCCCCAGCATCTTCTGAAGCTCAGCAAGCCCCTGAAGAAGCTGTCAGGCAGCTCTTTGCTTCCTCCAGAAAACCCTCATCTCTTATTTGCTGAGATGATCACCTCCATCTAATGACAGCCCCACTCATTTTCTCTTAGTTCATTTTTAAAGTTCTTTGAGTGTTTGGGTAATAGTTTTGAGATGCTAACCCACGTTAACTTATTTTCTCCTTACAGTCCTCCTTTTTCTTCCCATCCACAGAAACAGTGACTTATCTCCATGGCCATCATCTCAGTGGAGGGATAGGACAGGGTGGGTCTCACTGGCTATCGTTTCAAAGAATTTGAGCTCTTTAGGGAAAGAAGACAACTGCGAATAGCCTCTGTGTTTGGAAGAAACATGCAAAGAGGATCCTCACCCTCACTCCACCCCAATCCTTCTCAAAAGTAGGAGAAGATTCCTCTGGAATGCAGCTGAGAACAGAGCCTCTGCAGAGGCCTAGAGAGTTGGGGCCCACTGCCTGCTTACCTGGCAGACTTGGAGAAAGGGAATGGACTAGCAGGTGTGTCCTCGTTTCTGCAGAGATTAATCCATCTCTGGCATGGCACAGAAGCAGCAGTGAGTGTCCCCTGCCACTGGCATTATATGGAAACTGTGGAAAGAGCCACCAAACTTGAAGCTACCATGAGCAGAAACAAATATGTCTCGGGAGAAAACTTCATGGGCCAAAGTTCCAACTCCTCCCCCCTGAGCCGTGTTCAGTGCTCTGTAAACACCTTGGTCCTGGATAGAACTCAGAAGGCGAAAGGGGAGAGGCCAGAATCCACTGTGATAAAAATTTCTCCTCATCCAGCAGGATGGGGGCTCCTAAGAGAAATTAGGCTGAGCTATAGAAAAAGTCAGTTTATATTTATTGTCTGCTTGAGTTAAGGACTGAGATTCAGCCCCACCTCAGCTGCATCTTTAACCATCTTCTTTCTTTCGCATTAGCAGGAAGAAGCATTTTACTACCTTCTATTCTATTTCCATTCCAGCAACACCATAGCACCATCCTCAATCATCGTCAACTACTTCAGCATTTACCAAGCCCTTGCTACACTTACATCCCTTCGTGTATTAATTCACGCGACGTCTCAATAACGATGGATATCTAACTCCGAGTGTCTAAGACAAGAAGCTAAATATGTTGCTCATGGAATCCAACAAAGTGTTAAACAGTCAAACCACCGGACAGGCAGCAACGTAGCTGTGTCTCAAAAATAATTGGAGGTCTGGTTGCCCCTAGGATTCTTTTTCTTCATTTCTTAAATCTGCTTCTCTGTGAAAGCCACAATCATTATCTTTCTCAGCAGACTTACTGGCTTATTCCGGCAGGGGAGAAATATGACTGCTGAAAGCATCAGAATTTTCCATCTTAAAATTTCTACTACAGGGGAGGACTGGCTTATGCTTTCTGTCTGGTACCTCATTTAAAAATCCATATGTTGCTTATGTCAGCTGCAAGGTGTGAGGTGAAGGCAGAAGTGGTTTATAGAAAGAGTCAGGATGGGGTAGGACGGTCAAAGCACGAGCTGTCTGTGAAGGGGTGAGCCCCCTTCAGTAGGTGCTGCTTGTTATATCAGCGGCTTACAAACACGTGTATGTTCAGTCACAGAAAGCAAACGCCCACAAAGAAACAGAGTATATTATCTGCCCCGCTTCCCTTTGCTAACCGTTTACTCTTGTCTAAGTTTCTGCTATCACGCTAAACAAATTCTCTTAAAGTTTGTTGTAAATGACCTCATAGGTCTCCAATTGAAATATTTTCCCCTCCCCCAGCAGTTGACTCTATTAATCACCTCATTTTGCCAAACGCTTTCCCCTAACTCAACTTCCAAGTGACCCTTCTTACCTGGCTCTCTTCCTGCCTGGCAGATAATGCTGTCTCCTTTGCTATTTTTTCTTTGCCCTTTTGCTCTTTAATTATAGGCAATCATCACATTTCTGACCTCAATCCATTTTTTTCTACTCCCTCTCCTGTGGTAGTTAGAAGACTTCAGTAGCTTTATAATTTCTACACAGCATAAAGCTAAAGTAATTAAAAGCCTCAAAGAGCTAATGAAAAGTTAACATTCCATAAAAATAATGTGATGAATGAGAGTAATAACAGCAAGAGTGGACAATTACTGAGGGGCCATTGCTCTGAGCATTTACTTGAATTAAGTCACTTGGTCTTCCCCCTATAAGGTGTATACGATTTTTATTATTCCCCTTTTAGCAGATGAGGGAAAGAATTGTGCAGAGGTCAGACGCTTGTCCAATGTCAGGTGATGTAAAAAACAGTAATCAAACTTGGGCAGTCTCCTAAACATGCTGGAAGCTTCCTGGACATGCTCCTGCTGATGGCCCATGCCTGACTCTATCATTTCACACTGCCCTTCCTTCAAGGTAGAAGTTCTCAGGTTACCTCTCCCAACTGGCTTATTAGAGGAATCTTTCCCTCCTTTGAACTTCCATATGTTTTATTAGTCCCTTCATTATTTTTTCCCTCTTTTCTATGTGATTACTGAAAACTATGTCATCTTGTTAATAGTCTTTAAGTACCTGTGGGTTCATGTGTCCCCACACCCCTCCCACCACCATAGCACCTCTCAGAACCTCTTCCCATCATGGATGCTCGATCAGTGTCTGTTAAGCAAACCAATGAGCCATCTGCTACTTATCACACGTCCGTTATTTATTGAGAATATTTGTCAGACCTTTGTAGCAGATATCTATAGACCAGGGCTATTCAAAGTATGGCCTGCAGACTGCTGCTCTTCCCAGAACAATTTGTTAAGGTGAGATAGGGACCTTATTCCAGAGCGTAAATTGACATATAGCTTCTTTCATCAAGAAAGTCATGCTAAGGAGTAGTGTTGCCTGAGTTAAACAGTGTGTTTAGTGACGTAGTTGACTTAACATGTGGTTGGATTATTTTGGTACAAGCTCCTGACTTCATTAGGAGTCAGTAACAAATACTTTGAGCCCTGGAACTTTGAGTAGCACCATGATAGGGAAATGCTGTGGTTTGAATGTATGTGTCCCTCCAAAAGTCATACGTTGGAACTTAAACCCCACAGGGATGATTTTAGAAGGTGAGACCTTTGAGAGGTGATTAGGTGGTGAGGACTGCACCCCCAGGATGGGATTAATACCCCTATCAAGTGTCTTGAGAAAACTAGTTAGGCCCCTTTCTCTTCTGTCTTACCCCCAGTGAGGATGTAACAGCAAATACCGTCTTGGAGGCAAAGAACAGATCTCCGCAGATGGACAATCTTCTGGTGCCTTGATCTTGAACTTTTGAGCCTTCAGAACTGTAAGAAACAAATTTCTATCATCTATAAATTACTCTGTCCCAGGTATTTTTCTATAGAAGCACAACAGGCTGAGATGGAGATATAAAACAGATGTGGTGTGATTTCTATTCCAGGGAGTTTACATGCTAATTGAAGATCTATAATGTGAATTTTTTCTTTTGAGACAGAATCTCACTTTGTCACCCCTGGTAGAGTGCTCTGGTGTCATAGCTCATAGCACCCTCAAACTCTTGGGCTCAAGCAGTCCTCTTGTCTTCAGCCTCCCAAGTGGGTGGGCTACAGGGTCCTGCCACAATGCTTGGCTATTTTTAGAGATGAGGTCTCATTCTTGCTCAGGCTGGTCTCAAACTCCTGAGCTCAGGCAATCCACCTGCCTCAGCCTCCCAGAGTGCTAGAATTATAGGTATGAGCCACCGTGCCCAGTCTATAATGTGAAATTTTAAAGCAAGAACAGCAATAGCTAAATCACAAGATGATAAACATACTGACCAGTAAAAAGAATAAAAGAATTAAAGTGCCTCTGAACTGTTAGCCCAACTCTAACTGTTGTAAATCAAGAAACAAAGGCTCAGACAAGCTATTTTAAGCAAGTATTAATAATGCAAAACGTTTCTATGGAAACAAAAAGTTAGAAGTACATGTTAAAATACAACCAGATGTTAAATGTTATTTGAACATTTACAACAGTTATAGGGGGGCATTGCTTCTACAATAAATGTTTTCTGATTTATATCCTTAAATTTAACAAAATACAAAAATTTGCATAATGAAATATTACTTTTAGAATATAAATAATTTAGAAATATATTTTTGCAGTTTATTATATATATGCTCTACTTAAAAATTCTAATAATAAATACTCAAAAAAACTATTTCTTTTTTTAGTTTTTCTATTTTATTTGCTTTATTTCTATAGATTTAGAGGGTACAAGTGGCTTTTTGATACACAGATGAATTGTATGGTGGTGAATTCAGGATTTCTAGTGTATTCTTTACCTGAATAGTGTACATTGTATTCAGTAAGTAATTTTTGATCCCTCAGGCCCCTCCTTCCTAATATGCCAGACTTCCGAGTCTCCAGAGTCCATCATATGCTCTGTACGATCGAGTACACCCATTGTTTGGTTCCCACTTATAGATAGATAAGTATATGTGGTATTTGTCTCTCTGTTCCTGAGATGCTTCACTTAGGATTATGGTACCCAGATCTATCCAAGTTGCTGCAAAAGACATTATTTCACTCTTTTGTATAGGTGAAGAGTATTCCACGGTCTGTATTACTGCTTTTTCTTTAACCCCTCATCAGTTGATGGGCACTTATGTTGGTTCCATACCTTTGCAATCTTTGTAATTGTGAATTATGGTGTGATAAACATAGGCGTCCAGGCAACCTTGGGATTGCTGGATCTAATGGTAGGTCAACTTTTAGTTCTTTGTGGACTCTCCATATGTTTTCCCATAGAGGTTATAATAACTTATATTCCCACCAACAGTGCATAAGCATTCTCTTTTCACTACATTTGCACCAACATCTATTGTTTTTTCACTTTCTAACAATGGTTATTCTGGCCAGGTGGGGTGGCTCAATGCCAATCATCCTAGCACTCTGGGACGTTGATCACCTGAGGTCAGGAGTTCAAGACTGACCTGGATAAGAGTGAGATGCTGTCTCTATTAAAAATAGAAAAATACCTGGATGTTGTAGCGGGTGCTCTATAGTCTCAGCCACCTAGGAAGCTAGGGTAGGAGGATCCCTTGGACCTAGGAGTGTGAGGTTGCTGTGAGCAAGGCTGACACCATAGCCTGCTAGCCTGGGCACCAGAATGAGACTCAGTCTCAAAAAAATAGAAAAAAAAGGTTATTCTGATGGATAAGGTGGTAACTCGTTGTGGTTTTAATTTGCATTTCCCTGATGATTAGTTACGTTGAGCAATTTTTTCACATGATTGTCGATCATTTACATATCTTATTTTGAAAAAATCTGTTTATGTCTTTTGCCTGCTTTCTAATGGGGTTGTTTTGGTTTGATTTTTTTTTTTACTGATTTGTTTGAGTTCTTTATAGATTCTGGGTATTAGAGTTTCGCTGGAGATATAGTTTACAAATATTTTCTCCAATTCTGTAGGTTGTTTACTCTGTTGATTATTTCT
This sequence comes from Otolemur garnettii, assembly GCF_000181295.1. NCBI lineage: Eukaryota > Metazoa > Chordata > Mammalia > Primates > Galagidae > Otolemur > Otolemur garnettii. The sequence goes on from NW_003852506.1 coordinate 4,549,317, forward strand.
TTTGCTGTGTGGAAATTTTTTAGTTCAGTTAAGTTCCATTTATTTTTTGTTTTTGTTGTATTTGCTTTCATGATGTTAGTTATAAATTCTTTGCCTAGAGCCATGTCCAGAGGAGTTTTTTTCTAGGTTTCCTTGTAGAATTTTTGTGGTTTCAGATATTATGTTTAAGTCTTCACTCTATCTTGAGTTAATTTTTGTATTGGTGAGAAATAGGGTTCTAGTTTCACTCCTTTGCATCTGGTTCCTCAGTTTTCTCAGCCCTATTTATTGAATGGGGTGTCTTTTTCCCAGTATCTGTTTTGGTCTGCTTTATTGAATGTCATTTGGTTGTAGGTATATGGTTTTATTTCTTGGTTCTCTATTCTGTTCATTGATCTATGTGTCTATTTTAATCTAAGTACCATGCTGTTTTGATCATTACAGCCTTTGGAGTAGGTAATGTGATGCCTCCAGATTCATTCTTTTTGCTTTGGCTATTAGGATTTTTAAAAAATCCCACATGAAATTTAGAATTGTTTATTCTGATTCTGTGAAAAATGACATTAGTATTTTGATGCAAATTACAATCAATCTGTAAATGACTTTGGGCAGTATGGATATTTTCGTAAGATTGATTGTTCCAATTCATGAAGCTGGGTTATTTTTCCATTTGTTTGTGTCATCTATGATTTCTTACATCAGTGTTTTGTAGTTTGTTTTGTTGCGATCTTTTACCTCCCTACTTCAGTATATTCCTCAGTATTTTTTTTGCAGCTATTGTACATGATATTGAGTTCTTGTTTTCTTGTCAGCTGTTACTAGTGTATAGAAATGCTACACATTTGAGTACATTAATTTTGTAAACTAGAATTTCTGAATTTATTTATCAATTCTAGGAGACTTTTAGAAGAATCTTTAGGGTTTTCTAGATACAAGATCATATCATTGGTAAACAAAGATAGTTTGACCTCCCTTCTCCTTTCTGATTTGGATACCTTCTATTTTCTTGCTTGATTTCTTTGGCTAGAACGTCCATCACTATGTTGAACAGAAGTGGTAAGAGTGGGCACCCTTGTCTGGTTTCAGTTTTTAAGGGGAATACTTTCAACTTTACCCCATTCAGTATGATTTTGGCTGTGGGTTTGTCAAATACAACTTTTACCATTTGAGGTATGTTCTTTCTATACCTCCTTTGCTGAGGGTTTTTGTCATGAAGTGATGCTGGATTTTTTTTTTTTCTTTTTGCAGGCTTTGGCCAGGGCTGGGTTTGAACCTGCCACCTCCGGCATATGGGACCAGTACCCTACCCTTTTGAGCTGCTATGTTGCT
>NW_003852506.1:4551127-4606206 GCF_000181295.1 Otolemur garnettii
TTTTCACATGCAATCCAAAATACTTTTACTTTCAAGTGTTTTTACACTGGTGAGCACTGATCATTCTTCTTGGTATTTAGAGTATTTTTGAGCATTTCTTATAGGGCATGTCTACTGGTTGCAAATTCTCTTACTGTTTGCTTACCTGGGAAAGATTTCATTTCTCTTTCACTTATGAGACTTAGTTTTGCAGAATACAAAATTCTTGGCTAACGGTTATTATGTCAAAGAAGACTGAAAATGGGGCCCTTGATCCCTTCCGGCCTATGAGGTTTCTGCTGAGAAGTCTGCTGTTAATCTGGGGAGTTTTCCATTATAAATTACTTGATGCTTTCGTCTCACAGCTTGTAGGATTTTCTCCTTCACTTTGACCTTGGCCAGACCGATGACGGTGTGCCTTGCTGATGTCCTACTTGCAATGAATCTTCCAGGAGTGTGTTGACCAAGAAAGCACGTTTGGAGTGGCTGTGTTTTTTTTGAAGGGCCTCTAACTGTACATAGTATGTGACAAGGCTTTCATTTGTTGGTTACAAGGGCAATTTTAGTCTGACATAAAAAGAAAAATCATCTATTTCTCTTTTTTTAAATTTATTTTTGTCACCTATTTTTCTGAAATGTTGTTAACAAGAGCCGACTTACTGAACTGGATATTTGTAGAATGGATTACAAATATTAGGTTGTGTGTGTGTCATATTTCTTGAACTGTCACTTCTTAGAGACATGTAAGTTAAATCAGAAGATTGCTGTGGAATTAGAAAAAGAAATGAACACATTTAGGAACAAAATGTACACTTGGACAGTATAAATTTATGCCATTATGTGCAAAGAAGAAAACAACTCTTTAGTCCAAGACAAAGTCAATACTGTTGTGGTTTGTGTGCTTCCTGACAAAGTATTTGATCTGCCCAGGTACCCACAGGATGGGGCCCAGCTGGCAAGAGATAGAGAGAGATATTGCAGAGAAGTATTCTAGCACTCTCTTACAAACATGTCAGAAAAACCACTTGATCTCCTATTCTGTTCTCCATTAGTGCCAGCCCCATCGCTGAGCTGAGGGGACATTCACTAGAGTGCACGCATTCAAATGAAGTCCCAAGGAAACATAAGCAAAATGTAAATAGAAAAATATCTCTGATAAGGACAGCAAGTCTAATAGTCACAGTGAAGGAAGGGTGGGGGTAATTCTTTTCAAAAGATGTTGCTTGTTCAATTTTACTTTGAAATACTCATTACATTTTTTTTTGAGCCTTTAGAAATTCTTTGGAGGAAATCTATTCAAATATAAACAGAGCAGATGAAGAAGGTGGGGGAATCACATCAGAGAGATTTGCACGTTGAGTTGTTAACGTAATCTTTTTTTGATTGGGGATGAACTGTGGATAAATGAACACCGTCTGTAAGTGACTTTTCTTTTTTTCATTTTGCACTTTTTAATCCCCTCTGAGATGAAAGAATATCCAGAAGCCTTTCTCTTCAGACTATTACAAGACTAAATCAGAGAATTACCACAGAAACCTAACCAAGTATCACTCTGTTATGGGCTGAATTGTGTATTCCCACATTCCTGTGTTGATGCTCTCACCTTCAGTGTGACTGGATTTGGAGAGAGGGCCTTTAAGGAGGTATTAAGATTAAATGAAGTCATAAAGGTGGGGATGTAATGCAATAGGACTGGTGACCTTATCAAAAGAGAGAGGACATCAGAGGAAAGGCCAGATGAGGACAAAGTAAGAATGTGGCCATCTTCAAGTCACAGAGAGGCCCCAGGAGAAACCAGACCTCCTGAGAGCTTGATCTTGGGCTTCTAGCCTCCAGAACTGTGAGAAACAAATTTTCATTAAGTCACCCATCTGGGTCACTTTGTTATAGCAGCCCCAGCAGACTAACACTGCTCTGGAGCCACCTACCCAATGCAGTCTGGGGACCAGTGCCGGGGTTTGAGCTGTTTCATACCAAACTGTAGGAAGATAAGAACTAAAATTAAGGATAAGATATAAGAAACTTTCTTTTCTTTCTTTCTTTTTTTTTTTTTTTAAAGGAATTAGAGATCTAATGTAGCTCTTTGAGGATTCTCTATACTTCTTTCCAAAGAGGCTATCTGAGTTTGCAGTCCCACCAACAGTGTAGAAGTGTTGCCCTCTCCACATCCACACCAGCATCTGCAGCCTTGGGATTGTGTAAATGGGCTGCTTTCACTGGGGTTAGGCAATATCTCAGGGTGGTTTGACTTCACATCGCATTTGTATTGACCTGGATAGAGTTGAAACAGATTCTTCTCAATGAAGTATCACACGAATAGAAAAGCAAATATCCAATGTACTCAACACTAATACGAAGGCAATAGATGATCTAATTCACACTTGATCTTAGCCAAAAGGCCGAGAAGCGATAGATGATCTAATTCACGCCCACACAAGAGAAAAACTCATTTCAATTCCTATTGGGGGGATAGGGGATGAGGGAGGGGAGAGGGGAGGAGGAGTTGGGAGTGCTCCCAGTGAACGGGGACAATGTAGGGGTGTATGGCATACCTTTTGGGTGTAGGACATAACTATAAAAGAGACTCTACCTAACAAATTCAAATATTGTGATTTGGTTATTTGTACCCTCACATAAACATGAAATAAAAAATAAAATAAACATGAATGGGTGGGAGATGGGAAGAGCAGAGAGAGGGAAAGAGGGAAGGGTGTGAGGGTTCATGGTGTGTGACACAACTATTGAGGGTGGGACACAATTACAAGAGGGACTTTACGTAACAAATGCAATCAGTGTAACCTGGTTCTTTGTACTCTCAATGAATTCCTAATAATTAAAAAATAAAAGTAAATACTAAAAAAAAAAAATAAAGCAATTAGAATTACTTTATATCTTTTGAATTAATTATACAATATTGAGACAAATATTTGTGTGCTTTTCAAGATGTTTACTTTTCTAATACTTCATTTGTATTTATTTTACAAAAATATAGCTTTGTGATGGATTAGAACAATCCCCATTTCCTCATTATAAGATCAGGTTTGGAAGGAACCTGTTTCCCCGATTGTCTTCTGTGTTATAAATCTGAGATGTAATTAAATCCTGTGATCTCTGATCTGAGCAAATGTATGTACCAGATTCAAAGATAAATTGACTTGCATATTCCCTACTCAGATGATCCTTGAGCAAGGGCCCAGAAATTGACAATCACATATCCTGTGTTGAATTGTCTCTTCCTTATATCAAAGAGATACAATATGAGAATAAGAAGCTGATTAGTTTCATTTGGGGTCAGATACTTTGAGGCTTTCCTTACCCTCGCAGTATAAATAAGCTGAATTCAACTGAAGAATTCTTTACACAATTATTTTAAGATGCAAAGAGAGGGAACTTTGACAGAGATTAGGTTCATCTGCACATATCGGAACAATCCAAATAATAATGGCTTATGTAAGATAGATGCTTTATTATCCTCTCAAATGACAAAGAGGTCTTGAGACAGGCAGATAATAGTTGGTGGAGCCGTTCAAGGATATCAAGATCACTTTCTGAAATTCTTTTATTTTTCTTTTATTGAGACAGAGTCTCACTCTTTTGCCCTGGGTAGAGTGCCATGGCATCATCACAGCGCACAGCAACCTCAGACTTTTGGGCGTAAGCGATTCTCCTGCCTCTGCCTCTCCAGTAGCTGGGACTTTAGGCACCTACCATGACGCCCACTAGTTTTTCTATTTTTAGTAGAGCCAGGGTCTCACTCTTGCTCAGGCTGGTATTGACTCCTGAGCTCAAGCAATCCACTTGCCTCGGGAGTGCTGGAATTATAGGTATGAGCCCTGGTGCCTGGCCACTTTATGAAATTCTTTAGCTTTTCTCTTGTTATCAAGAATAGCAGGTGTAATATGACTACCATAGCTCCACTCCTCATAGCTGCCTTTCAGAGGAACGAACAGAAGCAAGTATGTTGTGTGCCAACCGATTCTTCCCCATTTTAAGGTACTTACTGGGAGCTGCATTAGAGAACTTCTATATAATTATCATTGTTAAGAACTGTGGCTATTTCTAGACACAGTAGATGCTGGGAAATGGGGGGAGTGTTGTTTTGTTTGTTTTTAGGTAGGCTCATTGGGTTCTGTTTGTAAAGAAGAAGGGGAAAATAACTGTTGAGAAGGCAGCTTGCACTGTCTGTCAGAGATTAATGTGAATAATTACAGAGCGCATCTTCCAATTCAAAAGTAAGGCATCTTGAGTGGGTCACTGCAGAGAGAAATTCTCCTTACTTTACAGCTTATATACGTTGGCCAGTCACTGGGAATCCAGAGAGAAGAGAGTCAATGAGTCTGTATAAATCTCTTCGTGGAATCAGCCTACAGCAGGAAAAGGGTGTTCTGGATGTTCCAAGCTATAAGATGTTCCAATCCATAAGAGTTTATGGATTTTTTCCCCCCTCCTTATCTATTGTTTTTAGCAGTTTTCCCTAAAATATGACAAGGTGTCATTTTATTTATGTTTGTTCTACATGTGGTATGTAGAGCTTCTTGAATCTAATCTAATCTTCTTTCAATCTCTGATGAAAAAAATCTTTTCTGATTAGGAAAAGCTCATTCGTAAGCTCTGCAAATGTTTCTTCTGTTCATTCTCTCTTTCTTTCAAGCATTCTGCATTTTACACGCTTTAGGCTTTTTAACCTTGCTCCACAGAGTTCTTCCACTTTCAAGTATTCTCCTCTCATGCTTCCATATGGTTATTTTTTCACTGAGCCGTAACTTTCCATTTATTAACTCTTTCTTCTATTTGTCTAATCTGGTGTTAACCCAGTTCCCTTAGAGGTTCATTTAAGCTAGTGCCTTTTTTATTTCTAAATTTTGTATTTATTTTTTATTTTATTTATAAGTCTGTGATGAAATTCTCCTTGCTATCTATGTTCATGAATATATCATTAACATTTATTTTAAAGACTTAATGAACTGTGGGTATGTTTCTATTGTCAATATTCTCTCCCCCACCTTTTTAAAATCATGATCACTTGGTTTTATTTCTTGGCATGCCTGCTTTTTTTAATGGAATGATAGATATTACATATGAAAAATTAAGAGGCATTGGATGATGCTTTCTCCAGAGAGGATTTACCTTTTTTTTGGTGGGTAGGTACAAGAGAAACAGACCCACTGTATCCAATCAGGCTTTGTGAGGTTGGGTCTAATACTGGTTACCCTTATGCCTCGGACACAGTCTTTCAAAGGTTCTGCAGCCTTGAACTCCAAATTTTGTCTCTCTAGCCCTTGAAGACTGACAAAACCGTGCTTACCTCTTTGAACTCTTGGCTACCAGTACAGTTGACTCTTACTATCCATGGGTTCTGCATCCATAGATTCTCAAGTTGAAACTACTTGGAAAAAAAATCCAATAAAAACAACAGAACAACAATAAAAATAATGCAGCCTAACAACTATTTCTATAGCATTCATATTATATTAGATATTATAAGTAATCTAGAGATGATTTAAAGAACATGGGAGGATGTCCATAGGTCATATGCAAATACTATTTCATAAAAGGGACTTGAGCATCCACAGATTATGCTGTCTGGAACCAATTTCTCCATGGATACTAAGGCTGACTGTATGTACCTGGGTCTTTTGCCTCCTTTTTCATGGAACTGAGTAACTGGCAAATTCCAGGAGAAGAAACATGGCAGAGAACGGTATGGTCACATCAATAAAATTTCTTTCTCTCTGCATCTTAGTCTACCTTGCCTGATCTCTCACGATTTCAAGTAGCTACTTAAAACATTTTATCCATGAGGAAAGTAGGCCATCATAGCTAGAAGTTGAAACTTCACAGTTTTATTCAGCTTTTTCTGGGGTCAGTAGATACTAGTTCTTGGAGTCATTCAATTGAAGAAAACATGGTGTAGCAATCTCAAAGCAGACACCCCTCTCACTCTACTTGAGCTGAAGGATGCAGCTCAGGGGGCTCAACTAGCACATGGCAACAGCTCTTGCCAAGTAAATCTGTCTAAAGGGCCACTCTCTTTAGCTTTTTATATTCCTAAAATTTGTGAGGCAGTTTAAGAACTCTGGATCAGGCTTTCCATCCCTAGTGTAGATGTTCTTTGTGGAGGAGGTTTGTCTTATAGTCACATAGTATTGTACCATTGGTGCCCAAGTCAACCTTGAGTCAGGAAATGCTCCAATGTACATTTATCCTGTTGTGTGGCCCAGCCAAACTTAACATGAAAACAGCCATCTCTGCCTGTCACTAGAAGAAAAAAAAGATTAGAACAAAAAATTTAAAAAATAATTTTCTCTCCTAAAGTACATGACCTCTTGTTCCTGGGATGTTAAACTCAACTCTACTCAAACGCAGCTCTTCTCTTTAGGGAACAGTAGTTCAGTGACATTATAGATTAAATAGTTTTTCTGGGGGCACCTGTCTAGGATTCTGGCTTTCATTTATAATACATAGTACTGTAGGAAAATGCTTCATAATTTAGACAATTTATAAATAATCTCTGGAACACAGTCCATGTGAAAGATATGGATTACCTTTGTTAAACCTATTAATTCAGTAAGCTAAAGATTTTTTTACCTTTTTTTAGAGATGGGGTCTTGCTATGTTGCCCAGGTTGTTCTCAACCTCCTGGATTCAAGGGATCCTTCTCCTGCCTCCACCTCCCACAGTGCTGAGATTACAGTCACGAGCTACCATGCCCAATCAAGAACCTAAAGATTTAGAAAAGGAAATTGGAACCCTTGGGGAAAATTGTGCAATTCCTGAAGACATTTCACCCAAATCAGGCACGTGAGAGCATCGAGCCTTCCTTTAGCTGCAGCTATGTACATGGTATTTTTTTAAAAGCACATTTTAAAATTTGTTTACTATAAGCTTCTGGGACCTATATGAGGGAATGAAAATATATTGTGATAATAGGAAAGGAAAACCAGTTTCAGAGTATGAAGGCCAAAGATTTTGAACTTAGTTCATAAGTGATCTTGGTTGAAATCCGGGAGTCCTTTGGGAAGTGTCAGAGAGTTCTTGGAGCTTCTGGGTTCTGATGTGACTGATGGGTAGTCCTTGAATTGCACTCATTTTTAAAAGGTATTTTATGCTGATGCCATTTGTTTGAGTCTAGTGCAGTAATTTTCAATCTGTGTGCCATAAAAGGATCTTAGGTGTGCTTCAAAAATTTTAAAAGATCATTAATTAAATTATTTTTGAAAGAAGCTCAAAGCATAGTAAGTATATTCTCTCTTTCTCTTTTTTATCAACATAATTTAAGTGTGCCTCGGAATTTTAACTACAGGTTCAAGTGTTCCCTGAGATAAAAGAAGGTTGAAAAAGATTGGTCTAGAAGGAGATTTTGTAGCTATTCCAGTCTGAGGGAAGACCATTTTGCCACATGTCCTGGCAGTGGCAAGACAGAAGTAAATTAGAGCAGGGGTGTGAATAGGCTTGTATGGATTTGCTAGGGCTCCTTGTAACAAGGTAACACGAACTGGATGGCTTGGAAATTTATTCTTTTATGGTTATGGAGTCTACAAGTCCCAAATTGAAGTGTTGGCTAGGGTTATTCCTTCTGAGGGTGGGAAGGAAAATCTGTTCCAGGCCTCTTTCCTGGCTGCTGGTGGTTTGCTGGAAATCTTTGGTGTGTTTTGACCTGTAGACACATCACTCCAATATCTGCCTTCAGTCTACACGTGGGGCTCTCCCCGTGTCTGTGTCAAAATCCCCCCTTTTCATAAGACCACCAGTCAGATTAGATTAGAGACCCCCTCTGCTCCAGTGTGACCTCATCTCAATTGATGACATCTGTGACCACCCTTGTCCCAAATAAGGCCAAATGCTGAAATACTGGGGATTAAGACTTCCATATATGAATTTTCAGAGAGGGAAACATAATTCCATCTTTAATACTTCTGTTCACTTGAAAGTCCTGGACACTCTGTCCCTAACTTCTAAGCACCATAGTCAGGGGCTGTATCAGAGTCTTAAGCTATGATACAGCTCCTGACTTCAGTTGGTCATGATGATTCAGTTGGGGTGCAAAGCCATGAGGTATGAGATTTTCTGGTACTAGGAGGGTTAATCCATTATGCGTGAAGCTGACTTGGGGGGCCACAGCTTCCTGGCACCAGGAACTGCCCCTGGGACCCATTGTCAGGTGTGCACAATTGTGTTGATTGAACTTCTGTTTTTAGAAACTTGCATTTTACAGCCATTCATTTCCAATCCGGTAATCAGGCTGATTAAACTTTGACAAATATTTTTTGAAAAAAGGGAATAATAACTCCTCTGCCAAATTTTAACTGGAGAAGAAGGCTGACAGCCTTAAGAGGGAGAAATGATGGGTATTTAAAAGATAAAATTTGAAAAAAACAATGGGCATCTGGAGAGTACTTGTTAAAATACTTGTTAAAATAATTAGTGACAAAGCTTTGTATCTCAAATCATCTCCAGATTTTCAAGCTTGATTAACATGGATAAAGGGCCTTAAAGTGATACATGAGGTTTTGGTTTTCCTGATTTTATTTTTTTGTTTTTGAGTTTCAGTATCTCTAAGTGATGGACCACGTTCTAACCTTCTTAGTCTACTCCACTGGTTCTCAACTGGGAGAGATTTTGTCCCCCCAACTCCACCCCCATCCTCAGAGGCTATTTGGCAGTATCTAGGGATACTATTGGTTGCTAGAACTTGGGGGGAGGGTAATACTCCTGGCACCTGGGGGGCCACAGGCCAGAGAAGCTGTGGAACCCCCTACAATGAACAGGACAGGCCCCTATGACAGAGAATTACCCGGACCAAATGGTTATGGTCCAAAGTGTCACTTGGTTCTATTGTGGAGTGGAGTCCCTGGTTCTATTTTTTTTTTTCCTAACTGCAACCCAGATGTTACCCCAAATTTACCCTGTGGCTGGAAGAATTAGGTAACATTATTATGGGATTAATCTGATATTCTGAGGATTAATCCAATAACTGAGGGTCCAACACCCTCCTGAAGACTTTTGAAAATGTTTGGGAACTCATGTTCTTCCAGACACTACAAAAAGTCACTCAGAAAAGATCCTGGGCTCCTGCTCCCAGTAAGCTCACAGATTTTTATCCCATCTTCTCTTCTACTGTTACCTTTTCTGTTTGCCCACCCCAAACCATGTGTGGAATTTGACCTTTGCTTATTCTCAGATGAGGCATGAGTTTAATGGACTTTGCTGAAGTTCTTTTTTGGGAGGAGGGGGCAGGTTTTTATTTTTTCATAAAATAAAAGAACAGACACAAAAGAACAAACAAAAGGCTGTCATAATTTCTCTAGTCATCCCTACAGCTACTTGGTGATCTTCTTTTCCTGTAACTCTCTTCCCTTAACCCTCTTTTCCCCAGGGAAACTCAGTTCCACTGTACTGAAGGTGCACAGTAATTCAATATTCCAGGTTCAGCTTGGTTGGCTTTAAACCTCCCTTTGCATAATTTGGGACTCATTACCTAGCACCACTCTGCCACTGACCATCCCCTCTGGGTCCTTCCTGAACTCACACAAGATCAGGTGAAGGTTTCAATGTTCTGATTTCCTCCTTTCAGGCTCTCAGACCAGTCACTGGAGGAGACAATTATGTTCTTACTCCAGTGATGATGTAGCTTCACTCTCCCTGGTCCCACCTACAAGTTAGACTTGGCTTTCCCATCTCCCCCTCTTATTTTTTTTTCTTTGCTTACATAATGATTTCATCCTATGCAAGTCACTCAATTTAGAATTACTGAAAGTGAAGCTGAAAGGAACCCTCAAAAAAGCATTTGTTTTAAGCCTCTCATTTTGGAACTAAGAAAACTGCTTAGGATTAACCCAAGGTTAATTAATGGTAGTTGGGACCAGGCTCCAGGGGCTTCTTTTCTGGTAGTATTATTCATGATGACCTGGAGAAAAAGACCCAAATCCTAGCTCTCAAGGAAATCTCTTTATTACCTTGAACCTCAGTTTCCTTGATAAAAATGGGATGTGCTGGATTAGATGATCTCTAAAGTTGTTTTAGCTCTGGGGATCAAATAATCATCAAAAGTTGCCTGGAGACTCTCTGAATATCCCCCAGATTAGCAATAGAAAAAATCCCAAACCTTCAGTTTTTTTTTGCTCTTACCATATTGAAAAAGTTAAACTTTCTTTTTAACCCATGAGAAATTTTTAGAGAGACAGAGCAATGTAATGAGAGCACAGACTTTAAATCTAGAACATTCAGCTGTGAATACAGGCTAGACCTCTGTGTGATCTGGGGCAAGCCACTTACCCACTCTGTGCCCTTTTGTCATCTTTACAAGAGGGATGATAATCCTAATACCGGTCCTAAGATAGCTTTGGGGGTTAAATGAGTTCATAAGAGCACTGAAACCAGTAACTGGCACATGGTAAGCGCCACGTAAGCGCTAGCACTTATCTCTGACACCTGCAGTTAGTAGGATGTAGATCATGAAATAAAATAATTAGGTCAGAATAGAAAGATAGAGGGACACACTCTCACCTTATGTATACTTCTTTTCTTGCCAAAGAGCAACTGAGTCAATTTATAAAAGGCTCTCACACCATTATTTCTAGACTCTTAAAGGAGAAACTTGTAACCTCATTCACACCTGAGATAACACATTATTTATAAGAGTATATCCATTACTGACGGTGGCCTGAGAACATGAGGGATGTGCTATGTAAGCAACTTGGCTTGTGCTGTTGGGTGAGGCTTTTTGGAATGTGTTGCAGACAATTTATGTTGCCTGCAAAGATCCAAAGAAAAGCCAAATTCTTGCAAACTGGGGTTTTATAGCATCTTTTTTTAAAATACAAGTTTTCTAAATCTTTGCTGTCAGAAGAGATGTGTTATGCCTCGGAAACCCCACTTGTATTTTAAATTAAATTATTTTAAATTAGTCTCAAATTATTTTCCTGGGAGGTCTTAGACTTGAAAATTCCTCCTCCCCTTCTCAGTTTATCTTGTCCAGGAATTTGCAGTCGGAGCTCTGACCCAACCGTAGACAAAAATTTATCCCAAAGTTATTGGATCTTAGAACAGTTGCCCAATGAGATCCGAAGGTGATAACAACTTGGGGGTGGTTTTGGAACAGAAGTGCCCCCAGCGAGGGCCCTGCGTGACCCAACACCTGGTGATTCTTTCCGTTGGAAGAGATGACGGAGGTGCTGGTGTCTTCCCTTCCTCCCCTGCCTCTTGGCGTGGAGGCCTGCGAGGTGCAGCTGGGGGGAGAGAACACCAGGCAGCAGCAGTCTCAGCCTCTGCCAGCAAGGCAAGGAGTGAGCAGGCAGCCGCCGCCGATCACAGGTGCAGAGTCACCAGGCAGGCAGGAGAGGTGTGTTCCAGCTCCTCCTCAGGCCCCTGTCGATAGTGAAGGACAGCCAAGTCACACAGAGTCGCCTGTTACGCTGGGACAATTTATACATAAATCAGTCTCTGCTAGTGGTGAAGATCAGGTGGGAAAATGAGCCAAGCCTCTGGGTTTGCTCATTGCTGTGCCAAGTGTGAATGTGCGCCTTGGAAAAGCAAAATCAAAAGCTGGTAGAGGAAAGTCCGGGAGAGAACAAGTGGGGCTCAGAAGGAGGTTGGGACTTTCCACATTTTCTGAGGCCTCTTTCTAACGTTCTCTTTGGAGTGTTACCTCCTATAACTATTACATAAGCCGATGGCTTCTTCTCCTCCCTGGTGGGTTAGTGGCCCTCTTCCTCTCAAAGCCCACATTCTTCCTACATGGGACTTTGAATTGGATGCTGGACCCCCATCTGGCATTAGGGGGTCACTGCAGCTCTGTAGAAACTTCACCAATCACCAGAGGCATGAGGTCAGCTTTCAGCTAAAAGCTTTCATAGCCATGGGAGTATTCCTGGCTTTTCTAGGAAGGGAGGTCTTGGGTAAAAAATCATTGGGAACTCAATCCTAATATAAAGGAGAGCCCGAAACATGAATAACACTGCAGGGGCTTCAGGAAGGAGACTCCTGAGACAGAAGAGAAGGGAACCAAGGAGGGCAGGGTAGGAAGCTGATTGGAGGCCTTGCATAATTCAGATGAACTTGAAGGAGCCTAAGCAGTTCGTGACCTTTTGATTCCCCATCAGATGTGCAAAGGATTCCCTGGGTCCCTTGGCTGACAGGCACAATGACAGCAGATTCCCCTCCTTCTGATCAGTAAGACACCTGACTCTCATTTCACACTCCTCCACCACCTCACTGACAACTCACTTGCTTTTGTTCCTGCCTCTCTAAGGAGCCATTTCTGTGTTCCCAGGCTGTCAGACCCCCCTCTAAGGGCCCCCAGCATCTGCAGCCACCCCGGCACTGGGCTTGTGCCTCTGTTAGAGACTGGGTCCCTGTGTCTGCCTGTGCTCTGCTTCTCTGCCTCTGGAAGGAGAACACGGCCACAGGCATCTCTAGATTCATTTTTACACCTCGTGTGGAACCTGGCATTAACTTGGCACCGTTTGTTTATTAAATAAAACCCCAAATGCTTATTCCTCATTTCCGATGAAAGTTGCAATCTAAACCAGCTTAATTAAGAACACTGCAATTTATTTTAAAATTAACATTTACTTTGAAAAAACTCTAATTTTTTTTTAAATTCAGCAGTAGAGATGAAAGGATAGACCACAAACTAACAGAATACTTGGCACAGTGGAACGTGTGTTACACATATTATCTCATGCAAAGTTGAATTTAAGATATGGGAATTATTTGCGCCATTTTATAGGTCAGGAAACAGAACCTGAGGTGTAGAAGCAGCATGCCCAAGTGAGTTATGAAGTTGAATTTCAAACCTAGTTCCAGTTGAGTCAAAACCAGACATTACCCGCACAATGCCTACTATAAAAAAGAGTTTTTTCCCTGCTTTTCTCTGCAGCTGGGCAGATTCTAATTTCTAATTCTTGTAAGAACTAGTTTTAACCACAGGAAACTTAGTATATATGCACAATATAGTTAAAAAGATAAATACATCTACCTAAATTTATGCCTAAAATGCACAAAGCTAGTGCATTTCCTAAATGAAATTCTTCCCTCCCAGTTTAAAAAAATTATTTTAATTTTTACTAAGCCAACTTAAAAGCAGGGGGAAAGGATTTTAGTAGCAGACCATTTCACTGCAGAGAGTGATTTGTCTTCATTAGTATTCCAAGTTTTAGTATGCAAATTGTATGCACATTTTCTTTCTCTTCTTTATATTAGTGGCAAATTATGATTCACTCCCACTGAGGAAGTGCCATTGAAAATGAAAAGAGCCTAATCTTTAAAATTAGTCAGACTTTCTCTGATTTGGGTGGGAGCATAGGGGCCTGCCAGAAGGCCTGGGGTTAGCTAAAAGACCTTTCAAGGTTTTTTTTTTTTTTCCTATTCCTGGAGTCATTTCATTATTCTAGTTTCCTGATTCTTTTCCTTTCTCACATTTTAATCTTCTAGAAATTGGGAAGCACCTTACTGTTGATGTGGATATTTAAAGTTTTGCTATATCCTTTTTATTTTTTTTTGAGACAAGAGTCTCACTCTGTTGCCCAGGCCAGAGTGCTGTGGCGTCAGCCTAGCTCCCAGTAACCTCAAACAACCCCTGAGCTTAAGCAATCCTCCCGCCTCAGCCTCCTGAGTAGCTGGGACTATAATTCCCCCCATTTTTGTTGTTCTTCCTCATACTTGATAGTATCTTAGAATTGAGGAAATCTAGGAATCTTTGTCAGGAAGTTCAGGAGCCCTTCTGATCTCTCGGATCCAGGGACTGAGGGCTGACAGAAGGCCATTCTGATTACCAGTTCTCCCTTCAGACTTTCTCCTGTTGGAGAATGTCATAACCCTCTGTCATCCTTTAGTTCTTTATCTATTACGTGTCATTATAGTGACAATCTCCTGTTCCCTCCTTCCTTTAACAGGTTGGGTTGGTGTAATTAGGGATGTTTTTGACATACTGATGCCAGGCACAGGGAGACGTTGCCAAAGACAAAGAGGTGGAGGTGAGTAGCACAGGCTCCCAGGAGCTCTCGGAGAAAAAACAGGAGGACCTGGAGCTCCCAGCTTAGTGCCAGGCTAACTCCTCCTGGCCGATGTGGTGGGCTCACTTGGGAGGCAGCCTTGGAAAGTTGCCATGGGATGAGGGTCTCTCCAATTCTCCTCTTTCTGGTGTGAGTCTAGCTCAGACTGTCATCTTAGAGCCACAGTGAGCATGTCTTTTGAGAGCCACTGCTCCCTTCAAGGGTTTTCATGACATTTTCCCCATTTCAGTGAGCAAGACTGATTTTTTTTTCCTCATGTTACTTCAGGACCCAAAGGGCCGCGGGGTCTTGGTCACGTCTTTGTGATGCTTATCTGTGACAGGGTTCTCTCTTCCGTAAATTTTCATCCACCATCAGTACTCTGTTTGCCCAGTGTTAGTTTTGCATTTCTTAGCACAGTCCGGACCAGTGGAATTACGATGGAGGCCACAGATGTACCTTTTATCAGACCTGGTGGGGCACACCCTCTATCTGGTCAACGTCTTAGACTGTCAGGAATTTAAATGATACCACTTCTATGCGGATCTGCTATACACAGATCAAGAAGGTGCTGAAGGAAACATTGCCTGTTGTAAGGGCTTTCAGCGGAAGTCCTAATGCTGAAGATAACGGTCAGTGTTTCCACATTTTAAGGAAAATGCTGGGAAGTGTCAAATCCTCCTCTTACTAAAAGATAATGGGTCATTCTGCTATGTAAAGAGAAGACTAGAAATTTCATGAGATTTCATTCAAGAGTTGATAGAAGGGGACATTCATCACTTGTTGATCTAGCACAGTCTCGGGGGGGAGGCTGTGCTTCCCTTCTATGCCATTTGGGCTGGGGCTCAAGGTTGTCCATCAGAGGGTCAGAGCATGCCCACAAGAGAGGAGGCTGAGTCAATGGCTGGGGCTTGCTTAGCTGAGGAAATCCAAATAGAAGGATTAGTAGACATGGGAGACTCCTCTTTGGAGAACCTTGATATGTTTCCTGGAGTTTGCACATAACATAACTGTGCAGAGTGAAGGCTGATTGGAGCAGTCCATGATGTCAGGAGGATGAGGGAAAGTTTCTGGGAGGGCTACATTCATAGATTTTTGTCTGGTACATATTGTCTATAAGCTGGTTACTCAGCTTAGGTTGCAGATGAAGAAGTTTAAGACAAGTTGTCAATACTCTTTGCCTTGAATTCCTGAGCTCCATCAACTGTTAAGGAGTTGAGGGGATGAGTTCTAATTCAAGGGCTCCTCATGTTTGCTTAGAGGATATTATTAATATTTCCCAGAGCAACGGGTAGATAAGTTATCCTAATGATAATCACCATTGATATTTCATATTTAAGTTGCTATGACTAGGCACTGTATGAAAAACTTTTACATTTTTATTCTCACAATTACCTAACATATTCATTATCATCATTTTAAAGATGAGAAATCTGAGGTTCAGAGACGTGAAGCCAGTTGCCTGAGGTCTCACAGCTGGTAGGTGGCATGGCCAGTCCTTGAACTTGGACTGGTTTGTTCTCATTGGTTCCTCTGGACTCCTTGCCTCAGACCAGGTCAGCGGTTCTCAACCAGGGATGATCTGACAATGTCAGGAAACATATTTGGGTGTCCAGCAGTGGAGACAGTATGTGGTACTGTGAATGAGGGCCAGGGATGGATGCTGCTCAAAATCCCACAATGAGCAGGACAACTTCAGGTCAGGGGTTTGTAGACTGTTTTTCAATAAAGGCTTGTCTGATACTTTTCTCAGGGTTAGACTGAGTTTTTGGAACCAGGAAGACAACAGAAGTAAATGCCATTCTCTTCCCCTCACATCAAGGCACATGCTGTTAACATGACTTATTGTTATTGATATTAACTTTGACCATCTGGGTGGGGTAGTGTCCGAGAGGTTTCCATACTGTAAAGTTAGTCTCTCCCTACCCTTTTCCATACTGTGCTCTTTGGAAAGAAGTCATTCTATGCAACCTGCACCCTGGGTAGAGAGTTATTCTCACCTCCTTAATCAGGGAGTAACTATAAATTTTTTGAAATTCTTTTGCCTGGGAGGTTTTTCTATTCCCCTCTACCTCATTAATTTACCTATTTATCTATTCATTCATTTATATCAGTTCATGGATTGAATGGTGGCTTTCCAAAAAACATATCTCCATCCTGACCCCTGCAACCTGTGAAAGTGACCTTATTTGGATAAAAGGGTCATGGCAGTTGTAGTTGTTAAAGATCTCAAGATGAGATCAGGTCATCCTGGATTATCTGAGTGGCCCTCAATATAATAACAAGTGTCCTTATAAGAAACAGAAGAGAAGACACATAGAGTGAGGACAAGGCCATGTGAGGGTGCAGACAGAACATGAGGGATACTGTCATGAGCTGGGGAATGTCGGGAGCTCCCGGATCTGGAAGCAGCAAAGAATGTATTCTCCCCACCGGTCCCAGAGGGAGTGCACCCTGCCAACACCTCGCTTTCAGAGTTCTCTTCTCTAGAATAGTGAGCAAATAAATTTTTGTTGTCTAAGTCATAGAGTTTGTGGTAACTTGTTAGGTCAGCCATAGGAAATTAATACAATCAGTATGGGTTTATGGATAATCATTCCCTATTTTACACTATAATCCAATAGTATGTTATTCATTTTACTGCTCAAATTCTTCCAGCTTTGGTCACTGGGAGCTGTTTCTTTGGGCAGCAGTAGTTTCTTTCTTTATTTTTTCTTTTTATTCTTATTAAATGATAGTTATATACATTAATGCAAACATGGGGTACAATGTAGTGTTTTCATATACCATTTGAAATATTTTCATCAAGCTGGTTAACATAGACTTCATGTCATTTGCTTAGTCATTGTGGGGCAGCAGTAGTTTCAAGGGGCCTCCCCATTTCCCATCATGGTGTAGGCATGAGGACGTTTGCCCTCCTGTGTGAGCACCAATTCTGGGTCAAATCTGCGGCTGTCTCTGAGTCCGTTTACCTGGAGTTCTAAGATTTCATATCCAAATCTGAAACCAGAATGCAACCTTTAATGCTTTATTAAACATCAATCATTCTGTCACCCATCAGGACACCTGGGAGTCTACTACATTCTAAAAGGCTTGCTAGGAGAGGGAAGATCTAAGCAGGAATTCTTGCACCATGTAGGCTTTTCTACACCTGAAAAGTTTTACATGCTTTAGCACTATGCCTGCAGAGTCTTAATCAGAGGAGGCAGAAGCACAAACATGCTTTCAGACGGCTTCAAAGTCAGCCTCCTTTACTGATATGTTTTCATGCAAAGGCAAAGTTAAAGAAAGGTTTTCTGTTGGCAAATTTGAAATTGCAGGTACTTTAGGTCAATGTACGTACAAGTTAGCCAAGCTGTATTTGGCTACTTTAAATAAAAGACAAACAACCTAGATTCCCTGAGGAATTTTCTTGAAGATTTTGAGGATAAAGATTGGAGTTCTCCAGATGTAATATGAAGAAATACAATTTGGGGGGTAATTTTAGATGTTCTCTATTTGTACGCCAGAGGGGCTTTGGTGTCCAGTCGGTACGTATTTTGTAGAATTATTATCTTTATCTCCTTCACAGCAGAATGATTTGTTCTGGGAACTGGAAGTTATGAAAAGAGGGGGGAGGATTGTGAGAGATGATGATAAATTTCAGTCTCTCCTCCCCACAATCCCATCCACACTCCCTTCAGAATTGCCTGGGTCCCTAAATGCTCCCTGTTCACCAGCCTTCAAGCTGAGTCATCATTTTGCCTTTTTCATGCCTCTCTCTCTTTTCTGGCTTCTCCTCCATGCTCCTCCTGCTTCATTCAAACACCAAGTACAGCCCCCCTGTACATCCTTTGGTCTATTGTAGCTGCTTGTTAACTTTCCCTTTTATAGCCAGCCCCCTAATCCAGGCCTGCATTGCCTCACTCCTGGACTTGTGCAAGGCTTTTGATCTAATCATCGTCTCTTCGCATCCCCACTGTCTTCTATGTGCACCAATGCAGAGTTGCATTTCCTAAGCACTCTTTGATATTCCAAACTCATTGTCTTTGAAGATTTCCCCAATGCCCAAATAAGAAAACCCATGCTTTTTGCTGTAACTTTTTAGTTCTGCCAAATCCCAAGCTTAGCAAACCCATCTAACCATAATTCCCATCCCTCGGAATTGCCGTGAAACATCCGTGCTTACAGAGATGATTGCTGACCTTGGACGGATACAGATTCCTGCCTGTTATAATTTTCTTACATTTCCCCTCTTTCACAAGTGACCTTTCTTCATCTATTTCACCAAATAATCCCCAAGTTAAATGCCCCATCTTAAAGATAAATTCCTCTCTTTTAAGGGTCTACATGCTGTCCCCAGTTCAGGTGATGGCTTTCCCCTTTAAATTCTTGGGTTCTTGTTGGCTTTTGCAATATTTTTCAAACTGAGGTCTGTGGAAGCCCTGCATGGCTGTTCTCAAACATTAGCGCACATCCCCATCATGCAGAGTGCTTTTAAACAGAGATTGTGGAACCCATCACCAGAATTTTTGATTCAGGAAGTCTAAGGTAGAGTGGAAAATCTGCACTTATGACAATATCCAGGTGACTCAGATATTGCAGCACCACTGCAACACCCCTTCAAGAAAAACCTCTGTCCTGTGGTTTTAAGATGTTCGTATGCATTGGAATCCTCTGGTGTAGACTCCAGAGCACCCCTTCATAGTTGGACCAGGCCGGGGTGGGCGGGGCCAGGCCTTTTATCCATCCCAGGTGATTCTGACTGACCCAGGTGACCTTAGCACGGCCTGAGACGTCTTGTTCTGGAAGCTGTCTCATTTTCGGTAACAGGGAGATCCATTTGGCTTTACTCTTAGCATGCTGTCATACTTTGAACATTTGATTTATTTTTTCAATTAGAGAGTTAAGTTTATTAGACTTCTTTTGATTCTCAGGATTTATCACCATTTTTCCCAGGGGGTATATATTCAAGACGAATATTTTGGATTTCACACGGTTAGAAGAAACAGTTTCTGTTTTTGATGCACCATAAAAGAAAAAATCAAATGGTGAATAGGGGATGAGGGCTTGATTGAGCTTTGTGAAAAGGCCTGAGGCCATTTTGAATTGCCAAGGCATGCTTGCACTTTCCCTGACGTGGGCAGATCAAGGCCAAGCCTCATTGTTCTCTGTTCCTTGAGGTGAGAATTAAATATCCATATGCCTGTTTTTAAGGAGCATTCTGATTGCTAAGTGTAAGCCACTTTCCCCTGTCCTTTTAGGTAGTTTCTTATGGGTGCTAAACTTTAGAAAGTGAATTCCAATGTCATTTTTATTTCAACTTTAAGAAGAAAAAGGACTGAGGACCCAGAGGAAGTGAGGAAGATCACTTTTTACTTCCATCTTGACTGATTGCTTAATGTTTTGGGCAAGGGGCAGTGTATGTGGAATGAAGAGACACTGGTGGAGACACCGCATGTATTTGACTGGAGGTTCTGTGTGCCTGATACGTGGGGTCTTTCAGTAAGTTCTCTACTGTCCTGAACACAGCAGTGATTTTCAACAGGTGTACCGTGGCGCTCTGGTGTGCTGTGAGAGGATCTTTGGTGTGTCTCAAAAAATTTTAAAGCTCATTAATTAAGGCCAGGTGTGGTGGCTCACGCCTGTAATCCTAACACTTGGGAGGCCAAGGCGGGTATATTTCTTGAGTTCAGGAGTTCAAGACCAGTCTGAGCAAGACTGAGATCAGCTGGGCTTTGTGGTCAGTGCCTTTAGTCCCAGCCACTTGGGAGGCAGAGGCAAGAGGATTGCTTGAGCCCAAGAGTTTGAAGTTGTTGTGAGCTATGATGACACAGTGGCACTCAGCCTAGGGTGACAGAGTGACGGTAGGTCACTGTCTCAAAGGAAGGCCATTAATTAAATTATTTTCAAAAGAAGTTCAAAATACAGTAAGTATATTCTTTGTTTTACTCTTGCTTTTGATCAACATAATTTAAGTGTGCCTCTGAAGTTAAACTAGTAGGTTTAAGTGCACTGTGAGATAAAAAAGGTTAAAAAACACTACTATCAAGTTACCTCTATTGCTATGGGAAGAGATTAGGAAGTGATCACCTTCACAAGAAAATCAGAGTTTTAAAAAATTGTATGTTTAAAAACACTATTTGCCTAAGCTTCTTTGATAACTATTAGCATTTTCCTGGACAACATTACCCAGAACACTATGCAGATAATGTTTTTGGAAGAAAAAAAATTTGTCTAGACAACTGAATTTTTGTGTTACAATAATACAATTGTGCCAGAGTTTTCATCCCCACATTTTAATTATTTTACAGAAATCATATAGAGGTTTGAATATTCCCTGTTGTAAAAGGCTGATTCTAGATCATTCCAGAATATCAGAATGTTTTAAAGTTCAAATCCAAATTAGTTTCTAAAAATTCAATTTAATGAATTTTACTAATTTCACCAAGATGTTAGGTTTTTCTTTTTCTTTCTTTCTTTTTTTTTTTTTTTTTAAGAGACAGAGTCTTACTTTGTCATCCTTGGTAGAGTGCCGTGGAGTAGCGCTCACAGCAACCTCCAGCTCTTGGGCTTAGGTGATTCTCTTGCCTCAGCCTCCTGAGTAGCTGGGACTACAGGCGTCCACTACAACACCCAGCTATTTTTTTGTTGAAGCTTGGTCGGGGCTGGGTTTAAACCCATTACCCCCAGTATAAGGAGCCAGCACCCCACTCACTGAGCCACAGGTGCCGCCCTCTTCTTTTTTTTTCAAAGAATTGGGCTTTATTTTAGGTGAATTCCAAATTTCGGAGTTAGAGAAAAGCTTTGAGTGCAGATGGAGGTCCAGACAAATGGAGTGGGTTGTCTAATGGGAAAAACCTGTATGTTTCAATTCATAGGAAACATTTAAAAATGTTACTACACCTATGCAAGGAAAATAATCCAAGTATTGAAAAGAAGGAGAGTGATTGGCAAGGTGACCTGAAAGAGTTTCACTTATACATTATTGAGTAAAAACCATGTAAGTTGTTAAGTAATACGTATAGTGTGATCTCAGCTTTACAAACAACCTCCACCTCACCCCTCATCAACCAGCCAAAGAAACAGAAGCCATATGTGAATATACATGTCTTGGTACATTTCAGCATCAAGGAAACCATGAACGAATACTTCAAAATGTTAGTATTATCTGGGAAGGGGAGGGTGGGGGAATGAATTCTTTGTTTTTCCCTTTAGTTATGTCTGTGTTACTTGCTTAGGAACACTAATGGTGGTTTGGTTGTTCAACAAGAGATTTCATTTAAAAAGCATTTAAAAGAAAGTGCATTCCAAAGTGTCCCCAAATATCTTGCTCGAAAAACTACTCATCTTTTTCCTCATCTTTAAACGGGAGTTTGAAGTTGGGTAAGCCTGACAACGTCAAAGCAGGCAAAGGCTTAGGAACATTCTTGCTCTATCTTCGAGTTTTACTTCTTCCCAAAGATCTTGTTTAAATGATCAACCCACACCATAAAGAGGGGACTTTCAAGCAAAGGTGAACTTCACTGAACTTCTGATTAAAATGTTTCTCAAAAAAATTTCTTGAACTTTTCTGAATATTAAAACTGGAAATGTCCAATTAGAGGATGGAGCAATTTAATGGTGCAGGAAACCCACTAATGTCCAATTAGAGGACAGAGCAATCTAATTGGGCAACAAATCTACTGGTAAGCATTATTGCGTTACTCCAAGAGAAAATTCAAAGAAGTGCCCCAAAACGTTGCCCTTGATCTGTAGGGGTTTATCATGGAATTGAAGGGAAATGTCTTAAGTATCAAAATTGGAGCATGTAATGCAAAATGTGATCTATTTGTGTAGTGCCCACTGTCAGCACTGTAGACATCCAAAGATGGAGAAATGAATGAAAGTCGCAGGATTGGCATAAATATTACAGTGAAAAATTCTGTGTAAGTAGAAATTAGTAAAATATAAAATAAAATAAAAATCCAAGTCTCTGCAAAAAAGCCACAGTTGACTCAAGGTAAGTAATTTACACACACAAAAATTAGACTATAAAGGAATTGAAATGCCTTTTGAAATTGTTCTACTGACAACTTGAAATATTTTTATTCATGTTAATTGTGATTGTGGAGGTAGCTAACATGAGTAGCTGACTTTCTTGTATTACTTGAGTATTGTCTCAGTTTCTGCTTCTTCAAGGGGCTCCAAAGGTGGTCACTTTTGTAAATCTGTAAGCAAAGTTACTGCTTCAAATATCTCTTAAGGGCACAGAATGATTGTCCCTGGCAGTGTTTACATCTTCAGTGCAACACTCAGGAATCACCTCCAGAGCTCCATAGGCTTGTCATCTTTTCTGGGCAGCCTTCCAGCCAGGGCAGGTATTTGAAAAATTTTATGCTCAGTGTTTTGGACATTATGGTGTTTTCCCTGCTGAGGCTGCCTATGTGTAAACTGCTTCCCGAATGCTGTGATTACCTAGAGTACCATCATTATTGATGATAGCTAGGTACTCACACAGTCCTCCCTGTTTGCAAAGTGCTTTACAATGGTAATCACCTATTATTTATTGGATGCTAATGTCTAATTACAGGACGCCTTTGTCAAGCCTCAGAAGGATTATCTAAGTATGCTTGGCTTCTGGGTGGGGTGCTAGCCCCTTTGCCCGCACTGGCATGAATGACTGTGCTTTTCATCCTGTGTCGGTCCTTTGGTCCAGTCGACTACCAGCCCCTTGTGTGTCTGTGTCCTGAACATAGAGGACTGGGGCACAACCTGCCCTGATCCCGGGCTGTAAGTGGTCATTCAGTATCAGGCCACCAACTCCTGCTCTGAGGACTGGGTACTTACAACTTTTCTAGCAGAGAGGAGGACAGCCTTCTTTCCTTTGATATGTTTATGGTTACAGTCACTGGGAAATAAGCCTAACAAAAATGTATGGATAATTTTAGTATTTTTCTTTTAAATTTCAGATTAATATGAGGGTACAAATATTTAGGTTGTGGAGATACTAACCTTGCTACAATGTACATTGCATAGATGAATAGTCATCGTTTCTAAAATGGGGCCATTTTGAAAATTACACACCCCCCATTCCTTTTATTATGTATCTGTTTGGCATTAACTGGGAGGACTTATAATCCAGCTGAGCAATTGAGTTAACTACACATTCCTTGTCTGAAGAGATTTAGGAATGTAGCCTGAGTTTCTTTTCAATTACTAAAGAGAAGTGCTTGGAAACTGGATGGGTCTATATTTTCATAAACTCTAGGCTATGAATATTCCTCTGGGTTTAGGGGTTGTAAGTCAAAGCAAAAGTCAGTGAGTGGGTGGGCATCATATAGCTGTGCTATTGATTAGCTTTCCACACCTGGGCCATTAGGAGTTGATCAGCAAATGCTGCTGCTCCAGGTGTTTGCACCTGTCTCCTTGTTAGTTAGGCATCCTCCCGCAGGATAGGGCTTTCCTGTGCTGGGCAGTGGAGCTGAAGGTTCCCCACACCTCTCACCATGTTCACCATCCCATCATTGTTGGGATGAACATGGGTATTTCCTCCCTTTCCTGGAATCCAATCTCGCTATTTTCTGCTGTCCTCCCAAACTACCCCAGTTGCACAGTTCTGCAGAACTGCGGTGCCTACCAGCACTGCTGTGGAAGGGGAGGTGAGGAGCAGATGCTGGCGTCAACTACCTCCTAGGGGGTTTCAATTCTGGAAGCACCAGAAAAAAATGTGGACGTGAAGTAAAGTGTTATTTCTCTACAAATGGGATTGACCACAGGGCATTTAATGGTATACATCTCCTAGAATTATAATACTTTATTAGGTATCATGATTTACGTCCTCTCTTGTGTAATAATAATATTTGTGTTTATTTTACAGTTAATTGAGAATTGAGAAAGAGGAGGCACTTCCTAAAATAATATTAGTCTGGTCTCTGAAACCCTCCCCCTACTTTGGGGAAAGCTCAAGATTGGTGAAGTTTCCATGTGCTTGTCTCTCATTCTGTTGTCTCCCTCCCTTGGGCTTTGACTCTGGGGCCCTGGTGCAAAGAAGTCGGGGGCATTCTAGAATCTCTGCCCAAGGCAGCGGTGCTGGTATAATGGGGCTACAGGAACATTGTACGTGGGGTGTTCTGTTGCTATGATTTGGCTATGGTTCTGGCCTCCCTTTATTTTGCCTGTTTTCTGTGCTTGGTTGACTAGCCTGAATCTTGGTGTGTAGCCTACATTCTTTCTATAAATTGTCTTTTATCTTCAAGTAACTAGAGTTGGCTTCCAAAATACAGGACCACGAACCCTGTCTAGGACCCTTGTCCTGGGGCCCAGGATATTTACTACAAGTTAGTAGAACCTGTTTGACCCAGTAGCTCTTTTTAATAATATAGGCAGTCCCTGGATTAGAAATAAGGTAGGCCCTGTAGGTTTGTTCTGAAGTTGAATTGTATGTAAGTTAGAAGAGGTACATTTACCTATTACCTGTAGTAGCCTCTGTTTGTAAGGCTGTTTGTAAGTTGTACAGAGCTCGGGTGTTTGTAACTTGGGGACTGCCTATAAAAGAAATTTTTTTTTGAATTTGAGAGTGAGATTTTGCGTCAGCTAACATATATATGCCAAGGGAAGTGTCTGAAATACAGAGACCTTTAGCCTCTGTCTTTTTCTTTTATTCTAATGCTGTAGGCTCTTAATGACTAATTGCATATTCCATGCAAGTGCTAATGGTACAGACTTCCTCCAAATTCTTATTGTGATAGGCTTTGCTAATTCCTCTGGGAGATTTTTTCCTGTTGGAATTACTTGTAAATCCGTGCTGTGATGAGAGACATTCTATACATATTCTTAGCTTTAGGAGGGGACACACTAAGTTTTTCTGGAGGGTCATCCAAAGAATATTTTCACCATCGCTTAGGAGATCTATTCTCTGGTTTGTTTCACTCCAAAATGTTCACCCAGATTCAATAATTAAAAGCTGTCAGTGTTACTTCTTTAGGAATTTCCATTTCGCTTCATGTATATCTATAAAATGGGTTGTATTTTGTCATTTTGGGGTACTGTTTTTGCAGTGCTCACTTCACGTAACAGATTCGCACATAGCAAATGAATATTATTGTGTGACACCAATCTCTGGATCGGTCTTTCGGTCAGTCAGTGTGTCTCTTACATGCCATTTGTGCTTGTAGAATTCCTTGTGTGTGGCAAAGTGATGTGTGCATGCAGATGCTTATTTGCCTTAATGTAATCATATCAAAATATAGCAAACCCTAGAATTTTGTTAATAGTGTGATAAAAAGGTAAACTCTCTGAATCAAGCACATTGATTCAGCAAGTGTTTGTTTACAGTGGCATTTTACCAGGTTAGCAGGCACTCTCAGGAAGGCAGAAGCTGGCATGCATTCCACTCTCGAAGGATTATCTGTTTAATTGGAGGAACTTACAATTTCATTGGAAGTTTACACTGTGATGGTAATTACGGGTTTTCTGTCAGCTCACAAGTATGAGCTCCTTGTTAGCTTACGTGTTCCTGACGAGGCTTTGCAGGTGGAAAGCTAAAATCCTTGAAAGTTTTCAGCCTCTAGGACAAAAGTCATTGGTATCCCTGAACTAATATTCTATAGCTGACTTGTAATCTGTTTTTCGTAGTGACCTTAAGTAGGATAACAGCAAGGTATTAAAATTCTGAGACCTGAAAGAGAATTAAAAAAGAGGAAATCTGAGCATCTTGGATCTGGAATGAAGCACAGATCATTTGGCTCCATTCTTTCCCTTTAGAGAAATTCAGAATAGCTTGACTTTGGATCATCTGTGAGAAATCATGGAGGTGACTTCTTTGCTTTTTTTAGTTTTCTTTCCATTTCCTCTCCTCACCCCATTTTATTTTTCTACAATACTGGAAGGTACTTACTCAGTGTGGTTTTGATTTTTTAAATTTTTGGAAGAAGGAAGAAACACCAATGTTAATTTGCAGACATCTGCCATTGTTTTAGGGGATAAATTGGAGCCCCCATGACCTCTTCCTGCTGACACCCCTTATTTCCCTCGGTCCTCTTACTGATCATAAAGCAGTGTTGACAAACTTCTGCTGTAAAGGGCCAGCGAGTAAATACCACGGGCCTTGTGCATCAGATGCTCACTCTCTTACAGCGGCTCCACTCTGCCTTGGGAGTATGACAGTGGCCGTAGTTGATACATGAACAAATGAGCATGGCTGCATTTCAGTAACCTATATCTATAGATACTGACATTTGCATTTAATACAATTTTCACACATCATAAAGCATCGCTTTTCTTTCGATTTTTTCTGACCCATTTTTTAAATGTACATTTTTTAAACACATAATATACGTTAAATGTATTATGACATGTTTATCTTTGCAATGGTACCTATTAGGACAAGTCAAACTATATGAGGCCAATGTGAGTGTGCACTATTTTTATTTTGTATAAATTTAAGGGGCACAGATGCCATTTTGTTACGTGGATATATGGCACAGTGGTGAAGTCTGGCCTTTCAGTGCATTCATCACCCAGTAAGGAAACCTGTACCCATTAAGTAATTTCTCATCATCTGCCTTCTCCCCAGACGTTAGAGCCTTTTGGTCCACACGGTCTGTGTGTACACATTATTTAGCTCCCACTTGTAAGTTTGAACATGCTTTCAAACCATTTTAAGACACAAAATTATCCTTAGCTCACAAGTTATGTAAAGACAGGCTGTGGTCCAATCCCACCTGGGGCCGTAGCAGGTCTATCCCCATTGCATAGAATCAGGGTCCTTTCATGTACCACGATGATTCTGGTTCCAAATGATGCTTACAGAAAATCAACATGAGAGGCACATAACTGTCCTGACACCAGTTAGAATCCCAGAATTCGAGGAATTGTTTTCCTCGCCTCTCTATTAGAGATGATTGGGTGGTGGCCCAGACAAAGAAATAAACTACCTGTTTCCAGTGTCAGGTGTCAACCTCTGACCTCTCTGTCCCATGCTCATTTTGGCACCCAGTGCTGCTGGGATATAGCCCGTATTTGTTTAGTCATTAAAAAAATTATTTTCTTTATTTTCTTTTCTCCTCACACTTGGGATTGTCCTTGGGTCATGATCTGCTAGCATTTGGGTGGGGGTGGGAGTGGGGGAGACACAGGCCAGCCTGCCTAGTGGCCTCCAACTTCAGCAAGGCTTCCCAGGGGAGAATTTTGGACGAAGCCCCATATAAAGAGGTGAGGTAGCTGTTCAAACTCCTGACTCACTGCTGTGTCATCATTTATAGGTTGCCGTCTCTATTACAAGGTGAACATGAGGGGGTGTGAATTTATGTACCGTTTATAAGAACAAAATCAGTGATACATTTGCCAATAGCTTTATTCAGGGTGTATCAAAGCAAAGAGCCGAAGCCTGTAGACTGAAAAGAAAAAGGAGATTTAGATTTTGTTACGGCTCCAGCTTTTAGCTACACATCAAAGGTGTTTGGTCTATTGGCTTGTTTTAAGAACATGCTTAAGTCATTGTGTAATTTATTTCCCAGAGTGAGGATTTTAAATGCTGATAAACTAAAGAACTATAGGTGGGAAGACCAATCTTTTTAATTTTTTGGTATTCGTCCTGAAATAAAAAAATTTGAAGATACATTTTAATGTGTGGATGAATAGTTCATAACTTTCACTAGCATTCTTTCTTGTCTTGTTTGAGACCCCAAGAGAGTAAGTCTGAATTATTCCTGCTTCCCACACTGAGAAATGGCCTCCTGATCAGGGCTTGCAAAGCAGGTCAGCAAAGTCTTATTTTATAGTTCTTCCGTGGCCACATACCCCAGCCTATGAATTCTACCTGGTCGGGGAAGGGGTCTGAGGGAAGAATCTGGAGTTTGGAGAGAGGATTTGTTCAGGATAAGTTGGGCTTTGAGTTTCATGTTCTAGCCAAGTTTCATATCCCTCTTGCCCACTCTCTCACCTCTCAACCCAAAAAGGAATTTGTTTTGTCAAGGTGACGGAGAGGGCTGTAGGAGACTCGTTTGCAGAACTTGAGCTGCACGCCATCCCTGTGACTTATAACATATGAAGATCTGACAATTAAGTCCACAAACTCATGCTAAAAAAAGCGCTACATGAATTCTTGTGGAATATCAGGACAGTCATTCTGAAGTACTCCCCTTTGAGAAGCTGTGCACCAACCCAAGCACCTAGCTCACCCTTCAAAGCAATTTTGCAGCTCTTTTTCTGGAATGATCATCAGTGCTGTCATTGTAAGGCACACAAAAACATGCAACAGTAATGAATGCCATTCAGCAAGACACTGCCACCCTTCAACATGAACACAGCTGTGACACACTCATATACCCAGGTTATGGAGCCTTACGGAGCTGTTTGTACAGTGCTGCCAATGTAAAGGCACGGTGGTGAGTTCTCAAACTTAGACCTCATATGACAACGACTCTGATGGTCATTCCCAAAAAGACTTCCCAAATTGCTTTGCAGGATGGACTAGGCACTAGTGTTGGGGCATACCTTCTCAAGGGGAGTACTTAAAAGGTGACTGTAGTGATATTCAGCAATGAGGTATGGAGCACTTTTTCTAGGATAAATTTGCAAACTTTATTGTCTAATTTTGTACGCCTGGGAAAACCCCCATGGGCGAGAGGCTGGCTGGATTAGGCACAGCAGCTGAGAATGAAGCTGTGTTGGTGAATGTTGCTCTCCTTGTACGTGAGTAAGAAGTTCTTGTCACCTGGGAGCCAGATGAAGGCCATATGTTAGGGATGGATCAGATTGAGGTTGCTTCAGATCCTGCCGAAGGGTCTTCTGGAAGAGCAAGAAAACTTCAGCAAAATGCAGTTCTTTTTTACTTTGGCAAAATGAATTAGGAGGTGTGCCATTGAATGCCAGTCGAGCTTAATCCTAAGCTCTAAGCAAGAACACAATTCACCTTCATCAAGGGAACTGCAGGTGAGAGACTCCAGGATGGAGATGTCCAAAGACTGCACAAAGCACCCACCACAGCTTCGGCATTAAACAGCACCCAGAAGCGACGCCAGATCCCATAGGTGCCCGTGGAGTAGTTTCTTTCCCTCCATACTTCCCCTTCTCCCCTCTTTAGCACCAATCCCGAAGAATTTAGAGGGGAGAATAAGGTAATCAGGGCAGAGGCCCTTCCTTTCTTTATCTTGAAGTTTGGACTTTGACAGTTACAAAGTCTGTTAGTTTTTAAACACTGAAATGAAATTCTCCTTAGGAGTGCGAGTGACGAGAGAGTATTGAATAATCAAGAGTGAACAGACCTCCAGTGCCTTCATGAAAGATTTTTACCCAAAACAAGGTGAAATTTTATCCAGAGACAAAAAGAATTAGCACCACAAAATGACTTTGAATAGCATGGGGATAAACCAATGAAGTTGTTTTCTGATTGTTCCCTGACAATCTCACCTATTTAATGTTTGTGTTGCAACTATAATTTGCAATAGTAAATTATAGGAACCTAAAATTCTGTTTCCTATATTCTCTTGGCAGGATTAGATTCCCATAGGAAAAGAAACTTTAAACCACAGTCCTCTGTAAACTTTTTACAAGTGTTTTGTGCTTGTGTGATTATTCTTTGATGACTTTAACCCTGATTTCAAACTGAAAAACTTCAGCCCAACAAAAGGACTCTAAGGAGCCCAGCGACGGGCTAAGCTTATTTGTTGAAATAGATTCAAAAATTCCAATTAAGATATTTGCAAATTAAATCTAGCGATGATTAAAAAGAATATTACATCAGGATTAACTATTGTATTTCTGGAATGAAAGTAGGTTTCTACACTGGAAAACCTGCTAATATTACTCAGTTTAGGAAAGAAAAATGTGAAAAATTACGTGCATATCATGCTAGGCACAGGAAAAGGAATTTATAAAAATTCAACACTTATTGCTGATAAAAAACTAGGAGCAAGAAGCTTGTTAAACTTAGATAAAAGGTATTTACCCAAACAGTGGACATCTCACTTAGCAGAGACAGCATGTGGGCGCATGCATTAAAATCTGGAACACTACCATTATTTCTGATTGTACTGCAGATGCCAGCCAGAAAACAAGCAAGAAAAAAACCGTGTGCAGAGATTGAAATGGAAGTGATGAGACTATCATCTTTTGTAGATGGTGCAATTTTTACATAGAAAATCAAAGATAGACTAAAAAGCTCTTAGGACTAAAATAAAAATTCAGAGAATTGACTGGATATAAGGCCAAACACCAAAATCACAAACTTATTATTACCGAACAGTAAAATATAAGAAATAAATGCTGTTTATAATAATAAAAACATCAAAAAGCCTAAGGATAAACCTTAGAACCTAACATATGTATAAAATATGTTAGGAAAAATTAGAGTTCTATTAAAAACTTAAAAGAAAGTTATTGAATAATGGGGAGATACAAGTTAATTCTGGATGGGAATATTATTGTACATTTCTAATTTCTTCCCAAGTTAATTTATAAATTCAATATTATTCCAATCAAAATTTCTTCTAGATTTTTCTACATTGCTAGAATGGCAAAAAAAGAAAAAGAAAAAAGAAAAAAGTACATTTGCCACAGCAGTTATCAAAATAGACTATAAAATGACAGTAAATACAACGTCACAGAAACAGAAAAATAGATGTATGAAATACAATTGAAAGCACACAGAATCGTGTGTCTATTGTAATTAAGCATTTAGAAATAGACTATTCCATAAATAATCCACAGACCATTCTATTTGGAAAAATTGTTTTATATCATATACCATATCTGAAAAGAAATTCCATAAAGTTTAAAGATATAAACTAAAAAAAGCAAAACTGTGTAAGAAGAACATGGAAGACATTTTAATAATCTTTGGGCGGAAAAGTTTCTCCTGATTAAGACACAAAACAGAGACATCATAAAGATGTATACTTTAACATTTTAAATTTGGCCATAAACAAAGTTAAAAGACCAATTCTGTAATGAGAAAAACAATATAAATAATAAACAAGAGATTAATTTCTACACTATGTAAAGCGTTCTCTGATCAATAAGACAAATTGCTCAATAGAAAAATCTACCACAATAAGAGAAAAATCTGTTCATAGTTCATTGGAATGTGAAAAATTAGTAAGCTAACTTCACAAATATGCAAATTAACATAACAAGGAATAAGCACTTTTCGTCGATTGGGCCAGCAGAGATAATATTCAGTGGGGAAAGATGGCCTGGGGAAATGAACAGTGTCATATGTTATTGATGGGAGTATAAATTAGCAAATAATGTTTGAGGGGCATTTTGACAATTTACCCTTAAATTTAAAACACCCGTTTTCTCTAACCCCAATTTCCCATTACACAGAACATTCATACACGTGCACAAAGATATAGGAATTGTTTGTCTGATTAAATAAATTGGACCTAAACAGATTTTATCATTGATGAGGAAAGTTGATCGTGCTTGTGGGAAGGCTTTGGGTGAGAGGCCATGGTGATGGGAAGAGGCTCACCGTGAGTATTTTACTGATAAAAGCTCCATAAAATGACTGTGAGAGGAGATAGAATGAGAGTATGGCCACTGAGGAAATAAAAAAAAGAAGCAATTCTACCCAGAGGAAATGAGAAGAACCGCTGAGACAAAGGGTAATTCTGGGAGGTTTAGGTAAACTTTTTTCATGGTTAATCTTTAATTTTTCAGATTAAAAAAATAATAAAATTCAATGCATTAAAAAGAGAGAAAAGAAAGTCATGAAGTTCAGAGTGCAGGTGATTGCCGTGGAGTCCTATACATTTTTGCTGCTGTTACAAAAACTTTGTGATAAAACCAAACATCTATAAATGAACAGGTGCAGAAAATTCTTTTTTTTTTTTTTTTTTGAGACAGAGTCTCACTTTGTCACCCTTTGTAGAGAGCCGTGGCATTACAGCTCACAGCAACCTCAAACCCTTGGACTTAAGCGATTCTCTTGCCTCAGCCTCCCAAGTAGCAGGGACTACAGGCACCTGCCACGGCACCTGGATTTTTTTTGGTATAGTTGTCATTGTTGTTTAGCAGGTCCAGGCCAGTTTTGAACCCGCCAGCTCCGGTATATGTGGCTGGCACCCTAGCCACTGAGCTACAGGTGCTGAGCCTTAGAAAATTCTTCTTCTTCTTCTTCTTCTTCTTTTTTTTTTGCAGTTTTTGGCCAGGGCTGGGTTTGAACCTACCACGTACGGCATATGGGGCTGGTGCCTTACTCCTTTGAGCCACAGGCGCCACCTGGAAAATTCTTGATTATTATAAATAATCAGATTTTACTAATAAAAATTTAGTTTACCCTATAGTTTCAATGGACTTTGTTGCCATACTTTCCTAATATTTCTCAGAAAGAACAATTCTAGGCTTAGATTTTATTTTGTGATTTTTCTGGAATATGAATTTTCCCTTTTGGAGCCTGTCTGCTCGTCCCTCCAATCACTGGATTGCTCTGAATTTCATGGCACACACACTGTTCACCAAGAATAGGGTTAGTAAACTTTTCCTGCAGGGATCAGATGGTAAATATTTTAGGCTTTTTGAGCCATAGGGTTTCTTTCATAAACTATTCAAGTCTGTCCTGTAGCACAAAATCAGTCCCTGGCAATATGTAAATGTATAAGTGTTGCTGGGTTCTAGTTATATTTTATTTGTGGACACCAAAGC
This sequence comes from Otolemur garnettii, assembly GCF_000181295.1. Lineage (NCBI taxonomy): Eukaryota > Metazoa > Chordata > Mammalia > Primates > Galagidae > Otolemur > Otolemur garnettii. The sequence goes on from NW_003852506.1 coordinate 4,583,710, forward strand.
TTACATTTCATATAATTTTCATGTGTCATGATATATTATTATTATTTGATTTTTTTTCTTTTTAACTTAAGAATGAGAAAAGCCATTCTCAGCTTGCTGTTTGGACCAAAATAGGAAATGGACTGGATTTGGCCTGTAGGCTGGCATTTGTGAAGCCATAGCCTAAGCCTTAGAAAGAAGGAGGGTAAACAATGAAGTATATATTTTTTAAAAAATGTTTTAATTTGAAATTAATAGGAGGGTACAAATTTTAGATTACATTGTTCTCACTTCCAAGGTAAAGTTCCAGTTGTGAAAGGGCCCCTCCCCCTTATGTTGTGCCCATTAGGTGAGATCCCACCATATGTCCTCATTCCTTCTGCCCATCCTCCTCCTCCTCCCTCCTCCTCCCCCAGCCACAGGGTCTCACCTGTACTAGACTATATTTGTGTTTTATTGTTCATATGAGCCTGCAATTTTTTATACATTAGTTTCATATCAGTATTAAGTACATTGGACATTTCTTTTTCCATTCTTGTGATACTTTACTAAGAAGGATGTGTATCTTTTTTTTTTTTTAAATAATTTAAGACTTTTAAAAATAATTCTTATTCCTTGACAGACCAAGAGGGAGTTTTTTTTTTCCACATTGCTAAAATGATAGTAGTAACAATGCTTATTACTATAGTATAGCTCTTCCCATGTGCTTGGCGCTTTCAAAGTACTTTACCTATAATGACTCTCTTATTTCTCATAATAAACAAAAGAGATAAGAACAATTAATACTGTGCCTATTTTACAGATAAGGAAACTGAACCACAGAAAATTTAAGTAATTTGCCCAAATCCTCAGTGTTAGTAGAAATAGTAGGGCCGGGTGGTGCCTGTGGCTCAAAGGAGTAGGGTGCTGGCCCCATATGCCGGAGGTGGTGGGTTTAAACCCAGCTCCAGCCAAAAAATGCGGAAAAAAAAAGAAAAAAAAAAAGAAAGAAATAGTAAGGCCAAGATGGGAAGCCATGCGGTCTAGCACCGGCGTTCTCACTTGTGCTAATTTCCAACTTGCTTCAACCGTACACCCTGTGTAGCCCGCCAGGTATCTTCCTACTTGTCTCCTCTTCACAAGGTCTAGGTAATTTAGTTGTATGTGTACATTGAATTACTTCTGCGAAGTAGTATCTCCAGTGAGAGAGATGGCAAACTTCTAAGCAACATTTTATTTTAAACGAATACCTCTATGTAAAGTATTATGGAGATTCCTCAAAGGACTAACAATAGACCTACTAATTGGTCTAGCAATCCAACTACTAGGTATTTACTCAAAGGACAAAAAGGCATTTTATAAAAAAGACACACTTGTATTTTACAGCAGCACCATTCACAGTTGCAAAGATGTTGGAGACAACCCCAATTCCCATCCATACATGAGTGGATTAATACAATGTGGCATCTACAGACCATGGAGTACTACTCAGCCATGACAACACTGGTGATCTAGTATGGTTTATAACAACCTGGATGGAACTAGTGACCTTTGTTATAATTAAAGTATTGCCAGAATGGGCAAACAAACACGTGTACTCAATACTAAACTGGAACTAGTGGCTCAACACTTATGCACAAATATGAAAGTAAAACTCAGAGGGACTCAAATAGGTGTGTGGGAGAGGAGTTGGGTTAAATTCACACCTAAATGCTACGATGCACAGATTCTAGACGAAGGGCACACCTATAACTTTGACTTAAAATGTACAAAAGGAAATTATGTAACCAACACATGTATACCCCTGTAATATTCTGAAGTAAAAAATATTCTTGAATAACATAGTTTTAGCAGGCAAATTGATAATCACAAGAAATCTGAGAAATTTCAGAAATGAAAATGAAGAAAAGTCTATTCGCTTGCTTGATTGACTTTGAAGACAGGGCAGCCTTGAAGACTTTGTGTATTATTTGAGTTAAAAATGAGAAGCGTTATTGAAGGGGGCCCACTGGGACCATGTCAGTATGGCTGTCCTTAGAGAAGCCCCCCCCACCCCACCGCCAACAGGTCCCTAAACAGTACAGTGTTTTACTTTCATTTAATTTGCAAGTCGCTTAGTAATCAAACAAGTTATAGAAAGAAAATTTTTTATCAAAGACCCTAAGTCTGTGAAAAATCTCCCAAATAATCATCAAGTGTAGTAAGTCTTAGAAACAGAGCCTTATGTGTATGTGTGTGTGTGTTTGTTGGTGGAGGGGAGGGCAACTCTTCATTTACCTGGTGTATAGGGAAGAGAAGAGGTACCCTATATTTTTGGTTTTGCCAAATTCTCTCTGCATCACTTTTGAGTTGATTAATATTTGGTAAATTTCTTTCCCTCAAGCATCCAATTCACTAAAGAATGAGTATGATAATATTACTAAACTCTCAGGCTTATTGGAAAGAGTAAATGAGACAGGCTGGGTGCAGTGGCTCACGCCTATAATTCTAGCACTCTGGGAGGCCAAGGTGAGTGGATTTCTTGAGCTCAGGAGTTCAAGACCAACCTGAGCAAGAGTGAGACTCTGTCTCTACTAAAAATAGAAAAACTAGTTGGGCATTGTGGTGGATGCCTGTAGTCCCAGCTACTCAGGAGGCTGAGGCAGGAGGATCATTTGAGTTCAAGAGTTAGAGGTTGCTGTGAGCTATAATGACACCACAGCACTCTACCCAGAGTGACAGAGTGAACTCTATCTCAAAAAAAAAAAAAAAAAAAAAAAAGTAAATAGGATAAACGTATGAGATTGGACAATTAAGTTAGTGAACTCATCCTAGAAAAAGTGCTACATATCTCACTGTCGAATATCACTGGGGTCACCAGATGGCCAGCGGGAGTACTGTAGGTATGTGTAGTGATATTTAGCAATTAGGTATGTAGTACTTTTTCAAGGATGAGTTCGTGAATGTAATTGTCAGACCTCCTACGTGTATGCTGTAAATTGTGAGAGAATGATACACACATTAATCTCTTTTAATAAAGACAGTGGAAAAGACAAATTGAGCCGTGCCTCTCTGTTTAAATGTAAAAGAACTATCTTACTGGCTGCATCAGCAAATTCAGAGAAGACATTTACTATCTTTTGCAACTGGAGCTGGAAAACAACTAATAACTGCTATCAGAGATGTTTTCAGAGGTCTGTGAAAATGCATATATTCATTTCAATTTAAACTGAACTATGCAGAGTCAGCATCACCTCAGAAATATCTTAGGGGATAGACTTTATTAAAATATTTGTTTTATATTCTTTCTAATGAGAAGCATTTCCTCATCTTTGTTCAGAATTTTATTACTTTATTTTTTATTTTAAATTTCAGGTTAAAGTGAAAATGTTTTACTTTTTAAAATAAAAAAAACCTCATCTGTTGAAGCAAAAACTGCAGGTGGTAGAATCTTCCAGAGGAAGCATTTTTATTTGATAAAAATCTCAATACTTTTGGTACTTCTTAGCTAGGGTTAACATTTAAGAATAAATTGACATCTTCTCCTTCTGAGCTTTGTGTCCTTTAAAACTGCTGAGATTCACTTTTATTTTTATTAGCCCACTCTGCTACTGTGTAAAATTAAATAATTGGATTTCTTTAAAATTACCTTGTTTTTAATGGAATAAAGTTGGTCTTTTTTGTGGTTTTAAAATGAGTGGGACAGACCTATGTTTTAGTTAGTTTTTGTTGTTGTCGTTGCTATAACTGAATATTTGAGAGTGAATAATTTATTAAGAAAATGAATCTATTTCTAACAGTTCTGGAGGCAGGATCCAAGGTTGAGGGGTAGAATCCCATGAGAGCCTTTTTGCTGCTGGGGACTCTCTGCAGAGTCTGGAGAAGCACAGGGCAGGGTCACATGGTGAGGGGCTCATGGAAGATAGCCAGACTTGTGTTTATAACAGACCTCCTCTCATGAGAACTACTGAGTCCTGAGATAGAAACCCAGTAATCCATTGACTTGTTAATCCATGGATGTATTAATCCATTCGTGAGGGCAGAGCCCCCATGACCTCTTCACCTTTTAAAGACCCTGCCTTTCATTGTGGATTTCATTTAAAGGTGAGTTTTGGAGGATGGCAACATGAGAGTCGGGCTGTGTATTAAATGGAAGCAAAGCTTTTTGGAGCAAGGTCATGCTGGGTCATTTCTGTTAGATGTATATACATACGGCAGAAAGAGAAATGGTAGAGAGGGGCTTGTTTGCTGCAGACCGTTGAAGAGGGGTGCTCCTGTTGCGTTTGGAGATAAAACATGAAGGCTTATCAGCTATTCCAGTGATGACCAGACAGTTGCTCTAAATCAAACTGATGTGGAGGAACTGAACAGAATTCCATGTACAACTTTTGAGGACAACTTAAACGGTCTTTGAACTCCCTTGTTACGAGGATGATTTGGGGCGGGAGCAGCTCTCATTTTAATGAACATGAGGGAGATGGAAGTAGCTTTGTTACATTCCAATTATATCGAAATGGAACCTATTGGCCAGAGCACAGAGGTGGCGTTATTTACCTGACTTATTATCTCAATAAAGCAGGCATCTCATTTCTATTTTGCTATTTTTTTAATAACATTTCTTTTTCATTTCTCTTTTATTCTGTCCCATATTGAGGTACACGCCTTAGAGCTATTCTATCCCTAGTTTTGGCAATTTCCTTGCTCTCATTCCTTTCAAGCCTTCTTTACTCCTTTGAGATGCGAATATAACAATACTGTAACAGTAGAAAGCACTAATTCTGAACCATAGCGGTGTTTTCATTAAGCAGCTCGGCTGCTATGTGGACAGGGACTTGTGAACACATCTGTTCTACAGGATTTTTCATTTAATACAATTTTCTGAAACCACACTGGCAAAACACCATTATTATAAACCATCCCCAAAGACATGGAAATAGTTTTGTTAAACAGAACTCTACGTTAAAATGCTATTTATGATTATGAGATTCAACTTGTATTTATGGCTGCCCTCCCACCCCCCCCATGTGAAAACCGGCTCTGAGCGAGTGTTACTAAATGTGGATTTTGTGATTTTTTTTTTTTTTAAAGACAGTCTTGTTCTATTGTCCAGGCCAGAGTGCCAGGGCATTGGCCTAGCTCACAGCAACCTCAAACTCCTGGGCTTAAGCAGTCTTCCTGCCTCAGCTTCCAAGTAGCTGGGACTATAGGCATGTGCTACCACGCCCGCATAATTTTTCTATTTTTAGTAGAGATGGTGCCTTGCTTTGTTCAGGCTGATCTCTAACTCCTAAGATCAATGGCTTAGTCTAAAATGTAAGTAGGGCTGAGGTTAAGAAACCGTAGGATTTAGACAAAAAGCTTGTGTGAACCTTAACAGCTCAGAACCTGAATAATTATGCTATTATGCAGCTATTGAAAGTTTAGATTTATGTATGTTTATTTGTAGACCCCATCATCACATGTTAAGTGAGTAAAAACAACCTTCCAAGTGATGATGATGATGGTAACTGTTACTATTTATAGCCAATCTTTATGGAGAACTTACTTTTGGTCAGGCATAAGGGGCAGCAAATTGGTCACCTTTGTAAATGAGGACAGCGAGGCACGGAAGAGGTGAATCACACAGCCCGTAAGGCCTCAGGAGTCACACCTTGTTACCTTCTCACACATGTGCATCAAAACGATGATGTGATATTGAAGATGATTGTAAAGGGCAATATGCTCTCCCAGCCCCTCTCTGACACCAGTTGCACCTGCCTGAGAAAATCCCCTTGAATCATTTTTTTAGTTGTTCTGTTTCTTAACTCTGTAAGTCAGAATAAATACTCGATTAAAATAAGTTAAGTACTGCTCATTGATTTCCCCTGTGATAGAGGCTTAACGGACACACGGTGATCACTGCCTTTCCCTCGTCTTGCTGTTTTTCATGTTATTATTTTATTTCTCCTGATCATCACTGTAACTTTAAAGAGCAGTGCCGGGCTCCGTTTCTCAGCCATACACCGAGCACAGCTGCCCTTTCCTACCTGCTCTACTCTCGTACCCCTGACCGTCCCCTTCTTGATCTTTTCTCTTCTCTTACTGTGGACAGAACTTTAATATTTGCCTGGTTCTGCAAACGTCAAGTCTCCTGAGTCTGGATGTGGAGAGTTGAAACCACTAGCCATGATGATGGGCAATCCTCGGACTAAGCAGGGGGTGAAGATTGTGTTTCCTTCTCTCCAGGCTCATGTTCTGCCTTGAGCTTAGGTGGATCACGAGGGTAGAGGTGTCAATGGAGTGCTTTTCTGAATAAAGACCATTAGCAAATCCTCTGGACCCTTTCGTGGTCCTATTTATTCTGTAGCCAACTTCTCTCCTGGATTCAAACATCTCATCTTCTCCAGTCACCTCTGTAGTCTCTTTAGGGGCTTTGGTGTCTTTAAAAACTATTAGAATATTGGGCAACATCTGTGGCTCAAAGGGGTAGGGCGCCAGCCCCATATACTGGAGGTGGTATGTTTAAACCCAGCCCCAGCCAAAAAGTGCAAAAAAAAAAAAAAAAAACCTATCAGAATATGCAACTATTCTTTCCCAAATTTTATTTTTTCACATTTGTTTTAATGGATGACAGCGTGTAGAAGGTAGCTTAGGCAATAGCTTCCCAGGTGGGAGCTGGGATGGATTTTTTTCCCTATGACTTATGAGCCCAGAATAGTCCCTGAAGACTTTGGAGAATTAGGTCCTGAGGGTCCCTTTGACACACATCTCATTTCACTTTCCTACTCACATATTGTCTGTTCTTAAATTGAGATTTAAAAAACAAAAACCAAAACCTTCACTTTAAAAAACCATTTCTTCCATGTTTAAGGTTTAAAGTCCTTTTGGTAGGCTCCAGGAAAATAACTTTTGATAGCAGCTCAAAGAGTCACCCTAATCTCAGCAAACCTCTCAGCCCCTGGGGGAGGAGCTTTAATTCAAACAGACTCTTCTTGGTCCCACTTCTTGGTGGAATGTTCACCTGTTTGGAGGCGATAATTTCCCGAGATGGCTGCACAGGGGAATGACTTGGGACATTTTAAAGAAGGGATACTTCTGAGATGCAGACCTACCGCATTAGAATCTCCAGCATGTGGGGCCCAGGAATCTTCATATTTTACGAATGCTGCAACCACCAACTTTGGGATCCACGTCTGTGCCACCGGCAGGGTTCTTTCAGTTCCCGGTTAAGAAAGTGGTGCCAATTTCTTGATTCTCTGAAAACTAACAGCATACTCGAGAGCTCTGACAGCTGTGGCTGAGCTTTATTCTTCCACCTCTGTCAGAGTTTTATAATTATTCACCTCTCTGTATTAAAGCACTTCCTACTTGCAGTCCTTAGGGGAGTTTCTGTGTTCTTGACTGAAACACAGAGTGATATAATTATGCTTTGTTTTATTTTTCTTTTGGAAAATAGATGATGGAATGGGCAAGCCAAACATTTTCTCGGTCTTTGCTTTCTCATTAGCTTTGGTAGACAGAAGTCATGTATAAACCAAGCTTTCAGGATAGAGGTTTGAAAAGCATAAGGACAGCCTTTTAACAGGTCAAATTTCATTTTTAAGAAAGTGGTGATTCCTAACTTTGGCTGTTTATTTAGAATCATCTCGATAACTTTTGAAAAATGCCAACGTTTGAGTTTCACCCTAAACTAACCCTCACTTTTTAAAATGTGGAATTTAAAGAATTTGGAATAGCTGTTGGGTTAGTGGGATGTATGGCCTCCTGCTCCTTGTCCCTCTGTACCCCAGCGTCCTGGGATGGCCGTGCCATCACAGAGAAAAGCATAAAAATCACTCCGTGTATGTGCCTTTCATTCCTGGGACTTCCTGAAGTAGCACTTCTTAAACCTGTGTATGCGCACATCACAATCTGAAATGTTATTAAAATTCAGATTCTGATCAGGTAGGTCTAGGATGGGGCCTGTGAGTCTACATTTCCTGGGTGATTCCACTGCTTTTGGAATCCACAGAAAACTTCTAACCAATTTTTGATTTTTCTATTCCTAGTTTTCGATTTCTCTTTTTCATCAACCCTGTTCTTCCCCTGTCTGGTTTGCTTTGTGCTTTAATGTTCATCCTCCATCTAGTCTGTTAAATTGATCAGTATGCTTTGATTTGCTATTCCAACACATATTCTCACTGCACATAAATGCTTGTATAGCCCTCTGGTTCCACATAGCATAGAACATGCCAGGCGTGTTAGTTACCTCCCCTCATGGTTGTCTTGGACACTGCGTGACTCCCAGCCAGGACTGCCTTCCATCAACCTTCTCTGACAGGGAGAGAGAGAAGGGGAGAGGAGTGCTCAGCCATAGCTAATGGGGATACAGATGAACTTCTTCAGACTGGATATAATATTTCTGCAACTTTGTTTCTACATTGATGTTACTGACCCTGGTTGCGCATTTAAAATCACCTGGAGAACAAAAAAAAAATAGTGGTGTCCAGGAGCTATCACTAGAGATTCTCAAACAATTGGTCTTAAGTGGAGCCTGGGTTTTGGTATTCTAAAAATAGAATTTTCCTTCTTTTGTGCACTCATGGTTGAGAAGCATTGATTGATGTACTTGATCATGCACAAGCTTAAGAATATTTTGGCTTATTGAGAGTGTATCAGTGAGCTATTGCTGTGTAAGGAAAGGTCATAAAAATCCCACAACCATAAGCCTTTACTGTCTACCCGTGTATCTCAAGGAAGGCTGGCAAACCCTGATGGTCTCAGCATGGTTGGCTGGGGTTGGCCTCAGGACATGAATTGAGTTTGCCTGGAGTTCACATGGCTCTCAATTTTGGGGGACCAGTAGGGTACCCAGGACAAGTTTTCTTCCTGGCAATGGCAGAACTGCAAGAGAAAGGAGGGGAGCCATTTGATGTCTCTTTAGACCTGAGATCAGTAATTTTACTCTCTCCCATCTGCCGATGTTCTATTGGCCGAAGTTATTACTGGGGCCTGCAGTTTAACAGCACGTATAAGCTGCTTTCCTTGGCCAGGCCTCTCACTGGGGATATTTTGAGAGGAGTTGCAGTTGAGAATCACTATCTCATGCTGCAGTTCTTTCGAAGACTTAACAAAGACTCTTGGAAGATAATTACTGTTTCCTTCATCTAGTAAAACTTATAATTTAAAAATGATCTCCCAAATCACCATCTCTCTACAGGTGTGAATTCACCCTCCTTTATTATTGAAGCATTTTTGTTAACTCATGTTGGTGTTATGCTAAACCAGATTGAATCCTGAGGGACAAGGAAAAATCAGTCATACTAATTTCAAGTCATGATGTTTTGCTTATCATGGACTTTTTTTATTAATTTAATTTTTTCAAGTATGGCATTCACATGTTATTTATTTTAATTTTTAGCTTTGTCCAGGTTCATCTTGCTTGTGCCCCTGTGCTTCAGGGGATGTGTGGCTAAGTGTGTTTTGTGGCTTCCAGCGACTGGGCCCTGTTTCAAACTCCAGATGTTGCTGTGGATGTGCTAAAGAGCTATTTTTTGTACCCTAGCTCTTTTCCTACACTGCACTTTCCAGAACAAAACTCAGACATCTTTTCATTTGCTGAGTAAACACACCTGTGGGATGCAGCCTCCATTTCCATGTTGAGATTAGGCAGGATACCTCCCTCAGTTGCTGCCACGCTGACCTCCAGAAGTTCTAGAGTTGAAGCCTGCTGCTGCCTCCCGGCAGTCTCCAGACTCAGGAATCTGAGGAACTCAGCAGTTAGCTGCAAGATTTCTTCCTACCTCCCTCCATGGGGGCACCAGGGCATCTGGAAGGTACAAATTAAACACAGGAGCAGCCTAGATATCTAATTCCCTAAGGCAAATATAAAAATCAAGTATGCTGATAATTCTAGGTTATAAACCTAAACCTTTTACTACTAATTTTATAAAATGTACACTGAGAAAACTTGTCACGTTACTAACTTTAGAAAGGTGACTTTTGGAGAAATAAAGTCATGGAGCATAATGACACAGCATGGATGAGTTTGCATCTCGGATTAATTACCTGCCATATGTGTGACTTTGAGGAAATCTGTTAACCTCTCTGTATCTCAGTCTAATAAGGATCATAGTCTTTCCCTTCCAGGCCGAGGAGGAGGTCTATAGCTTATAGCATATAACAGAACCGAAAAGACATGACAGTCATGAGGTACCTGAGTTTTTGACCTAGAAAAAAAATGTTGTTGATTTAAGCATCAAAGCTTTTCAGCAGTGTCCCTCTTTTGATAGAAGTCCTTAAAATTTTATTGCACATTCACTTTCCTCCTTGCATAAAATAGACTGAGCCTGTTTTATCTTTTCCTGATACACCGAGGCCATTAATAGGCACAAGCCGTTTCCTGGGCTCTGAAAGCCTCAAGAACTATCGATTCTTGAAGGGCAGTTTGTCCTCATGTACAGCCCTGAAGATGTCAGTGTGCTTATCTGCGTTTTATGCTCTCTGGTCTTCTCTTTGGTTGTCACACACTTGCTATCACTTGTCCCTGCCACCCTGCTTGCCTCTTTTTACTTGCTAGTCTTGACTTGTGGTGGTTTTGTAAACCAGATGGCTTAATAAAATTGTGAGCACAAAATAAGTGTTAATAGTCTGTAAGGACTGAGGGGACCTCTTATGTGGAGTGCATGTTTTGTGGCACCTATTTTACCGTGGGTTCGCTTCTTGGCTAAGTCCTGTACATGAGATAAAGTTTCTGGGTGTCTGGATGTCAGATGTGGAGGTGAAATCATAGCTTATGGGGCTTTGAGTGGCTGGAAAGGCTTCCATCTTTTCTCATCTAGGATTATGGCTATTTAATGAGAGCCAAAGCTTAGTGTCTTTCCCAATTCCTAGCATATTCACAATCATAATAGTTGCCAAATAAATAGTTCACTGCATTAAATTAGATTGAAATGTAATTTAATTAGATTTACAATAATAATAATAAATAATTGTAATACAATTAAAAGTATTTTATTTTACAATTAAAATAATAATTATAAATAATTTTAATTATAACTAAAAGTAATTTATTTGTCTAGAAGAAAGCAAATGCCCCCAAATCATCTTAAGAGAGGATCAAAACTAGAACAAAAGAAAACATAAATTTTGAGAATAAACTTACTTCTCCCTTTGGAAAACTGAAAAGAATGATTTAAAGGAAACTGTAAAATGATATTTCAGGGTATATTTCAACTGTAAAATGGTATTTTAGAGGGGCTCAGTGGTTTGTCACTGACTACGTCCATTGATGGGAAATGGCCCCAGGAACAGGAAATTTTAAATGAAAGCAACATGCACGTCAATTATCCTACCTGTCAATTGCCCTCATATCCATATAGGTTAGAATGGATAGAAGGGAAATGAACTAGCTTTGAATTCATATGAAATCCTACAACTAAGTATGCATCTAGAGAAACTCTTACTCCTAAAAAATATATATATATATCCTTGTGAAAGTTCCCCAAGTGGAGACACTCTAAATGTCCATCAATATTGGAACGGAGACGTCATGGTGCATTCATGAGACAGAATGCTATACAGTTGTGAAAATAAAAGAACCACATACAATATCTTTAACTTACACATGAGACTAACATTCAAAATCAAATGTTCAAAAGTCCTGGGACTACATGTGTCACTATGCTTGCATTCATGTAAAAATAATAGTCAAACATGCAGTTTGCAGTTGTACTCACTGGTGATACTACATAAAATCTACTTACGCAATAAGAAATCCAAAGATTGTATCAACCAGGGCAGCCTATGTGTGGGCTGTGGTCACCAACAATCGCAAAACATTTGTAGCTTGAAAACAATAAATTTTATTTCTTTCCTTTCACGTTGTTCTTGCCTTTCATTTAGGATCCAGGCTGAGGGAGCAGCCACCATCCAGAACATGGCCAGAGGCAGACAGAAAAAGAGAATGTGGCAAAGCTCTCCCTGACCTTTAAAGTTCCTACCCAGTCACTTCTGATCATTTTTCATTTGCTGAAGAAGTGACATGGCCAATGGGTATGTGGGCAAGTGCAGTTCTACCAAGTGGCCAGAAGGAGAGAGCCAGAGCAGTATAAATGTCAACCAGAAAAACAACTTACCTAAAAATCAGGATATTTTTGAGGGGCTGGAAGGGGAATGAAATTTGGGAGGAAATAGGAGGGCTTCTGAGAATGTAAATACTCTCTTGATCTGTAAATAACTCTTGGTGAGTTTATAGGTTCACATATTCTTTAAACTGTCCTTCTATGTATTTTTATACTCCTTATTTGTATGCTGTAATTCAAATTAAAATATAAAAGAAGAACCCTGTAGAATATATAGATCATATAGGCAGTAACATAGTTACAGAAGATTCTCGGAAAGATTTAAGAAATACTGTCAACTGTGGAGAGGGAAGGAGAGACTGGGAGAGATGAAAAGGAACACTTTGCATTTAATTTTATACCCTTTAAATTTCTTTCTTATAATGTATGGGGTTTGTGCGTATAATGAAAGACTATTATTTTTTAAAGAGCATAAAAAATCAAGGCAGAATAAAAAAGTACACTGGCTTCAGGATAAAACATGCTTGTTTGTTTTCCAACTCGAGATTGAGACCAGGACTGAGCAAAGAGGGGAGAAAACGTTGAAAATGCATCTTGAGGGCAGCAGAAAGTACGGACAGTCCACTGAGTGGGAAGGGGAAGCAGGACCGACAACCCTGCACGTGATTTGCACCAGCCACGGTGATGTGTGGAGCTCTGACAGACCCACCGCGAGGGTCGCTGTCCAGCAGCCCAGACTTCACAGAAGCAGGGCACAGACGGTGGAGGATTTGGTCACTGTGGGTGGGGATGGGGGACCAAAAGGAATCTTCCTGCCATTGTTCAACTGAGCTCAACAGGCCAGAAATTTCTCTAGGAATAGGGGTAAGAGTGGATGGATATACAATGCCCCAAATTAAAAATTACATAAAAATCACATTGAACCTATCTTTGTTCTTGGGTGTGTAAATCTCTTTATTTCTTGGGGAAAACACCCTTCATTTGGACACTGAAATTCAACCTTCAAATGTGGAGAATATAACATTTGAGCTATTTTTTGAGGGTGATAGGGCATATTTAAGAGAAATGGGATAGAAATCATAGGGACATAGTTAAGTATTACAGGGACAGTAAATTTACTTTAGACAGCTTCGGGGGGATTGAAGAGGAATAGAAAAGGAAAGAAGACTGGAGTCTACGTATTAGCTTCTCGTGGCTGCTGTGGCTATCCTTTCATAGTTCTAGATGCCAGAAGTTCAGACAGTTCCTTGCCTCTTCTAGCTCCTGGTGGCTACCAGAATGCCTTGGCTGGTGGCCACATCACTCTATCTCTGCCTCAGTCTCTACATTGTCTTCTCCTTTGTGTGCACATAATCTCCCTTTGCCTCTCTCTGGTAAGGACACCTATGACTGTATTTAAAACCCACCTGGATAACCCAGGATAATCTCATTAACCCCATCAACTGATACCTCATCTTTATTATTTATTTATTTTTGTAGAGACAGTTTCACTTTATCACCCTCAGTAGAGTGCCATGGTGTCACAGCTCACAGCAACCTCCAACTCCTGGGCTTAGGCAATTCTCTGCCTCAGCCTCCTGAGTAGCTGGGACTATAGGTGCCCACCACAATGCCAGGCAGCAGAAAGTCCGGACAGTCCACTGAGTGGGAAGGGGAAGCAGGACTGACAACCCTGCACGTGATTTGCACCAGCCATGGTGACGTGTGGAGCTCTGACAGACCCACCGCGAGGGTCGCTGTCCAGCAGCCCAGACTTCACAGGAGCAGGGCACAGACAGTTTCACTTTATCACCCTTGGTAGAGTGCCATGGTGTCACAGCTCACAGCAACTTCCAACTCCTGGGCTTAGGCAATTCTCTGCCTCAGCCTCCTGAGTAGCTGGGACTATAGGTTCCCACCACAATGCCAGGCTATTTTTTTGTTGGCCGGGGCTGGGTTTGAACCCACCGCCCTCAGTATATGGGGCCGGCGCCCTACCCACTGAGCCACAGGTGCCACCCTATTTTTTATTTTTTAAATTATTATTTTTTTATTGTTTGGGATTCATTGAGTGTACAAAGAATGCGATCACACTGATTGCATTTGTTAGGTAATGTCCCTCTTATAATTGTGTCCTGCCCCACAAGAGGGGTGCTATACATTGTGACCCCCCATATTCTCTTCCCGCTCCCCTATTCCTTTACCCCCCCCCACCATGTATTAGCTCATCTGCTGCCTTCATATCAGAATTGAGTACATTAGATTCTTGCTTCTCTATTCTTGTGATGCTTTGCTAAGAACAATGTGTTCCACTTGCATCCAGGTTAATACAAAAGATGTAAAGTCTCCATCTCTTTTAATGGCTGAATAGTATTCCATGGTATTCATGTACTGCAGCTTGTTAATCTGTTCCTGGGTTGGTGGGCATTTAGGATATTTCCACATTTTGGCAATTGTAAATTGAGCTGCAATAAACAGTTTAGTGCAAACGTCCTTATGATAAAAGGATATTTTTCTTCTGGGTAGATGCCTAGTAGTAGGATTGAGGAGCCAAATGGGAGGTCTAATTTGAGTTCTTTGGGGATTCTGCCTGCTTCCTTGCAAAAAGGAAGGAGTTTGCATTCCCACCAGCAGTGTAAAAGTGTTTCCATCTCTCCACATCCAGACCAGCATCTGCAGCTTTGGCACTTTGTGATGGGGTCCATTCTCACTGGGGTTAGGTGATATCTCAGGGGAGTTTTGATTTGCAAAAACAGGCATTTCTTATTGGTTTGTGATATGTGACTTACGTGTTTGGACAGCAAGCGGTATGTGGCCCTTGGATATTTTAATCCCTTCAAGTCGCTCCATGCCTGAGAAAAAGCTCTTATTTGATATCTCCTGGTACTATTATTATTTCTGAAAACAAAGTGGGAGATATTTGTATTCAGCTCATTTGGGAGCCAGCTGGTTTCTACATCAAAATGAAAGGGCAAAAATCTTTTCTGAGTTCAGTTTCCTAATAAGTGAGTATCAAACATATTCATTCCGAATATAATCGCATTCATCAACAGAACCGCATGAAGTTGGTGTGGCATTGCTGGGGAGACTCTGGTCCACGGAGTCCATTTATTCCTGTCTCAGTTGGAATTAGTGGTGCACATCACAAATGAAAACAGAAGGCAATTTTACTAAATGTGTTAGCATGAAAGCAAAGTTTAGTGCTGCCAGAGAGAATAGGAACACTTACTCCTAGAGCATAGTAGCAAGTGATACTTGCTATATATTTCTCTTCGTGATCATCTTTTGATTCAGTAAAAAGGAGCTGACTCTTTTATGATGGTTTCTGATGTCTCTCCCTTTATCCCTTATGCAAATAGTTTCCTTCATTTCTCAGTTAAAGGCTTCTCTTATAAACTTTTAAAATAGTATTTCTGGCATTTTTTTCCCCTTTCTTTTATTTGTGATGAGGCTAGTGAGGCAGAAATGAAAACAACACACATCTTTAGCGTTTCCTTGGTTACAGCGGTCAAGAGTGCATTGCTTTTGAATTGTCGGGGTCTTTCAAAGGGCAATTCAAAGACTCCAGACTAGACATTGCAAGTCAATACCACCAACTCTGCTGTCATATAGCCCACAAGTGAGTGAGTGAAGATAAGACTCACCCTCATCTACCTGTGGATAGAAGCCAGTGGAGGGAAAAGGATAGCACTTGTGAAATTCTCAACTTTAAGGGGACATTACACACAGAAAAAACTAAACTAAAAAGGTTTAAATATCATGGGAAAAATAACTTTGTAAGTAAACATCAAAGAAGAGCACATTTTTATGTGTTATCTAGCCTACAAGTTTTTTTTTTAAACACATGTGTTCACATTTGAATCTTTCAACTGCTCTATGAGGCAAGGTAAGCATTATTATTTCTATTTTATAGATAAGAAAACTGAGACCTAGAGGCTGTGACATGAGCAATGAATGTCAGGTGGCTCATAAAGGGCAGAGGAGATGAGAACTTGGTGTTCTTCCCACTACACCACGCTACTCTGGTGCTTGATGACATCTGTCTCAAGGGTGAATGGTTGCGTGGTGTCACACGTCCACATCCATACTCCCTTCTGTTGCACTCCTCTCTCATGCCTGGACTGGAACGTGCCCTAATGAGAATAATGTGCCCTAGTGAGAATAATGTGTTGTAACAGGGAAATGGTCCTTGTTCATAATCCAAAAAGATACTGGGGGCAATATTGCATCAAAGGATAAAGAGAAGAAACATTTTTTTTTTTTTTTTGCCTGAGATTGGCACTCTTTATAAATGTTATTGGCACTTTTATTGGAATCACCTGGGATACTTACTAAGAATTTGAATTTTTCCTTCTCATTGCAGCCCTCTGAAGCAGACAATGCTTAAGTTCACTGACTAATATTTGAGTATCACCGTCCTTGACTACCTTGCTGTTTGGCATGTGTGTATGCACACACAAATACATACACAATATTTCTGTCTATTCCTTCCTTCTCCCATTTGAAACACCAAGTGAAGTTGCTATAGCCCTAATCAATTGCAGACTTATTTGGCTGAAGGAATCCAGCCATGGCGTGCCTACTCCTTCTTGCTTTCTAGTGTGATAGGGAGAGCAATTATACTGAATAGCCAAAATCTAATCTAAAATCCTGCAGGGGTTTGCTGGGACCTAGAGCAGAATGCCAACTTCTGAATCCTTTCTTGGTCCTGCTTCATCTGGACCTTGGTGACTGGGCAACAGGAGTGGGTAAAAGAGAGTACTCAGGAAGACTCAGGTAGTTATTGGAGAATCAAAGTCTGATTTTGAGTCTTTACATATGCCTCTTGTCAACAGTGTTCTTTTAGCTAAAAAAAAAAAAAGGACAAATTTCCTTTAATATATTTGACTTATGTTCAGGATTATTAATTTTGTTTGTGGAAATTCTGAAACTTCCTGCCTTTTATTCTACCCGAGACAGTTCTTCACTGTTAACCAAACACTGTTTTGTACATTTTCCACTCTTATGTCTTTTGGGGAGCAGGTGTTAGACTCAGCCACTAGGTATGAGCAAGGGTTGTTTCAGGCTTGCAGGCTTTTGTCTTCTCTGGGCCATACTGGAAGAAGCAGAGTTGCCTTGGGCCACACATTACATACACGAGCCACTAACAAAAGCTGATGAGCAAAAACTAAAAGGAAAAAAAAAAGGTCAGTGTATAATTTTCATGATATCCACCAACACAGATAAGCTAAAAGGTCATCACAATTTATGCCTGCAGCCCACAGGCTGCAGGTTGAATACACCTGCAGCATTTTGCCAGTGATTGGTCCAGGTAAAGTCATGTGATCTAATTCTGGCCAAGGTGATAGATGGAGAAATCTGCTGAGGGACATCAGAAAAAAAGTTTTTTCTTTATTCTCAAAAATATGTGGTCATCTCAATGGGAATCAAGCAGGTGGGAGGAGGAAGAGGGATTGGGTTAATTCATACCTAATGGGTACAATGCACACATTCTGGGTAAAAGACACACTTACCACTTTGGCCTGAAATGTACAAAAACAATTATGTAACCCAAAACCTATGTACCCCTGTAATAGTCTGTAATTTTAACATAAATAAATAAAAATAGATGGTCATGAAGAAAGTTTTTTCTTTGTGGACAATTTTCTTTTGGCATATAGTACATAGAAGTGTGGCAGGCATCTTGGAATAACACAGGGAATTAACGTGGGACAGTCTCCTGGAGCTCCTAGTTGACTAACCCTGCAACTTCCCCATCTCAGGGCTTCTTGTTACATGAGATAATGCATCCCTTGGGGTCTCTAACCCATGTGTTTAGCGTATTTGTGTTTACTTGCAGCTAATAAGCTTCCTAATGGATGCCTGCTATAAAAAAGAAAATACATACTGACCCATGATCTTTATGAGAAGGAATATAACAAATACTCTTATTTGAGCATAATGGACCCTGAGCCCAACTTTGTAGAAAAAGCTTGTGCTTTAGAAGGAAGATCCTAGAACCATGTTTTCCAAACTTAATGTGTATTCTAATCACCTGGGGATCTTATTAAGGCACAGATATAATGGAGGAATTCTGGGCTGGGACCCCAAATTCCAGTAAATGCCACTGCTGCTGGTGCACAGAGTGCCATTCCAGGCTTTAGAGGCTACAAACTACCTAGGACTCAACTCTCCTATACTAGGATGGCTTTTGGGTCAGCCATCAAACTTAGAACCTACTATTATCCTGGAAAGACCAACCTTTGTAGAAAGTTTGAGAGTGAGTTCTCTAAGGTAAAATCCTGTGGAAATGCTATTTAGCTCATAGAATAAAAAATCTAAACAGTCTCATTTTGATTTCACACCATCTAACATTGGTGACAGAGACAAACTTGTCACCTGCAGAAAGGAGCAAGATTTTTAAAAAGCGATGTTCTTTTTCTTCTCTACCATAGAATGCAACGGGAAATGGGTGAGCACACACCAGCAATTGAGTGCAAATATTTAGACAGCCATTGCAAACCTAAGAAAATAGATGTTTCAACTCCAAGAAAATATGGTGTCATTTAAACTCAGAGATAATGCTGTCTACAGTTCCCAGGAGCAGCGCCTTTTTCCAGTAGTGGTAAAGGAGTGACAGAGTCATTCCATATGAAATTTAACTTGTCTCATAAACACCAATGGGCGTTTCAGTCTGGTCAAGGGTGGAACATGCCTGTTGAGGAAAGTTAAACTTGTTTGCCCATACGAATTTTAAATTGTGACTTTAGTCTCAGGGACGCTATGACTCAACTAAATCACATCCCTTCATTTATACGCTAATTCACTGAATGAATATTGAAAACCTACTATGTGCTAGACATGATGCTAGGTATAAGAGAACTAGGCATAAAAAATAAGGGCTCTGTTCTCAAGGAATTTAAATATGAACAATACAATAGTAATAAAGGTTGATGTGAAGGTATGTATAAGTTGTAGAGGAGTCAATTGGACTAGTAGGAAGCATTTCACCAGGAAGCAATATTTGAACTACAACTTAAAAATGAATCAGACATGGCTGGGAGGCTGAGATGGGAGTGGGACCGAAAAACTCATTGTAGGAAGACTGACTATAGTGTGGAAGGCACACAAGCAGGAAACAATCTGTATCCAGGCAATGAAAGAAAAGAACAAGGACATGGGAAACTTCTATGAAATTTAAGCAAATATATGCTTTTTATTATTTCTAGAGTTTCTATAATTTGGAGTCTAGGAAATCCTAAAATTGCATTCAAACCAGCAGATTGGTGCATGTGATAATCCTTGAATACATTGTATGGTTCAAGACCAAACTCACTTCTGGGTAGGTGGGGTGGGTGGGTACAGGGCAAAGAGGAGAGGTAGACCTATGAGCTGGGGGGCACCCCTGCGTCATCTGAAGACATTCCATAGAGGAAAAAATTAAGCCCTGTCTTCCATTCCATACCTCACAACACATTGTTTTGGCTCTCTACTGGCTTAATGTTGTTTCAAGGAAAAAGCCCCTGAAATTAATCCCTACTGATTTGTAAACTTTTTGAGACTAGGAGCATTCAGGGGGCATCAGACAGAATCAGGAGGCCCAACATGGACTCTGTGATTAATTAAATTGGAGCATAAAGATTGAGGGATAGGAAATCTTAAAACAAGGTTGGAATTGGCAGATTGGAATGCAGTATCATGGCTGTGTCTGGCTGTCACAGAACTTATACAGAGATTATCCTCTGCTTCCCTTTATATGAAGCTGATAACCAGATACTAATAACCAGAACCACTTGATAATGTCTCAACTTGCTTTTATCTCAGGATGTTTCATCTTTTCTCCTGGCACCATGCAAGCCTATCATTCTGGGTATCTGACTCTACTGCTGCTAGTCATGCAGAAGGGACCAAGTTCCAAAGGATTTAGAGTACGGTCCAAATCCTTCAGTGCATTTGAGCAGTGTCAGGAGATGCTGAGAGCTCATGAGGAACTCTCAGGAAAAGAGTCTTTGAGTTTGAGGAACTCTTCAGTGGCAAGCAACCTGCTAGCTTCACTTCACCACTTGTTACTAATGCGGGATTTGCAGTGATATGTACTTAGGACTCTGAATTTGAGAGAAATTGAGAAATGTACTGGAAAGAAAGGATTCTTTTGTTTCTTATAAACCTGTTCACACTATTGCTAGTAATACAGTCATATCTGAGCTCTTATGAAATTGTAGGCACCAGGATTTTAAATAAATCTAGTAGGATTCTACTCTCCAAATTGGTCCTTGTTTTCTCCAAGGTTTCCCCAGGGACTCACAGGGCCAGAAAAAGGAAATCTTTACACTGCTGTAGAGAAGAGTTTCCAGATTTAACAAATAAAAATGCAGGATACTAGGTAAATTTGAATTTCAGAAAAACAATACATACATTATTTAGTAAGTCCCATCTATTGTATAAACTCCCACTGGATATTGGATCATGACATTCTTATGTTTGGTACATTTCTTTCCTGGGAGAAGAACTCTGAAATTGTGCTCTACAATCACTTTTTCTGTTTGGAGATTGATTTTCTCTTCATATGAGAATGATCTGTTGAGAGGTTTCCTGAGTTGTAATTGTCCACCATAAGCCAAAGGACTTTCTTTCTATTGTTTGTGCTCATTGAGTAAACCCAAGCTGTAGTGAGGCCTTCACAGAGGAGGGAGTTGACCTGACTTGCAGAAAGTGGAGGACTCAGTAATTTGGACGGTTTCTCACCTCTGTTCTCAGAAGAGAAGTTAATAATCAGGTCACTGAGCCCTACTCTTTATTTTAGTAATCTCAGTCTGCTTTGCCATAGCTACTAGCAGTGACATCCATAAACCATTCAAGAATGAGTTTCTAGTTTAAGAAAAGTGGTAAAGTCATGGCCAAACAAAGTGATATAATGGACATTGGAGACTCAGAAGGGGGAGTGAGGGATGGAAAATTTCCTATTTGGTACAATGTACACTATTATTTGGATACCTTTTCACTTTTTTGTGTCCTCTTCAATCGTTTTCATTGGTGTTTTGCAGTTTTTATTGTAGAGATTTTTCACTCCATTGGTTACATTTATTCCTAAGTACTTTCTTTCTTGGTAGCTATCATAAATGGGATTCCTTTTTTGATTTCTTTTTCAGACTGTTCATTGTTGGTGTGTATAAATGCATACGTGTATATAAATGCTACTGATTTTTGTATGCTGATTTTGTATACTGTAACTCTACTGAGTTCATTTATCAGTTCTAAGAGTTTTTTTGGTGGAGTCTTCAGGATTGTCTTAAAATCATGTTTGTGAAGAGATTGCAAATAGAAATTACAATGAGATATCATTTCATTCTAGTTAAAATAATCATTACCAAAATGAGACAGAATAACAAATGGTAGTAAAGATGTGGAAAAAGGGGAATTCTTGTGCACTTTTGATGAGAATGTAAATTAGTATAGCCATTATACAAAATGATAGGGAGAGTCCTCAAAGAGTTAAAAAATAGAGATGTCATATAATCCATCAGTTCCACAGCTGAGTGTTTATCCAAAAGAAGGGAAAACGGTAAGTTGAAGAGACATCTGCTTCCCCATGTTTAGGAGATCACCATTCACAGCAGCCAAACATGAAATCGACCTGTGCCCACCAACATATGAATGGTTTGAAAACATGGTGTGTGCACATACGAGCACACACACACAATGGGTCACAAAAGAACAAAATCCTGTCATTGCAGCAACATGGACAGAACTGGAGGTTTTTATGTGAACTGAGACAAGCCAGGCACAGAATGATAAATATTGCATGTTCTCACTTGTATGTGGGAGCTACATAGGAGAGTTCATGGAGGTAGAGACAAGAATGGTGGTTACTGTGTTCTGGGAGGTGTAGGGGAAGAAGGAAATACAAGGGAGTTGGTTAATGGGTATAGAAAAATAAGTAGAATGAAAGAGTTGTTGTGTTTGATAGCACAGTATGGTGACTATAGTTGTAATATTCATTTATAGTGTATTTTCAAATGGTTAGAAGAGAGGATTTGGAATATTTCCACCACAAAGAAATGATAAATGTTTGAGGCGATGGGCTTCCTAATTACTTTGATTTTATCATTACACATTGTATGCATGGAGTAAAATATCACATGTGCTTCATAAATATGTTCATTTATTATGTATTAATAAAAATAAGAAAAAATTGTAAAATATTTGTTATTTTAATTTTTTTATTAAATCACAACTGTGTACATTGTTGGGTTTATGGGTTTCAGTGTACTGATTTGATATACAATGTGAAATGCTTATATTGAATTAAGTAACACATCTATCACACTTATACTCTTTTCTCATTTCTTATACTCATTTCTGGTTTTGAAATGTACCATTGCATCATGCACATTAGGTGAAGACCACCCCCACAAAACCCTCCCTCCACCCCCCTCCTCTTCCCTCTCTCTCCTCTTCCTTTCTACTTTCTGGACTATAGTTATGTTTAACCATTCATATGTAGGTGATTATATATTGATTTCATAGTAGTATTGAGTACATTGGATACATTTTTTTCATT
>NW_003852506.1:4607474-4609532 GCF_000181295.1 Otolemur garnettii
ATGGACATTTTAACAATGTTGATTCTTCCCAGCCATGAGCATGGTATGTTTTTCCATTTGTTAACATGTTCAGCTATTTCTTTTCTCAGAGTTTCATAGTTCTCTTCAAAGAGCTCTTTCATGTCTTTTGTTAGGTAAATTCCCAGATATTTCATCTTCTTTGGAACTATTGTAAAAGGAATAGAGTCCTTGACTATATTTTTAGCTTGACTATTCTTGGCATATATAAAAGCTACTGATTTGTAAGTATTGATTTTGTATCCTGAGGTGTTGCTGTATTCCTTGATCACTTCTAAGAGTTTTGTAGTTGAATCCCTGGGATTTTCCAGGTATAGGATCATATCAGCGAAGAGTGAGAGTTTGATCTCCTCTGACCCTATTTGTATACTCTTGATCACCTTCTCTTGCCTGATTGCGATGGCTTAGACTTTCATTACTATGTTGAATAGCAGTGGAGACAATGGGTATCCTTGCCTCATTCCTGATCTGAGAGAAAATGTTGTCAGTTCTACACTATTCAATATGATACTGGCTGTGGGTTTGCTGTAGATGGCCTCTATCAGTTTAAGAAATGTCCCTTCTATGCCTATTTTCTTAAGTGTTGTGATCATGAAAGCCTAGAATATTGATTGTATAAGTTTTGATGATTTTCTTAATGGTTATTCCAATACTGGATGATTAAGCTATTTCAATTTTTTTTCCTTTTTATAAATGCTGCTGTGAAAATACCTTTACATGGGCTATTACTAAGCACATAAATTATTTGGTGTTATATAAAATCTAATGCCTCTGGGCCAGTGAAGCATGTTGGTCTACCTGGCATTCACTTGGTATTTCATGCAATGAGTAATATTTTTGATTGCCATAATCTCTTGTTTTATTTTTTTCTCTGCTTCTTTGATGTCAGATTGTCTGTTCCAAGTGTGCCTGATTGGCTCAAATTTTACTTCCTCAATTCCGTTTTTTTATGCTTCTAATAAGCTATAAGTAGAAAAATAGATACAGAGTAAGTACCTTGTAGGAAAAAAAATATTCAGGTTTTATTAAACAGAATTATTTTCCCAGCTCAGACAAATTTTAAAACTAAACTTCAGGTTTCTTGGCTGAAGGTCTATTCTTGTCGTTCTATTAAATTTAAAAATAAATCTAAAAATAATAAGAATGATTTTCAGATGAGATGTGCCTTGGCTAACAAAAAAGTCCACTGAGATTTGAGTTATTTTCATGGCTGGGTGAAGTGGCATGAATTTGAGAGAGTTTAGGAAGAAGGGAAGCATTAGAGTTCATGCATTAAGAGAATGAGATGTACTGCTTGGTCTCACCCTCGCACGGCTCACTCCCCAGAGGTATAAACTGCCTCTCAGTGTAATGTGTTGTTGGCTAGTCATTTCATTGCGAGCTTGGTGACAAATGTTGCATGATACATAGGTGCCTTCCTGACCTATTTGAAACATGATATACTATCAGCCATGACTGCTAATGTTAACTGCTGAATATCAACACTTAGGAGGTAACTTCCACTGCCTAGGTGAGGATCCCAGTAGGTCACAAGGGAAAGTGCAAATGTACAAATTACTATGCATGACTTTGAACTTGCTTACAAAATTCTACAGAGGTATTATTATTATTTGAGATAAGTTCTTGCTCTTTTGTCCACACGAAAGTGCAGCTATGATCATAGCTCACTCACTGAAGCCTTGAACTCCTGGGCTCAAGTGATCTTCCTGTCTTTGCCTTATGAGTAGTTGGGACTATAGGCACATACCACCATGCCTAGCTAGTTATTTATATTTTAATTTTTTATAAATGTGGAAATCCTCACTCTGTTTTCCAGGTTGGTCTTGAACTTTTAGCCATATTGGCCTCCCAACATACTGAGTTTATAGGCATGAGCCACCATGCCTGGCCTACAGGGGTGTTTTTAAAGTAGATTTGGCTGAATGCAGGGCACAGAAGTGGCAAATATAATTTCAAGAATAGGATGCCAGGGGCTTCTCACATGGCTAATGATACAGTGAGATTTTTATGAGGAGTGAACACCCATCTTTTAGAAGAGAA
>NW_003852506.1:4609825-4613355 GCF_000181295.1 Otolemur garnettii
CATCCATGCACACGAGAAGATTTGAATTTTAGTCCTGCCCATAGCAATCACTTGCTCTTCCATCTTCAGTTGTTTAACTTGTCTGTATTTCAAAAGCGAGGTGAGTTGGGATGGATAATCTGTAACAGTTTAATTTGGAATAGATTAGAAGCTGTGTGTAGGTGAAGTTTCTGTAACAAAGAGATGCTATTGAACTTGCTTTAAAAATTATTCCAAAGCTTTGATTTCTTTGGGATCCTACACACATTTGACAACATTTCACAGCAGACTATTCACTAGGGTGACAGATAGCCAGTTCAGTAAAATCCAATTGTCAGATATTACATGAATCCTTTCCTTTTTTGTTCTTGTATGAAACAATAATATTCACAGATTCATTTATCTTAGTACATACAAATTTATGTACCATATTTGCATTAAGTTCCTGCTCACCATTTATGTTTAAATTATTCAGAATTCTACCATTAAAAATGTACTTTTATCATTCAAAAAGTCTCTTTTGAGCTAAAGATTCATGCTAACTAATGTGGAAAACAATGACCTAATAGTAACAATAAAAATGAAAATTTATCCTGAAATAAAACACAAAAACAGAAGCACTGTAGCTGAGATAAATGGTGTCCTGCCGACTAAATCTGTTCTGTGTTCAAGTGGCCAACCTAGTACATGCAGTGTCTACATAACCTTCAATAAAGTAAAACAATTAAAAAATTAATGGAATATTTGTGGAAATCATAACTGAATTTACATTTCAAATTTGCAAAACACATTTGAATGACATTGGTTTCTTTGCCTTTTTCCTCTGAAATTTTCCTTCCATCTACTAGCCAGCTGCTCAGTGGACAGTGTTTTTTACACAATACCTTGAGAGAAATAGGAAATGACCCTGAAGGTGCTGCTGAAGGTCAAGTTCATCAGCTCTCATCACCTAAAACAGGGGTCCCAAACATAGCTATGTGTCAGAACCACTGGGGCATTCTTAAAAGTGTGGATTCCTGAGCCTTCCCTGCTCAATCTCAATCTTGCATCTAGAAGTCTATAGTTTTGTAGAGCTAGCCTGGCCCCTGCTTGCATGCCCCACTTTGGGGACACCAGTCTAACTTTCTGGAAAGATGAGTATACATATTATTCTGGAAAACCTATAGAAAATGATGTTACACACTCCTTTGATACATTGGGTGGTATGATTTCAAGCTTAATAATGCCGTAGTTTAAAAATTCTCTTTCAGATCTAACCCAGATTAAATCCATTTTGTTTTAGGGACTGAAGAACAACTGAAGCGATTCAGGCATCAAGTGCACATTGGAGTCTGGCGAGCTTTCTTATTTCTTTTGTCTATGTATCTAGTTTTATTTTCTTTTTGTCCAACATCTCTCTTTTCTAACTTTTAATTTTTTATATTGTCTCTCAAGTCTTCTCATTCTTTCCCAACTAGAGGGAAAACATGAGGCGTGGAACAAACAGGAAACAAGGTTGCCTTCGCCCTGGCTGGGTCCCAGCTGGCTTGTGGTACCCACACGCCGCACTGTGGTGGAGGCAGTAACAAGACTCCAGGTTCCCTGCAGCGTGGGCCACAGGTCTGGGCGTTTTCATCTGGGCAGCCAGTTTGCTCAGCTTTGTAAGCAGGAGTCCCTGAAAATGGCAGTTGTTGGTTATTTGTTGATATTTCGCTTTGCTTCTGATCTGCAAGATGACAAAGGATTCTATGGTTTGTTCACATGGCTAAATTAAATAATCCTGGCAAATGGGAAAAAACAGACAGCACCCGTTAGAGAATGGGTGATTGCCGACTGGTTAATTTTAATTTTCTTTGAACATTTTTATCTCCATCAATTCTCTCCCACATGCCCCTCAAATAAGGAAAAATGACATGAAGTTCCTAAAAGAAGAAAGGGTTCATATTATGCTTTAAGAATAAATCCTCACTGTAGCTCTTCATGGTTAGATGTATAAGGGATGTGAGATGAGGCAGCCTCAACATGTTCCAATCACAACTGGTGAGTTGAAGACCTGCCTTTCATTGTTTACTCCTTGTTCATGAGCTTGTGACTGAGACAAAGTAGTCCAAGAGCCAGCAGATGCCAAGGGTGATATTTTGAGAGGGCCCGCCTGCTGTGAAGTGACACTGGGCTCATTTGGGCATTTGTTAGCTGCTCTGCTGCTGTGTATTTCTTCCCGGGATGGGGGGGGGGTAGAATCAACAAACAAACCCAGGCCCCTAGATTAATAAATAGGAAGATGCATTCGTTGATATCTCAGAGAAACTATTTGAAAAATGCCCAAGAAATAAACGAGCTTGGGCAAGTTGGAACCACTGTTAAAGAAAACTATGTGTTTTAGAGTAATGATTCTTAACTCTGGGTGCATGTTGGAATCATCTAGGGGGTCCTTCCAGTGCTGTGGCCACATTCCAGCACCATAAAATTAGATTCTCTGAAGTTCGGGTGGTGGGGATGAGCAGGAAGAGAACCTGGGGCAGCCATGTTTTGCTGATTATGCCCCAGATCATTCTAATGTAACCAGGGTTGAACGTCCCTGCTGTGTGAGACTCTTCACAGAAATGACAAACACATGATAACAAAGTGATGAGGGGCCTGAGACCTCCAGAATTTAGGCAGAGACAGTACCAGGCATACTGAAGTCTAAATCCTTGTTTGGCTAATTATTAGCTAAAGAGCTTTGGAAAATTGCCCAACATCTGTTAGCTTCAATTTCCTCATCCATAAAATAATTGTAATAAAAATGCCTACTCCAGTGGGTTTTAGGGAAATCTCTATTCTCACCCTCATTCTTATCTGCAGGCAAGTCTAAAGTGATAGAGCCTTAACAAGGAAGGAAGATTTTGATGCTGGTGTCTGGGTCAGGAAGACATGCTTCCATTGCAACCCAGGCATCCAAGCTTAATACTAACTCCCACCAACCTCTCTGACCTCCTCCAAAGCTGGCTAATGGTTCCCTCACCTGAGCCTCCTGGATATCTGCTTGCTCCCCTCTCCCACGCTGTCTCTGCACGTGCATGACTATACAGTTTGTGGATCAGGGATAGAACAAAATGGCAGGTACAGGCCAAACAAGTGAAATAACCAGAAGTTTTCCCCTTCTATTCCTTAGGGATTTAGGGGAAAGAATGGTATAAAAGGACACATTTTCTCTCTAGGACGTAGTTTCTCAACAGTGACACTGTTGGCATTTTGGACTGATAGTTCTATGTTTTGTAAGGGAGTCCTGTGTATTTGCATTAGTTTTCTATTGCTACATAGAAAATTACCACCAGCTTGCTAGCTTAATTCACATAACTATTATCTTTCAGTTTCTATGGGGGTGCAGTCTGTGTGCTGGGCCCTCTGCTTAGGGTCTCACAAGGCTGAAAGGAAGGTCTTAGTTGGGACAGTTCTCACCGGGGGATTATAGTCCTCCTCCAAGCTCGGTCAGATTGTTGGCAGAATTCAGTTCCTTATGATTGTAGGATGGAGGTCTGCATTTCTCGCTGGCTTGTTGGACAGGGGTTGCTCTCTAGAGGCCACCTGCC
>NW_003852506.1:4613478-4614474 GCF_000181295.1 Otolemur garnettii
GGCTTCTCATCTCTTCTTCAAGGCTCACCTGATTAGGAGAAGCCCGCACAGGACAGTCTCCTTTATGCTTGACTCAGAGTCAGCTGATTAGAGATCTTAACTATAGCTGCCAAGTTCTATTTGTGATGTAAAGTAACATAATCATCATCTCATCACATTACCAGGTCCTGCACATGTTCAAAAGGAGGGGATTATGAAGGGCATGTACATCAGGGACTGGAAGGAGTCTTATCATGCCTAGGATGTTAGAGGATGTTTAGCAACATCTCTGGTCTCTGCACATCAGATGCCAGTAGCAACCCCCTCACCAAGTTGTGATACCCCCCAGGGTCCCCAGATATGGCCAAATGTACCCTGGGAGACAAAATTGCCCTAGGTTGGGAACCATAGGTCTTTGGCCTGAGGGATGAGTGAAGGATTCCAAAATCCTAAAATGAGATTTTCTCAAGGATCCTTCCTTCCTTCCTTCCTTCCTTCCTTCCTTCCTTCCTTCCTTCCTTCCTTCCTTCCTTCCTTCCTCTTCTTTATTTCAGGAGAAAAGGTCTTGCTCTTGATCAGGCCAGTCTTGAACTCCTGAGCTCAAGTAGTCCACCTGCCTCAGCGTCCCAAAGTGCTAGGATTACAGGTGTGAGCCACCACATCCATTTTGAGCATCCGTTAGATTCCATTTCCTTAACTATATTTTCTTCTTCACCAACCTGGGGATGGACTAGCAAACTGCATCCTATGGCTCAGATGAAGATGAAGATGGAATTTAGCTTTCCTAAACCATTCATGGCACAGTTAGAACTCAGAATCTCTAGTTTTCTTTCACTAGAGATTTGGGGTAATTAGTTTGCTAGGGAAGGGTGGTATAACACTGCCACCAAGGCCAGATGCTGTGAGGAGGGTGTAGTACCTATAAGGGATTCCATATCCAAGACTCCAAAGGATTACAAAGGATTATAAAGATCAGAGATCTCAGGGGAGTCAGGTATGTAGAAAGCACCAAAGGGT
>NW_003852506.1:4614951-4616344 GCF_000181295.1 Otolemur garnettii
TGACTCTGTAACAGAGTGATACTTATTGATAAAGGAAATATTCTGTGTAATAAATAAATTGTACTGAGATTTGACACTATTGCTTATATTAATGAGAGATGCTTTCAGCTGAAAATAACCAAATCTACAACTAACAATGGGTTAAATTAGTGGTTCTTAACCTTTAGCTTGCATCTGAATTATCTAAAGGGCTTGTTAGAGAACAGATGGCTGGGCCTTACCCCAAGAGTCTGTCATTCAGCAAGTCTGGGGTGGTGCCCAAGGATTTGCATTTCTAACCAGTTCATTTGTTGGTGCTGACATTGGTCTGGGCTTTGCTTTCAGAACCACTGGCTTAAACTGCATCACATTGATTGACTAATGAACAAGCAGTCTGGAGACAGGTGGTTGTCAGGGTTGGATTATCAGCTCAGGCTGCGTTGAGGACCCAGGATGTTTCTGCCCTTTGACTCCACCATGCTTACGGTGACAGTAATTCATTTCATCCATATCTCTCTTTTGAAAAAGGTTTAATTTACAAGTGATAATTCTACATATTTATGAGGTACGGTGTGATGTTTTGACACATGGATACATTGTATAGTGATCAAATCAGGGTAATTAGCACATCTGTGACCCTCAAACATTTATTATATGTCCATGGTGAGAACATAAAAATTTCCCTCTTCTAGCTATAATGCAATACACTCCTAACGCGGCTCATTCCACAGTTCAGTAGAACACCGGAACTTACTCCTCCCACCAAACTAACTTTGTACACAGCGTTCATCCTCTTCCCCTCCCTCCCCATCACCCACACTTTCCTCAGTCTGTGTAACCGTCTACTTCTGGGAAATCAACTTTCAGAGATGCCACGTGTGAGTGAGACCGTGCAGTATTGGTCTTTCTGTGGCTGGCTTATGTTCCTTAACATACTATATTCTAGGTTCACTCATGTTGTCATAGATGACAAGATTTTATTCTTTTTTATGGCTGACTAGTATTTCATTGTGTATATATGCCACATTTTCTTTATCCATTGGTCTATTGTAGGACACTTAGAATGATTCTGTATCTTGGCTATTGTAAGTAAGTGCTACAGAGCACATGGGAGTGGATAAATCTCTGATGCACTGATTTTCTTTCCTGCGGATGTATACCCAGTGGTGGGGTTGCTGGATCCTATGGCAGTTCTATTTGTAATTTTTAAAAAAACTTTCCCACTGTTTTCTATATGGTGATGCTAATTTGTATTCTCAGTAACAGTTAGATTTTGTATTTTGATAATCGTTGTGTTAACTGGGGTAGGATGAGATCTCACGGTGGTTTTGATTTGCATTTCCTTGATGATTAGTGATGTTGGAGCACTTTTTCATATACCTCTTGGGCATTTGTATGTCTTTTTTTTTTTTTT
>NW_003852506.1:4616364-4625320 GCF_000181295.1 Otolemur garnettii
TTTTTTTTTTTTTTTTTTGAGAAATGTCTGTTCAAGTTCCTTGCCAAATTTTAAATTGGATTATTTGGGTTTTTTTTTCTATTGACTTGTTTGAATTCCTTATATACTCTGGTTATTAATCCCTTGTCAGATGGATAGTTTGCAAATATTTTCTCCCATTCTGCAAGTTATCTCTTCACCTTGTTGACTGTTTCCTTTGCTGTGCAAAAGCTTTTTAGCTTGATGTAATTCCATTTCTCTTGTCTCACTTCTCTTGCTTATACTTATGAACTCCTGTCCACAAGATCCTTGCCTCGTTGAATGTTGTGAAGCATTCCCCTATGTTTTGTTTTCTAGTAGTTTTGAGTATTACATTTAAGTCTTTACTTGTTTTATTTTTTTAAAGTTATTTCTATTTCAAAATATTAAGAAAATACAAGTGTTTTAGGTTTTAGTAGTCAGAGTCATGATGCTGCAGCCATTTGTGTGAACATGATTGATCCATAGTAAGTCTCGGGAATGGAGAGATGCAGGGGCTGCAGGCCTCAAGGGCTCACTCTCGCAGTAGCTACAGTTTCAAGATGGTGTCATGCCATCAAAGCTCAGGTGACAAGGCTGGGGGTGTCACAAGAGCTCCCTCTCTGAAGCAATGCCGCCATGAGAACTCTAGGCATCTTCCTGAACCAGGCTCAGGGCTTGTGGTGGCTGTGGGATTCTCCAGTAGCAAGGCTGCTGGCGTTTGCAGTGTGGTAATGGGAGTTGCTGGGGGCCTCCACCTAACCTTTTTCCTGAAAGGAGAATTCCTCCTGGTTCTGAGCCAACCATGATGGAAGAGATGGAGTGGCAGAGGCAGGGTTCTTCATGCCCCTCTTCATGCTGCTCTCCTGAGTTTTTATGCTCCACAGGGTGCTCAACTTTTTTGCTGTGCTTAACATATACAGTAGAACCACCATAAGCTGACCACCTTTCTACACTGACCTCCTCCTTAAGTTGACCTCATTTTCATAGACTGGACATATACCACATGTCCCTTATGTTGGTGACTTCCAAATGTCAACTAGTTTGTTATAGTTCCTGAGGTGGTCAATTTACAGAGGTTCTACTGTAGTTGTTTATTTATTGTTTTAGTCCTTTTTTTGTGGGAAGAACTGGCTTTACGCACCCCTGGTTTGCCATCCTGCTGACCATGCACATCTGTTGATGGTTTCCATGGGGCAGCTGCTGTGCTTGTCATTACAATCTGAAAGCACCTTTGAAGGTAGAAAGAGGGGAAGAGAAAGGAGAGAAGCCCAGAACTATTTTTCAGGCTAGTTGCCTGGATACATGTGTAATCATAGATGACTGATGGAACAATTTTGGGGTTGGCCAATTATAAATCAGACATGCACTTTCTGGCAGAAAGTGTAAACTTTGGTTATTAGTTGCTTCATGACCATGTTACTTCCCCTGAAGTTACATTTTTGTTTTTGGATTCATAAAATACTGATATCCTTGAAGTAGATTACTTTTCCAATTGAACCATCTCTGTCAATGGCTTCTCATAAATTGGAGTCCCTGGGTCTTTTTCAAGGAAACCTTGAAGACATCCTTGAAATGCGCTTTCTGTCCTTATCTCGAACAGACATTGATTGAGTTGAGAAAATAAATCTCTTTGAAAAAACATGTTGATCCATACACTAAATTTTATCACACGCCACATCCTAATATTGGGGGTTTTTAAATCGGAAATCTTTTCAGCTTGTTTTTGGTTTTGCTTCTGATTTTCCTTATCAAAACACTGTAAACATTTAAAAAAAATATGATCAAACTAGGCTAAGTCTGAAATCATAAATAATTCTTATTTCTATATTTTTGGCATTTCCTATAAAATGCTTTCACTGAGTAAATTGTGTTGTAGGTGGAATGCCATGGAGTGGAGAGATAAGTCTGATAGAGAGGTCTGATTGAGAGGAAAGGAAATATAATGTCTCTAGATGCCATTGTGTTTTTAAAGCCAAATTGAAAAGTGCCTTTTAGATTCTGACTAATTCATAGACTTCTGTTCAAAAATTTCAAGGGGAAAGTATGTCATCGGGTTGAGTATTTTGCTTTTTACTCTGGGCTTCTGCCAGCTGGGTAAAATGCTGTTCTAGCAGTTTATAGGCAAACTGGAAACACAGGATCTGTGGAATCTCTTGGAAAAGTGTTCTCTTGAAATTCCTGTAGTCAGTGTGCACTGATGCTGAAGGAGGGCAGTGCATCTGGGTGAACCCATGTGTGCTTCATGGCTGGTGGTGCCCTATCATCGGTTTAGCTGACTGCTAGCTGGAGCCAAGTACTTTGTGTTCTTCAGATGTTCATGTGGGACCCTGTGTCTGCAGGGCTCCAGGGCAGGAACTATACCTAATCCTATGGGTATTTCTCATCTCTCAAGAAACTTGCTAGTAAATTTTCTTTGAGCTATTCACAGCACCTCCCATGTTGGGAGAAAGAAGGCTGATCCCGAAGATGGTTCCCAAATTTGGTTTCTCTCATTTTGTTGAAGTTTTTCTTATTCTGATTCTGCCTCTCAGCCACAGAGATGCAACCACAAAGACAAATTATGTTTTTTCTCCTGATGAATTGGGGTCCATTAGCTTCTGTGAACCAGTTTCAGAGAAGTGGTTAAAAACATTGGCTAAAAGCCCCAAGGTATAGACTGATGGAGAAATTAAGTAGGGGAGACTCAGGAAATGAGAAGGAAGGGAAATAAAGAGCATTTCCTAAGGGAATTCAGGAGAAGTATGCCTACAGTAGAGTTCCTTTCAAATCATATTCTGCACTGTCAGAATCATAGGGAGTGAAAGAAAAAAGAACTCCCAGTATCTCAGAATGTATTTGGAGGTGGGGCTTTTATAAAGGTAAGTTAAAATAAGACCATTAGCATGAACCCTAATCTCATATAAATGGTGTCTTAGAAAGAGTTGATTGGGGCACAGATGCGTGGAAAGATCTCCCGAAGACAGAGGAGGAAGACAACCATCTAGAAGCCAGGAACAGAGGCCTTAGACAAAGCCAACCCTGCCCACATCTTGGTCGTGGTTAATTATATGCTCTGGAACTGTGGGAAAATCAATTTCTGTTGTTTGCAACATCCAGTCTA
The DNA here is from genome assembly GCF_000181295.1 of Otolemur garnettii. Classification (NCBI taxonomy): domain Eukaryota; kingdom Metazoa; phylum Chordata; class Mammalia; order Primates; family Galagidae; genus Otolemur; species Otolemur garnettii. The sequence goes on from NW_003852506.1 coordinate 4,619,465, forward strand.
TGATACGTTGATATGGGAGCTCCAGCACAGCGATGTTATAGGTGGAATATGCATTTTCAAGACATCCTGAAAATAATCTTTATGTACATTAAAATTAAAGAATCACTGTTTTAGGGTTTAGAAAAATGAATTTGAGTTAAGCCCCATTTATTTTTTAAATTTCCTTGACCAGCTCATTAAAATGGTCACCAAGAGGAATAAAAAGGTGAAAATGGATGAGGAAATTCAAGTGCACAGATTCATGTTGAGTAATTGCAGCCGCTTGCACCATGCAGGGTTGGAACTGGGTGAGCTTTATTTGGCTTTCAGAACAAATAAGAAGCAGGAAGTAAGCAGACACAGGCCCTGGCGGAACCAGCTGCCAGGGACTGAGTGTTCCTGCCGTCCTTCTAGACTCAACCAGATACACTTAATGCCGCCTTCCTTGTTTGTCTGTAAAAATAACAAGCAACTGTGTCTTTAGAGAAAAATGTACTAGTTGGTTCTCATCACATAGCACCAGGGCCTGGCCCAGGATGAGACAAGCATAGTGCCTCGGGCATAGAATTTGAGGCGCAAGGTCATGCAAGTTTGGAACCTGCAGTTGCATGATCTGGGGAGTGAGGTGTCCAGAGCACAAGAACTTAGGAACGTGCCTGCTCACTTTCAGAGTCCCATGAAGGCAGGGCCGGAACTTGCATGACCCAGGGCTTGTTTATTTTTGCAGACAAGGTAGGCGACATTAAATGCATCAAGTTGAGTCTAGGAGAGAGATAGGAACATTCAGTCTCTGGAAGTTGAGCACTTTGAGTCTTGAGCCAGGGCCTGGCATCTGTTTAATTCCTGGTTCTTATTTGTACCAAAGGCCAAATAAAACTTAGCATGCTTGTTGACTGCAGCAAAGTGCAACGGGGTTTTGGGGACAGATGGGGGTAGTCCCCACCCTTTCTATGCCCTCTGTCCTAACAGCATGCTTGTTATCTTTCCCAGTGCATTTAAGGAAGTAAAAACAAAAGCTAGTGTTGAGTTTCCTCTTAGCTGGGGTTTGTCTCCCCTGCAGATTGAGGTGTAGTCTGAGAATTATGTGGTCTAAGGACCAAGCCCAAGGTGTCTTTCAAGTTCATCTGATTAGTTCTCTCAACATCACATCCAACAGTAAGTAATCATAGAGCCTCAGGAACCTTAAAGATCATTCAACTGAAATCTTCATTTTATAACTGAGAAAACCGAGAGCAACAGAGGTCAATTGGCTAGACAGGATACCAGAGAAAGAGGAGCTAATAATGAAGTCTGGGCACATGGGCCGGTGTCCGCACTCCCACACTAGCATGTTCCAGACCAGACAGACAACAAGGAGGTTTCTTAAGAGATATATTCAGCTGCTTTGCTTGCAGAGGCCTGTGCAGAAGGGCATACTCGGGGCCTCTGCACAGGTCCCAGGTCCATGGATTTCCTTCTGGAGGTGTTTCTGAACAAATTAATACCCTCTCTGTGCCCCACATCCTGCCCTGGCAATTCTTGACAACCAGTGATTTCTTCTCAAGAATAAGCAAACTTTTCTTTTACTAAAAAGTTGTGTTTTACACAATAGTGCCTTAGAGCAAGGGTCCAAGATGCCTCTGAATATGTTAAAGTTGTAGGTATAGTTTGTATGTCTTACAGGTTGGAATTCTTTATTCATTCCCATTTCCTTTCTCTTCACTGGCATCTGGGGGAAGAGTGTTTACTAAACACTGCAGAATCATGCCATGAGAGGCAATTAACAGAAACAAAATTGAGGTTTGTTCTGTGGATGCTTCACTCTGAAGAAGGTGGGGCTCACCTCCACACCCCCAGCACGCAAGGTCGAGTTAGTGCTCCTGGACTTAGAATGAGGTGTAAGCAGCTGCCTGAGCCTCAGCCATCAAGGGTGGTGGAGCACAGTGCGGGGTAGCCATGAGGTAGGAAAAGAACAGGCAAATTTGATCAAAGGAGAAGGGCTTTTGGTGCCCATTCAAGGGGCCCTCAGCTCTGACAGATTGAAAAGCAACCAAGGACAATCGTACACCATTTTCTAAAAGCTGAGTGTGTTTGTGACCAGCTTTGCATAAGAACACGTTCTTTCTCATCAGGAAAAAAATGTGTTATGATAGTTTAGCAGTGTGGACACTCAGCTTTGCTGCTCCCTGGACAAGTAACTTCTACAACTTATCTAATACCTGCATGCCTTTGGCTTCTTATCTGTTAAAAGATAACAATTATATATCCAGATCTCATTCAGTTGTTCTGAGGCTTAAATTAGTTAAAACAGTGCCTGTCACACTGTACACTAACAAACACGAACTGTAAAATTGCAAGGGATGATGGATGACATTACGCATTGGTCCTGGGAAGAATGCTCAGTAGCTCTGTACTAATACACAGTCTTGTCCGATACAACAACACCTTTAGGGTTCGTACCTTGAGTTTGTCAGATAGATACAATTTTGTGCTTCAGTGAGGAAGCTTAGTTTGGTGTGCTTAAACATTCTTGTTCTGTGTAGCAAGAAGTCTGCAGGTCATTAGGAAAGTTATGAGAAAAACAAAAATCAAGAAACATAAAATCTGTATGGGTGGAAACAAATGAAGCCCTCCTAGCAACACCAGTAAGCCATGAGGTGAATCAGAACAGATGCTACTGGCTGTGTTTGGGGAGTGAAATAACGGACCAGAACATAGTCTGTCTCAAAACTTTTGTAGTGACCTACATATTAGAGAAGAGACCTATTGTATTAATCAAGTACATTGCTTTGCTTTTTATAACCTGGCTTCTACTAAAAGAGGAAGGAAGGACAGTTGGCAAATTTCAGCACTTATTTACAAGGTTGCCAAAGTATTGCTTCTCCACTGAGTTCTGGCAGTGATGCTGCAGCCACCTAAGTCTCTGGGGTCATCGTTCTTCCTTCTGCTTCTGGCCAGTGCCGTGTCCTAGGGCAGCTGTCCTAGGAGCCTTCTTAATCCTTCCCAGGGCTGCATTGTCCTTCGTCTCTTCCAGTCCCCAATCACCAACCATGCATTTCCCTTTGGAATTAAGTTTTCCTTTGTAAAAGTTTGGAGGTCAGAAGACTTAACTTACTCTTTCCCTGTTTTATTCAGGTAAGGGACCCAAGCTGCCAGGTGATGGAATGCTGGGGCATTTTAAGTCAGACCACCTGCACCTTAAATGTCAAAACCAGCAGCAGTGTTTGCAATTCTATACAACAGATATTCTCTAGTAACACCCAAAGCAAATTTCAGGGCATTATGTGTTTGCTAACAGGTGAGAAGGTTAAAAGACTAAGAACCATGAAAGTAAATACTTGGCTTCTCATGTAGAAATAACACAGTAATCCTCTTTTCTTCCCGTTAGTGTTTTTAAATGAAATTATTTTCTTAATGCTGATAAAATTAAATGCCATAATAATTCTTTTGGTGTTTATTTTAATTTCAAGACAAAATAAATCCACTGTTTTGTATTTTGTTTTTGTGTGATAGTTCTATTAATTTTTCCCTGTCGCTTTAAGCATCAAGAGTCAAGATTTCGCTGGAATTTAGGTAAATACATGTCTTTCCCAATGCTGCCTCTGATTTACTATACATTTGTGTAATGAACTAGTTCTTACGCTATTTTGTGCATCATTATTTGGTATCAGAAGATATTTAATTTTTTTTAGTGGTTTCTATACATCATATGTATAGTTGGAAGGAGATAGTACCTGGGAACAGAATCAGGACTTATTTCCAGTCTGCCTCATCCATTTGCACCTTTCTTTAAAAATATACTTTGAGAAGTGAGTTTTTGTTTCCAAATGCACAAACTGGGGGGCAAGTTATTAGTGGGTAGGCTTTTACTCAGAGCCTTTTCTAAAAGCTCTCATGCAAAAGGAATTTGACCTAACACACAAGGAAAAAGAGGAATTTCAAATGATTACAAAAAGATGGGTTGAAGGAAGTTGGAAGTTCCCTCAATTTTCCATCTGAGAGCTCCCTGAGAGCTTACACCTGGCAGTTCCCCCAAGGAAGCAAGTTTAAATACAGCCATACAAGGGATGTCGAGACTCACTGTGGAGAAGGATGTCACTGGGCTGTGATTCTTACGAGAAAACATCACCTGGCTCTTCTTTAACATAGCCTAGAGTTAATTTTCACCCTACTTGACTTAGTTCTGGCCCAAGACTTGTTCACAGACTAAAGGGAACATTCCAGTGACCTCATGTGCCTGCAACTGTTATAACCTTGAGAAGCAAATGTCCTCAATTTTCTCAATTCTTTGCCTGTCTCATAATAGTTAATTATGTACTAGACACTGCATATGAAAGGGCAGTAGAAACAGAATTGGGTATTTGTAAACCTAGAAAAGGCTTGTCCTTTGTTTTTTCAGGCAGCTAGGGTGAAAGATAGAAGTCTTCAGTCAAATCAGGAGTTGGGTTCAGTAAGGGGGTGGTTGATTCTCTAGGCAGTTTAAACTGGCTATTGGTTTAAATATCTTAAGCAGGATTTTGGTGTCTAATTACCCAGGGCTAAAGCTATCCCACCCACCTTTCTTACTTTTCTAATTCTGTCCCTAGATTCTTGGTACTGCCATTTACTCAACTAAAGATATATAGGAAAGAATTGGCAGATGAGGAGGACTAGCCCACGCCTGGGAGTCATCCAGGTTATAATCTGCCATACCAGCTCACATGTGGCTGTTGAAAGTTTCCACAGTCCAGGGGGACAGGCACTGTGGAATGCTTCCCTGACTCCCTCTCCCCCAATTATCATTGCATCATTAAATGCCTATTTATGGCAGTTCTTTTACCCAGCATAGAATGTCTGCCTTTCAAGTAAAAAATTACAAAGCATACTAAAAGGCAAAAACCACAGTTTAAAAAGACAGAGCAAAAAGAGAAACAAATAAGGCAGGGATATTGAATTTTAAACAACTAAGATTAATATCTTAAAGACAAAGTGTAACAACAGATAGACAAAGTAAGCAGAGAGATGGAAGTCCTGAGACATCTGAAAGGAATGCTAGAGATAAAAAAAAAAGTGCATCAAAAATGAAGAATGCTTCTGATGGCTTATTAGTAAAAACACTGCTGAGAAAAGAATCTATGAACTTGAGAATATGTCAAGAGAAACTTCTAAAACTGAAAAGGAAAGAGGACAAGACTGAAAAGCAGGAACAGCATGTCTAAAAACTTTTCTCTAATTTTCACTATAAACACCTAGCAGACCTCCTAAAGGAAAAACTTGCAAAAGTGTGGGAGTTCCTTATGTGTGGATTTTTCATTGCTGAGCCTTTAGGGATTCATCTACTAGAGTCTAGGGTTTTCTACTTGTCCAGAGCTTCTCTCATGGGTTTCTGCTCCAGTAAGTCATGATTCTCTTTTTCTACCTCTCTGTTCTCCAATTTCAGGGGCCTTTGTTCGCCCTGTGACCTCATACTACATATCCTCTGATGGACATAAAATGGGTTATTGATTTTTAGTTTCTTCATAATTTTACCTGCTAATATGGATTAGTGCCTTCCTAGCTTCTTATGTACTGGCCCGGAAACTGGAAGTTGTAGTAGATTTTTGAGAGAATACTGGAAGTAGCATGAGCTGATGTAGTCATAGAGAGCTTCATGGGAGAGGTGAGCTTGACTGGATTTTGAAGAATAAAGACTAATCAAAGTATGGGGGGAAGAGAGAAATCTTTCATGCCTGAGATCAACTCAAAGAATAGGTTGAAAATGGGAAAGATGAAGCACTTCGAAGAAGTTACTGATTAGCATAGAGATTGTATCTTGGGAAACTATGGCTAGGGAGACATTTGGAGTTGGTACAGAAAGTAACAGGAGGCTCGGCGCCTGTGGCTCAATCGGCTAAGGCGCCAGCCACATACACCTAAGGT
>NW_003852506.1:4625510-4640088 GCF_000181295.1 Otolemur garnettii
AAAAAAAAAAAAAAAAAAAAAGAAAGTAACAGGAGATAATCTTAATATTTGGAGTGACAAGAGAATGTTATTTAGGATAAATAATATGAAAGCATTATTATTATAAATAGATTTGGAATAGACTTTTAATGGAGGTAGTGTTGAGGGGCTGGGGTGGGGTAGGAAGATGGGTATAAGAAGATAAACACAGCACCTGTCTCTCCAAACAGCTTTGTTCTTAGCTAATTTATATCACATGAAGGCACTTTTCCACTTTCTACTCAAGAAAATGTGGCATCATCTTTACTTTTTTTTTTTTTTTTGTTAAGCAGGCCCAGGCTGAGTTTAAATCCATTGCCCCCCAGTGTACAAGGCCAGTACTCTAATCACTGAGCTACCAGTGCCAAGCCATCATCTTTATTCTTTAAAAATATTTCATGAATCCATCTTTACTCTTTGAAAAAAATTTCATGAATTCAGAAGTCACCTACTGATTTAATGTGGCTCTTTTGACATGTGTGTTTATTTCTGCTCTTTGTGTCCCTCCCCAGTGGCCTGGACCTTCCAGAATAGTTTAGTTGGGATGAAACATTGATTGGGAAGGGAGGTAAAAAACCTGCTTAGTGAGATGTGATGACTGGATGTCTAAATGGAGATATCTTCCACCTGCAAGCGTAAATGATACTTTAGAACTGGAGATGGAGATGGAATCTTTCATAGAGCTGCAGCTATAGAAGTATATTCATTAAATGAAGGAGCAGGTATAAGGGGGGGGGGTATTAATCCTGATGGACTCCTATACAAAAGAAGGTGTGTGAGTGTAAGGAGTAAAAAAATCCTAGAAAATAGTGTGGAAGGAATATAGAATATGTATAGGAACATAAGGAATGTAGAGCAATATGAAAATTTTAAAAATCAATAACATATAATGTAATGAAAATGAAAAGAAAATCTTTAGGTAAGAAATTAAGCATCAGACTTGAATGCTTCAGAGAGTTAGAGTGAGAACTCAGGAAAAAATACTGGATTTCAAAATGAATGAGTTATTATTCCTCAGTAATGATGAACTATGGTAATTTGGATTAAACCCCTCACTGAGGACAACTAGAAAATCTGGATGAAATATTTTTCCAGAAGGGCTTATCTGCTTAAAGTTACTAGAGCAGCAATTGAATTGACTCATTCAGCATGGTAAGCCTGGCCTTGTGGGCTGTTTCTTACCTAGGGGGATCTGCCAAATCTGGAAAAGAGACTTGAGAAGCTAAGATGACTGGACAGAAATTTAGAAAGTATTTTGTGGTTTGTGAGAAAAAAAAATTGAAGTATAGAACCTTTTATTGGAACACAGTAAAACTTCTCATTTTAAGCTGAGAACACAAAAGGGTATACCATGGGAGACAGGGCAAATGAAAAGTTAATTGGGCCTTGCAAAGACAGCACACATTGAATTATCTTAATTCCTGAAATTGAATTGAAAGCAATTCTAGATTATTAGTAAACCTTGGATATAGGAAGGTAACCTAGGCCTCATTTCTACAGTTTATATAATTATATCTTCAATTTTTAAATAACAATGTCTGGCATTTCACAAAAAATAAGCAGGTGATAAGACAACAAAGATCAAAATGAAAAGAAACGACCAAAGGAAAAACCCACGGGTACTGTAAATAATGATATTATCAGAACCAAACTTTAAAACACATATTCTTAATTTGTTTCAGGAAATAAAGCTTACCATCGAATATTTTGGTAAAAAAAGTAGCAACTGTAAAAATGAACCACACGGAAATTCTGTAACTGCAAAATATACGGTGAAATATGAAGAGTAGGAAATAGAGAAGAGAAGGTAAACAACACTGTGAAAAAATGAGTCCGATCCCTGGAGCATAGAAGAGAGATAATGGGCCAGAAGCAATATATGATAAGATGGAATCTGAGAGTTTTCCTAAGTTAGCAAAAAGCATTAAGCCACATGTTCAATCATTTCTATAGATCCTGAGCATGAGGATTACAAACAAGCAAACCTAGGTTTCTTATAATAAAACTTCTGAAAGCCAAAAACAAAGAAAAATAATGAAAGCATTCAGAAGAGAAAAAGCCAAATACTTTCAAAGGGATATCTATTAGAGTGACGAGCTGACTGCAGACTAGAAACAATGAAAGCTGGCTGGTAATGAAATGCTATCTTTAGAGTGCTCATAGAGCGCCTAGCAAATAACTGCTTCTGTGAATTCTGTGCCCAGCGAAAATAACTTCCGAAAGTAGATAAACAGCATTTTTAGATAAGTAAAAACTGGAAGAATTCATCACCTGTAATCTACATCAAAGACAGAAGAAACATTATTTAGGCTCTACATTTGAGATATAGGAAAGAATAAAGAATAACAAAAATAAGAAACACATGAACAGATTTAAATAAATAATGACTATGCAAAAAATAATAGTATAGCCTTATGAGAAAATATGACAATATCATCTGAGTGGAAGGGGAATAAATGAAATGAAAATGTTCTAATTATTCGCATTGCTCTGAGAGAGAAAAAAAGGACCATGTTACATTAGATTCTGTAACTCAAGAATGAATAACATAATCTTTAGAGAACCAACAAAGAATAATTAGGCCAGGTATTGCTACTAAGCTAATAGTAAGAAAAAAGTAGATAGTAGAATAATAAAAATAACTTATTCCAAAAGGAAAAGGAGAGAAAAATAATGGAGAATAGGTCAGACAAATATTATAGAAGAGACTGGGGGTGATAGTAAATGCAAATCCAAATCTACTATTAATTATATTAACTGTAAATGAACAAAATTCTCCAATTAGAACAAAAAACTTGTCAAACAGGATAAAAAATCAACAGTTTACAACTTAGAAGAGGTGCATCAAAAACATAAGGTTAAAAGCTAAAACAGGTGAGAGAAGAAATAGCATGCAAATGGACCAAAAGAAAGCTCGCATGTATGTTTATATATCAGGCAACATACATTTCAGACCAAAAACATAAATAAAATACATATGGAGTGTTCAAAGCAATAAAATATTTAATTCACTAAGAAGATAAAAATTCTATGTTTGCATATACCTAATAATACAGATTTATATAAACCAAAAACTAGCAGAAGTGAAAAAATTCCTAATCATGATGGAGAATTTTAAAATGCTTCTTTCAAAAGAAGATTGGAAAAACAGAAAAATAGATTTGTTTTTAAAATAAAACATAAATAATTACCACCTAATGAGACATAGAAACTATACTCAACAACAGTAAAATATATATTATTTTCAAGTACACACAGAACATTTATATAAATAGGCCATAGGCAAGGCCAAAACCAAGCCTTCTCCAAATTTCTAAGGCTTGAAATCATATGGAAGATTTTTTTTTTTTTTTTGAGAAAGCACCTCACTATGTTGCCCTCAGTCGAGTGCTATGGTGTCACAGCTCACAGCAACCTCAAACTCTCAGGCTTAAGTGATTCTCTCGCCCTGGTCTCCCAAGTAGCTGGGACTATAGGTGCCCATCTCAACACCCAGCTATTTTTTTTGTTGTAGTTGTCATTGTTGTTTTAGCAGGCCCAGGTTGGGTTCCAACCCGCCAGCCCTGGTATATGTGGTCGGCACCCTAACCACTGAGCACAGGCACCGAGCCCATATGGAAGATTTTACTGAGTGAAAAGCTACAAATCACTTTCAAAAAGTTAACCAGAATAGAATCAACATAGTGTTCAAAAACGGATGGATGTGAAAATACGATATGTATACACAATGGAATACTGTTCAACCTTAAAAAAGAAGGAAATTTTATCACCTGCAATAGCATGGACCAACAAGAGGACATTATGCTAAATGAGAGGAACCAGGCACAGAAGACAAATTCTGCATGACTTCATTGATATACGAGAGATAAAAAACTCCATCTCATAGAAGCAGTGATTGGAATGGTGGTTACCAAAGGCTGGAGAAGGGTAGTGGCGAACAAAAAGATGTTCATCAAATGGTACAAAATTTCAGTTTAAAAAAATTAGTTTTTGAGTCTATTGCACAGCAGTGACTATAGTTACTACTAATAATGATGCAATGTATATATATTTCAAAACTGCTAAGAGCAGATTTTCAATGTTTGCATAGCAAAAAGTGAGATGATGTATATGTTAATTAGCTTGATTTAATCATTCCTTAATATGTGCATATATTAAAACATTACATTTTTCCTCATAAATGTATACAAATATTATTTGCTAATTGTAAAAATTAACCAGAAAATCTCCACTTCTGGAATTGACCACTTTGTCGAAAAAGATGGTATAAAGGCAATTAGAACATACTTTGAAATGAATGATAGTAAAAATACTGTACATCAAATAGTGAGATGCAGTGAAAGATATATTTCAAGGATAATTTAGAGGTTTATGTTTTAATTTTTATTTATTTTATTTTATTGTTTTAGGTTAATGTATAAGTACCAAGAATTAGGTTGCAATATTTGCATTTGTTAAAGTCCCTCTTATAATTATGTCCCACCCCCAAGAGGTGTGCCATACACCCTAACATTATGCCCATTAAGTGTGAGCACCCCCATCACCCTCTCTCATCCTCTTTTCCTGCTCCCTTGTTCCCTTGACCCCTTTGTCTGCCACCTTGAATTGATTTGAGTTTTTCTCTTATGTGGGTAGGTATTAGATCATGTACTGGCTTCATATTAGTATTAAGTTGGATTCTTGCCCCTTTATTCTTGTAATACTTTACTAAGAAGAATGTGTTTCAACTCCATCCAGGTTAATACAAATAACGTAAAGTCTCCATGTTTTTTAATAGCTGAATAGTATTTCATGGTATACATATACCACAGCTTATTAATCCATTCATGGGTTGGTGGGCATGTAGTTTGTTTCCACATTTTGGCAATTATAAATTGAGCTGCAATAAACAATCTAATGCAAATATCCTCAGGATAAAATGATTTTTTTCTTCTGGGTTGATGCCTAGTAGTGGGATTTTGGGGTCAAATAGGAAGTCTAATTTGAGCTCTTTGAGGATTCTTCATACTTCCTTCCAAAAAGGTTGTATTAGTTTGCAGTCCCACCAACAGTAGAAAATTGTTCCCTTCTCTCAACATCCACACCAGCATCTGCAGCTTTGAGACTTTGTGATTTGGGCTATTTTCACTGGGGTTAGGTGATACCTCAGGTGGTTTTGGTTTGCATGTCTCTGATGATCAGGAATAATGAGCATTTTTTCAAATTTTGTTTGTCATTCATCTAACTTCATTAGAGAAAGTTCTGTTCATACCTCTTACCCAGTGGTAAATGGGATTGTTTACTCTTTTTTGTTGATTAATTTGAGCTCTCTGTAGATTCTAGTTATCAACGCTTTGTCAGATTAATACCATACAAATATCTTTTCCCATTCTGAAAGTTGTCTTTTTGTTTTATGTGTTGTGTCCTTAGCTGTGCAGAAGCTTTTCAGCTTAATTAAGTCCCATTTGTTCATTTTTGTTATTGGTGTAATGGCCACTGAAGTCTTTGTCATAAAATCCTTCCCCAGTCCAACATCAAGAGTTTTCCCCACAGTTTCTTGTAGGATTTTAGTTGTTTCCTGCCCCAGATTTAAGTCTTTTATCCATCTTGAATCAATTTCTGTAAGTGGTGAAACATACAGGTCAAGTTTCAGTCTTTTACATGTGGTTATCCAGTTCTCCCAGAACTAGGAGAACTAGTTATTTATTCAAGAGAAGTGAAACATATGTAAATATGATATCTTACACAAGAGGGTAACACTTTTTCTAAGTGCTCTCCCAGCACCATTTATTGAATAGGTATTTTTTTCCCCACTGTATGCTTTTATTCACTTTATCAAAGATCAGATAGAGACTGGTTTCTCTCTTGGTTTTCTTCATTTAGAGGTTTAAATAGACATATTAGATAAAATGAAGTTTTAAAATTTAATGATGTTATATATTCAACTTTTGGAAAATACTTCTAAAGCATGTATCTGATAAAGATCTAGAATATATGACAAATTTTACAACCTAATAAGAAGAAAATCTCATTTAAAAATATATGAAATCTTTGGGCAGATGCTTCACAAATGAAAATACCTGACTAGCTAATAAACATACGAAAAAATTCTTAACATCATTAGTTATCAAAGAGATGCAACATGAAACCCCAAATAAGATATTATCACACATTTTAGAATGGTTGACATTAAAGAGACTGATCATAATTTGTGCTGGTAAGGATGTGGGACAATATTGTTAGTGGGATTGTAAAACCGGGAAACAATATGGTGGTATCTTAGAATGATACACGGGTCTCTCTCTCTCACTTTTCCTTTTCCATGAGAGGGACCCACGTCCAACTCTCTCTGGAAGTGTTTAAGCTCTCTCTTTAGTCTTCCTAAATAAGATATCTCTTTGCTGCCTGAAACTTGTGTAGGTGACTTTTGTTCTCTATCCACACCACCTACGCCATTCCAGTTCTATTTTCAGTTTCTACTCATTTTTGTTTTCGATTGCCTGCTATGCCTGAGTTGAACTTCTAGCTCAAAAAAAAAAAAAAAAAGATAAATATAAAATTAACATGTAAGCCAGCAATCTCGTCACTAGCTATTTATCCAAGAGACATGAAACATATGTGGATATAATATCTTATAGAAGAATGTAGCACTTTTTCTGGGATGAGTTCACAAACTTAATTGTCCCACCTTGTATGTGCATGCTATAGTCTTGATGTTTTACTGTCTCTCATCCAATAAACTTGTGTGTGCATATGCACTAACAGACTGTGTAAGAAGGTTCATCGCAACATTATTTATTGTAGCCAAATACTGGAAATAATCTAAATGTCTGTCACTAGCAGCATAGATAAATTGTACAATTGTAATACACACTGAAAATGATGAACTACTACTGCCTGCAATGGCATGCAGGGGTCTCACCATCAGAATGTTGAAGGAATAAGCTGGACACATTCCCATAATTAGACAAGCACATGAGTCCTTCTATAAAAAGCTGAAAAACAGGGGAAGTTAAAACCTCCTGTCAGGCACGAAGATAGAGATTATCTTCTGGGAAGAGAAAGGGCTTAGTGATCAGGAGATGGCATGAGGGTGTGCTTTTGAGGTGCTGATGATGCAGTTCATTTTTTACAACTACATTGTGATAACGTATTGGTTTGTTTTTGTTTTACATGATTTTCTGTTTATGTGTTACAGTAAAAGTCAAATAAGATAAAAATGCAAAGCAGTCATTGGTGACCTTCACGAGATCAATTTTAGTGACGTGACTAAGACAGAAGAGGTTAAAAGAGCAAGGCTGGGCAGGATGCGGAAAGGCCAGTTCCAAATTCCTCTCAGGGGTGTGTGGCAATGGGGGAAAAGGATGTGGGAAAATCTCTATTTTAGTTATTACAGCCCATGTTAGCTATTAGTAAAATTTTCTTCATTGAACAATAGAAAGACTTAAATTTGTCTTTTTATTTCCTAATACTTCTCTATAAAATTCTATTTATGAAGGTTCCTTACCTTTTATCTGAATGCGTATTAAAATCACACTAATAGATTTTGTAAGAAATAGACCTGTCTGTTATAAAGAGATACTTCCATAATTTTATTCCATATGACAAGTAGGACTGAAAACTGAGGGAAGCTAGTGATGTCTCAGCTGTAAAAAAGAAAGAAAGTTGCAGGGTCTTTCCATTTTCTCTTTCAGTATTGCTGAAAAGACTTTATGTTCCCAGCGTGGCACAGAACACTCTGTGGATGACGGGACTTTGCCATATTCTCTGAAAGTGCCTCAGCACAACTGCTGTCTGAAACAACCCATGAACTGATTACCAGGGAAGTTGGATAACGGGAGCCTGCTAGGACTCTTGTCACACCGCTGTGTGAGCCGCTTCCATATTTTAGTCTCCAAAAAAAAAAAAAAAAGTAAAATAAGAGTTAAAATCACTGGAATGATGGTTTCTTAGAGAAGGAGTTCCATCTTGTCCTAGAAATAGAAATAAAGTGAATGATACAGGAGAAAGGAAACTTCACAGTAACCAGCCCAGCCAGAAAAGAACTAAGTCAGGTGGGTGGCACCTGTGGCTCAAGGAGTAGGGTGCCAGGCCCATATACTGGGGCCTGAGTTTGAACCTGGCCTCAACCAAAACTGCAAAAAATAATAATAATAATAAAAAAAAAATAATACAGAACTAAGTCAGGTACAGGGTGTAATTCTGTTGCCTTGATAAAAGAATTGCTTTACTCAAAGTCCTTTTGGTTAGCAGTAGCTACCATGACTTTGATCATAGAGTCAGAAAAAAATTAGGAAACATGCAAAATCCAATCATAAATAGTTTTCATTTCACCATTTCTGGGAGTTATGGCCCTCACAACCAGAATTGCATCAGATGAAATATCCAGATCAGCCAATTAGATTAAGTTTACAAAACATATATCAATGGTGGCAATGATCAAGAAAGGTTATTACTGAATTTATTACAAAAGCACTAATGCTCAGAATTTGATTTATTCCAGCGTTTCCTACTGTGGGAAATGCATTTGTACCATCCCAAGCAATTTGCAGCTTCTGTCTCAGCATATGAAAGTGAGAAATATAATCCAAACCCCCAAATTAATTTACCCTAAGGTATTTGAATCATTTTCAGCTTTTAAGATACAAAGTTAATCTTAAACAAATTCATGCAATAACCAAGAACACATAGCTAAACATTCTGCTTCAGTATAACCATAGAATTTGTGGTTAAAGCACCTAGTGCAGATCTAACCATAAGATTCCCTAATACACATACCTTAGGCCAGGAGTGGTGGCTCACACCTGTAACCCTAGCACTTTGGGAGGCCAAAGTGGGTGGATTGCTTGAGTTCAGGAATTTGAGACCAGCTTGCATAAGAGCAAGACCTCATCTCTACTAAAAATAGAAAAATTAGCTGAGCTTGAACTACAGGCACCTTAGGAGGTTGAAGCAAGAGGATTGCTAAAGTCCAAGAGTTTGAGGTCACGGTGAGCTATGACACCTTGCACTCTACCTAGGATTATAAGACTGAGACTGCCATCCCCTCCCAATACACATACTTTAAATGAATGGGTGCTATATTTCTTATGAGGAAATATATCTTTGATTTCCAATTTATTTTTGCATATTATTGTTGGGAGCACTGACTGAAGACTTTTGTCTAAACTCTTTTGTTATCATTTAAGAGAATTTCATTTTTCTGCTTCCACTTAGTTCGTATCTGTCTACCTTGAGGCACAATAATGATTTTACTCCAATATTTCTTCATGACTTGCTATTTTGTCAGAGAATAACCCTGCCTTGCTTTGTATCAGATGAGAACAAAGGTGGATTGACCACAAAGTGTCGCCACATGTTACTGGGATATGAGCTGACCTTGTTCTCTTATTAATAATTAAATTTCAGCTATTGCTAATCATAACTATTCAATAACTCAATTTCAACTGTTTTGGAGTTGACGAGTTATCTTCACTTGAATGGAGAGTTCATGATTTTGGAGTTCTAAACCTTTGTTAGGTTAGTTAAAGTAACCTGCCCAATCAGAACCATCTGGGGTTGAACAGCAGACGAACTGGCATTAACTGTGTGTGGCAGGTTGACTGATTGTACCAAGGGCTCCCGTTCTACCCTGCTCGCTTTGCCTTGTAATTCTTTCATGCCCTCTGGGTTGAGTGTTCTAATTCACACCTTGACACTGGGATGGGAATATGACTTTCCTTATTTAATGGCATGTTAGCAAGTGTGAGGCAGTGGCCTGAACAAGTGCTTGTGTATTTTTGCTCAATCTCCTGCTGTACAATGATTTCCATGATAAAATGCCTGGCTGGCTGTCCTGCCAGAAGATGAGGCATGTGGAGCAGAACCAAGTTTCCGCTCTCCTAGACATGCCAGCTGAGGCCATTCTACATAGCCAAGAGCCAGCCACCCTCAGATTTAAGAGTGAGCCCAGATGAGGGCAGAAGTGTTCAGTTGAACTCCGCCTACATTGACAACTCACAGACCCCTGAGCAAATTAATTGCTTCTTATTTTAAGCCACTAGGTTTTAAGGTGGTTTGTTACATAGCATCCTCACAGGTAACTGATAGAAGGTAGTATTGTCAACATCTAGTCTGATGATATAACACTAAATAAACTCATTCATTTTGCTTACAGATGGTCAGAGCTGGCCACAAGGACACTTCTTGAGATTTGAAGGTTAATTGCTTAGAATTATGGGAACATAAGACAGAGGGGTTTAAGTTTCTTTGCTTGACAAGACTTCTGTCTGGCTTCTGAGACTTCTGGGCCCACTTGTGCATTTCCTTGCAAAGCCTAGTTTTAGTGAAGAACTCTGCTAAGCCAGTTTAGCAAGCCCCCCCCCCCCCAATTCTGATCACTCTTCATATCTGATCACGGTCCTCATCCCCCACCTTCCCCCAGGTAATGTCTGATCACCTTGGCCTGTCCTCAGCAAGAATCCTGTTAGGTGTTAGGTCAGTGTAGCCAAAATGTCCCTGCCTCCGATGTTTTCTATTAGTAAGTTCCCATCTACTGACCCCACCCGACTCCTTGACCACAAATTCCTACTTGCCCAGGCTGTGTGTGGAGGTGAGCCCATTCTCTCTCCTTTACTGCAAAATCCCATCACAGTGGTCTCTAAATCCACAGCAATGGTCCTGAAGAAAGTCTTCCTTACCGTGCTTTAACAAGTGCCATTGAATACCTTTTCTCTGTAACAATTGTTCCCCCTCTTCTGCAGCTGTCAGTGGGCACAGAGTCACCCTGTAGCTCGGTAGCAGCAGTTGCCTCTGCTCTGCCATGGCACAGAGTGGCTTGTCAGCCCAGAGGCATGCAGATGTTGAAAAGTGGTTGTTCTTTCCTGTGTCCAGATGCTCTATTCTTCACGGGCTGGTTGGAAAAGTGGTCACTTAATGGGAAGTGCAAACCACAAGGCAATATTTCTCACCCTCAGGAAGGGCTTAAAATGAGTAGATCATCTTTTTCTAGTTATTAAATAATGATCTCAACCTGTTTAGTGGATCGTGGGGACCCTCAGACCATATCTATTTAAGAATTCTGAACCTAAGAAAGCTTTCTAATTCCATTTTGATATTTTTGCAGTGTACTATGAAATAAAGTGCAAATGCATTTCTCTAAGTGGATTCTTATCTAGTAATAATGCCAAACTTAATGTTTTTTCACCCCCTAGATTAGCACTATAGAGTTCCATGTACTCATCAGAGTTAAAGTTATCAGGGAGCGAGGAAAAGCAAAAGCTTAAAATAACTCTGAGAAATATTATTTGGGTGATTCTGCTCACAAATCAGCTTATTTCATCAGATTCTAGAGAGCTTCATTGCTCCCTGCTGCAACTGGGCCATTTTGCAGTTTGAAGTTTTGAGGTGACTCACCTGAAAATTGAGTTAAAAGCAGACTGAATAAGATGCCTCACCAAAATGACAGATGTAATATTTGAGACTTGCCAAGAGTGAAATTCTTCAGAGCATTCTCTCGCCCTCTCTCTCCCTACACTTTTTCCTTTAAGACTGACCCACTTGGAAAATTTTGAAATTTATCACTCATTTCTTGGTTTACAAATATTAAGTTTATGATATCCAGATAAAATAGACAATGATAATTTATGCAATATCACCCTTCCTACCTTGGATCTTCATAGGAATAATGCAAGAAATATAAATGTATCAAGTGTAGTGGGGCTCTTACTATCAGGAGACAGAGCTACCCTATCTGCAAAGGTACCAGGTATCCACGTTGTTAAAAAGATGTGATTTTTATAATAAACACCTTCTAAGATTAAAAAAATAATAAACATATCAAGATGCACACATTGTCACTGTAAATTATTAAAAAAGTATTATTAAAGATCTAGAGGCATTAATTATCTTCTTTATAATTTATTCCCCCTTCCCTTTTTTGGATACAAAATCTCACTCTGTTGCCCTGGGTTGAGTGCTGTGGTGTCATAGCTCACAGCACCCTCCAACTCTTGGGCTTGAGTAATCCTCTTACCTTAGCCTCCCAAATAGCTAGGATTACAGGCACCTGCCCCAACACCTGGCTCATTTTTTAAGGTTTTTAAGCAGAAACAGACTCTCACTCTTGCTCAGGCTGGTCTTGAACTCCTGGTCTCAAGTGATCTACCCACCTCAGCCTCCCAGAGTGCTAGGAGTATAGGTGTGAACCACTGCACCCAGCCTGCCTTCTTTTATATTGAATGCAGATATTTTTTCAAAATGAAGTAAGGCAAGAAGGACATGGGGTTGACTCATAACTTCCGGAAAAGCTCTATTGATGACTAATTTGGAAGAATGAGCTCTACAGGCCATGTGTATCCAAGAGAAGCAGTAATATGCGCTGCCTCCTTACTGATGAATGTGGATCACCAGCACAGGAAAGGGCTTTATTAGGAGACTTTAAAGTTCTTAAACACAAAGCTGCTAGTGAGGCAAGGTGGCTCCTAGACACTTTTAATTTTACCATTTAATGTGCTAAGCCATAGCTTGGAAAACACACAGAGCTGAATTAGCCATGAACCTGGCATTGTAGATGTGTCAAAGAAAACCAAAGAGGCTGCAGGCTGATCTTCAGTAGAACAAACCACCATCTAGAGCTCTTCCTACACGCCTTCAGGCTCTAAAATAGCCACATACACGTGTGATTTAGAACAACTAAGCTTCCTGCATAAGAACTAAAAAGAAAATTTTATGAAAAATACATGAGTCAGTGGGAGGGATCCAAAAAGCACACCCACCTCGTCAAATATGGATGTACCACAGCAAAATCCCTCTCAATATGGTGCTGAAGAAAATGTCCTCAGGCTTGAAAGGAAGAAGATGCAGATCTTTTAATTCTAAAATATTTTAACTGGAAAGAGAAAACATTGAAAGCAATTTTGTTTGCTTTCAATAAAACTCCAGAAATTATGGAGCAGAAACACAAGAAATAAAGCAAGATACAGATTAAAAAGGGAGCCAGTTGAGAGATTGGGGAGAGAATTCAAACTGAATTGTATGAGATAGAAGAAAGGGAACTGAAATGTAATAATTAATTTAAAATACACAAGGAACACTAAAATCTGCGTGAGAAGGATTAACATGGAAAAGCTTTTCCTACGAAGTAATGAATCGTAATTGGGAAGACAACATTGAGCAGCTTTCTCGTGATTGGGATGAAGATAATGAAATGAAATTGGTGAGAGTGAAGATGATGGGAACCCAGGGAAGTAATGGAACCAGTGCGGTGTTTTGAACAACCTCAGACTTAGAGTCTTTCCCTGAACATTAATTGCAAAAAAAAAAAAGCATCAGGACTTTCCAACTTCAACTTCACACTGGGGAACAGATATCCCTGTTCTAGAAATGTCTTGCACACCACTGCTGCCCTTGGAGGAACTTTTTCTGGCCTTCTCCACTGAGACGTCTTAGATAGAAAACATGGGCTTGGCTCATTTTTTTCTTCCCACCTGTGCTCTCTGTTGTTTCTGCCTTTTATTTCTTGACACCCTTCTGCTTTGCTTCCCTGCAATTCCTAGTCCACTGCTAGTGGCTCAGCAGACAAGTGCCTGTCTGTCACCTTGGCTTCTGCTAACAGTGATCGGAGTCTCATTTTCTACCCCTAGGAACTGACCTAAGCAGTTTCCTAAATAAGAAGGTCAGCCATGATTCTTTCATCAGGAAGAATCAACTCATGGCTCTAAGGAAAACAATGGTTCATCTAGTTTGAGGCTTGATGCAGACAACACTCAAGTCTTCAAACGGTACATGCATTTGCTTTGGGCAGCTGTAGGCTTCTGCCCAGTGAACTCTATTAATATGTCCTAAGAGTATTTGTGTGCTCTCCACTACCATTAGAATTCCTTCAGACAAGTTTGGAAAATCCAGAGTCAAGTATTATCCACCCCTTCAGAAATCTTTCAGAATAGTAGGTCCTAAAGCTTAGGGGGACTACTTTATCCCTGTTACCATGGTGACTAATGACAGCCTACGTTGATTTTGGCCATAGCTATAAAGGTTATCAAGAGATGGCATGCACAAATTTAAGGTTTTGTATGGCAATCTTGAGCCTGTTTATGATCTAAAAGTATAAAACTGTAACTGTTAACTATTACAAGATATTTGGATCCTGTATTTCATTAATTGCATGCACAGGGAAGCTATCCATGGTTAGAAACCTACCATAATTTTAAATAGATTGAAATTTTTACTTGAGTAAATTTAGAACCATACAAAGTCTTATCTTAAATACAAGTGAAAGTTGAGTGGAAAAGCGTTATGCCCGGAATGCTTAAATGTCCTGGTCATTGTTATTTAGCCCTCACACAAACGCTGTGTGGTAGGTCCCATTATTATTTTCATTTATAGATGAGGAAAGGGGCTTATGGGTCTTAATGCTTTTCCCAAGGTCACAACTAGTTAAGTGGAAGAACTGACTTTTCATTTTTAATCTTCACAGTAAATGATGAGATAATTTATATAGCCAATGGTTTTGCTTGCTTCATCTAAATTACACAAATTACCTGGCTTATTGAATTTTTATAATGGAAATCTGGCAAGCCTGTTTTGAAGCTTGGAATATATA
>NW_003852506.1:4640227-4651328 GCF_000181295.1 Otolemur garnettii
TTTCCAAGGAAGTCCCTTGGTCACCCGGAGTCAAGTTGCTATCCTTAGTTTAAATGTTTGTGTGTGTGGTTTTAAAAATAATAATAGTACATGCTTTAAAAAAACCAAAAACAACATAATATTTTTTTCTTGTTGCCAATTTCTAGTCCCACTATTTCTATTATAGCCAAGACATCAACATTCACCTTTGAATTACTGCAGTTGTAACACTCTCTTAATTGGAAGAGGGTGAATGTTAATCATCTAAATTATTATTATGATATTTTCAGTGCTAAGAGTGCCCAAGAGGCTTTTTAATATGGAAATCTACCAAATGATAATAGGAAAAAATGTACTCCTTCCCCGTGTGGTTGTAACTTAAAGGTGATTAGAGTAATGCAGCTAAATGCAATTATTGGTTGGTGCCAAATACAGTAACTTTACAAGCCATGAGAACAGTAGTCTGCCGTTATCTACAGGCTCACTTTCTGTGGTTTCAGGTGCCCTTGGGACAGTAGAAGATATTTGGAGAGACAGAGAGAAAGAGAAACCACATTCATATAACTTTTATTACAGTATAACTATAATTGTTTTTTATTAATTATGTTGTCAGTCTTATACTGCGTCTAAGTTATAAACTAAACTTTATCATAGGTGTATAGGTATAAGAAAAAAATATAGTATATGCTGGGTGCAGTGGCTCACGCCTGTAATCCCAGGACACTGGGAGGCTGAGGCCAGTGAAATGCCTGAGCTCAGAAGTTTGAGACCAGACTGCACCAGAGCCGGACCCCAGCTTTAAAAATAGCCAGGCGGTGTGGCAGGCGCCTGTAGTCCCAGCTACTCGGGATGCTGAGGCAAGAGAATTGCTTGAGCTCAAGAGTTTGAATTTGCTGTGAGTGATGATGCCACCTCATTCTACTGAGGTGAGACTCTAGGATTTAGTATTATCTCTGGTTTCAGACATCTTTTGGGGGTCATGGAATGTACCCCTTATGAATAAGAGGTGATTACTATAATGTCTTTCCCTAGACCCTCTTCCTAAGGTGAATGTAGAAAGTTTAAAGTGCAGGACAGATACCTCACCATCACTTTGTACATTTTAAAATTTAGCTTTCAGCTTTAATTGTGCTCTACTGTAAGAACAAACTTAATAGGGTTAGCCTTTAATTTACTTGTTCCTTATTGCTCTAACTTCAGATAGTGTTAGGTCAACACCAGATTCGGGTAGTTGTCTGGAACAGGAAGAGTTTTCATCTATAATGCTCTTTGTCTGGATTCCAGTGAGTAATTTGAAAGCAGAAGCCCTCTCACTGCCAAATTCCAGAGCCGAGGATTTATTTCATGTCTCCCTCAGTTTTCGCTTTCCCTGCGTTTATTTGTGAATGACATTTCCAGTTCCTAGAAGAAAAAACTTGAATCACCAATCACCTGCCTTAGCTTTGGAAATTCTCTAGAACATCATGCTGCTTCTGTATCTCTTGGAAGCTTAGAATATTCATCTCTTCTTACTTTAAAATAATTGGGATGAAAACAGCAATGCTCAATGACAGTTTGCTTTTTTGTAGGGCCTTTTATGTATGAATCACAAAGCATTTTGCAAACTATAACCCGGTTCTTGCAGCTCCCTGGTGAGACAGATCCCATTATCTTTGTTTTACAGATGATCATGAAACAGACCCACAGAGTTTCAATGAGCAGCCTAAGGTCAGGCAATGAGTCAGACGCAAAGCTAGGGAAGGAGCTCCTGGAACTTTTGAGAAGCCCCTTGGATTCAACGCCTTAAGAAGGATAAGGAATTCATAAAGGAGGAAGATAAATGGAGAGGGATTTGAAGAGCTGCTTTGCAGTGAGCAATTGTCGTTCTAATGAATTATTTAAATTGTGCCTTAGCTTAAATGAATCTGAAATTGCAACATAATTTTTCCTGGCAACACACCATGGCAAATAATTTAGTAAATTGACCTTTGAATTTAGCATTTAAATTTGTATATAAATGAGAGGTTGTTGGACTACTACTAAGGCAATTTTTGGTGCTTCTAATATGTAATATAGATAACTAAAAAGGAAGACATTTACAGTATGCAGCAGTTTCTTTAAAATATGCAACAGTAGAAACCGGGCTGGGACATGCAAAAAATAATTTCAACTGACACAGTGCACTGTTTAGATAAGCAATAATGTGCAATTAAAAAACTGGAAGCCTCTTTTCATAGAGGTCCTTTAGTCAGTCCAACCTCTGCTATGTTTAAACCATTCAACTTAAAAGAAAGTTCTATTTTTTAAAAGTACTTGGAGAAGGAGGACTTCACTAAATGATGTGAGAAAATGGTCTATGTAGTATTAGTGAAATGTGTACCTCTAATTGCAGCAAGAGAAATAGTTTTGTGGTTGAGGGAGACAGATTGGCTGCCTAGATTCAGCCTGGTGTCTGCATCGGGCAGGGTGTCACCACAGGACCAGGGGATTCTCCAGTCGTGAGTTTCTGAGCCTTTCTTTCAGTTGTGTCAGTTAACCCATGATCAGCAGGCTCTGGAGGACTAAGTTAGCCGAATTTTAGAGAGACTGACAGATGAACTGGGATGCAAATGTAATTCACACTGAAATCAGATTGGCTGTGTTTTACTTCTAGTTATCAAGTAAACCAAATTAATATCAGAATTCTATTTGAAAGATCTAATTCAAAGATTGGACCATCTGAACGACATGCCTGTTATGTCCGAAGGAGGTGCATTGGCCGAGTGGAGAATGAGCACAGCTGGTGGGCCAGTTAGATGCCCTGCAGGCTTCCACCTTTCTGCAAAGATAACCCGTGATGTGTTTCCATTAGCTGGATCACAGGTTCTTTTTTTTTTTTTTTTTTGGCCGGGGCTGGGTTTGAACCCACCACCTCCGGCATATGGGGCCAGTACCCTACCCCTTTGAGCCACAGGCGCCACCAGGATCACAGGTTCTTTAGTAACAATTAGGCTTTGGCCTGGGTGCTGCGGTGTGAGAAACCACCTAGTCTGAAAACAACCCATTTCGCAGTTATCTCTTCAAAAGTTGCTGATTTCCGAAGACGTCCACCACATTTCCCTCAATATTGCTTTCATTTTACATTGACTTTTATGAAGAGCTAGTACCAGGCTGATCTTCTGAATTAAAGCTCCAAATTCTGCTAAATTTGGGATAATCATTATATATAATACATAATTCATTACATTGCAAAGCAATCATTCCTTTAAGCTCTTCCTAGTTACATTTTTAGTTTTTTTTCTCTGTGTTTATTTTCTTTACACATTAGGTATTTTTGTAATAGCCAAAAGTTACCATGGAGCTCAGCTCACAGTGGGTTTCTGGGCATGGAAAGAAAAGTTGATGGTTGTTTTGATATCAAAGGAGAAAAAGGATCCTGAAGTTAAAGAATGAAGTGAAAGATGAAATCGGGTGTCAGACTCAGCTGATTATTTTCCTGAAAGGTCATTTTATCAAACTTTAGATCTTTTGTTATTTAGCCAAAATAATTTCTGGCTTCAGGTTCACTTCATAGTTCAATTTCAAAGATAACTGTGGTCAGCAAAGCACTGAGCGATGTTCTGTGATTCGTAAAAGATGACTGGCCCCTTGCCTTGTGTTGTAACCTTTCTATCTGTGGCCAAGGAGTAGGCAGGGAAAGACACATTATCTTAAAGCACGAAAGATATTTGCGTTCAGTTTGACCTTCACCCTAAAGAATAGAAATTTAGTGATGGCAAGAGACATCTGAGGAGCCAGCTCAGAAAATAAAATGGCTACAGAAAACGGAAGGCAGTCTAGAAGGTGACAAGCCACCGTTCTTGGCCTGACTGCCAGCAACGTATTCTTCCAATAATAATTCTGACTTCATGATTTTAATCCACAACAAGTTACAGAATAATTTCGTCTGAACTATGAGTCAGTGTCTTCACAAAACTGACCCCTAAAGATTGGTGAAGTTCCTATAGTTTCCATTCTCTCCTGGGAGTTTCCATGTGCTTCACACTTCATCTGATGGGAAATGCAATGAACACATATTCTCTGCAGACTCTGGAGCATTGGAGTGTTTCACTGAGCAATCAAACCAGAAGAAAAGATTGCTACTGAGGGGTTCAAACTCATCGGAAGTACCAAGGATCATCTTTTACAACCCGATTCATGGCATCAAGCTCTATGGAAGTGGCTGGATCAGAAGTTAAGGGGCTGTTGCCATCACCTTGTTGGTGCCTCTGATTCCCACAGACTCTCCTTCACAGGGTTTCTCGATGTCTGGGAGTCAATGAAACCCATCTGAGGCATTCCTAGTCTGGGAATCCTGGCAAGTAATTTAAATTTCACAGCCTATAATATTTACAGTCCCATGTCCTCATCCAGGACTTTGCCACTTCGCCCTGTAGAAGTAGAGTCTATTTTACCTTCCCTTTGATCTGGACAGGTATTTGGGACCTTGATACACAGCCTGTGGCAGAAGTGGTGTTACATGACTTACTAGGTTGGAAAGAGTGGTAGAGTTTCAGCCTGATTAAATCTCTTGGGAATCTCACTCTTGGAACTGGTGCTGGCCACATGGCGAGGCCACATGCAGGTGTGCCAGTGGCCAGGCATGTGAGAGAATGAGCCTCCAGATGAATGCAGCCTCCCCACACACGCTGGGGCAGGAACAAGACGGGGCAATAGTCCCCGTGACTTCAGAGGCAGCCACTTCCATCTGCCTTATTCCAATTCCTGAGCCACAGAATCCGTGGGCAAAATAAATGGCTATTTATTACCCTACCAAATTTGGGGGTAGTTTGTTACTAAGTAATTGATAAGCAGAAGATGGAGACAAGTGCTTGCTACGTGTGTGTATTTTGTGTGTGTTGAGTTTTTGTATGTGTGAGAGAGAGAGGGACAGAAAGAGAGAGTTTGAAAACATTTACCACAACCACTTAAAATATTTATTATTTGAATATCTGTGAAATCATCTTATTAACTGATTCAAATATTTATAAAAACTTACCCCTTTGATTTTTATTCTGACCATTTTCATATTTTATTATCCAACCTCATCATTATACATATTACTTATTTTAAATTTTTAACTTTTATTATATTTATTTATAGTAATTCACTTTTAAAAACTTGCCTAAACCTTATTATATATAATAATGTCCATGAAATTATGGCTTGGATAACCCAGCTCTATATTTTATTAGTATGATAGATTTAAAAATAAATGCATGACTATTAAAACTAAAAAGAGTATGGCCATTTACTACCTAAAATTTTCTCCCATTCCACAGCTGGTGCATATCTTGCTTTGGGAAAAGTCATCTTTTCATTCTGGCAAATAACAATGACACCAGATTGACAGTGATAAGGCTTTCCAACCCTATAGTGTTGGGATGTCACTGTTACTGATGGCCTATGTCACAGGAAAAACCACCAAGTGAACCATATTACATGGAAAAACATTTAAAATCTGCCTGGAATTCAGCTGCATATAAGGACTTTTGTAGTTTTTTATGTGATCATTTCAGAAATGGCTTTAAGAATCCCAATGTTACTTGTCTGATGCTCAGTTCGGATACATGGTGTCTCCTGGGATGGCCTGGACAGAGATCTGTGCCTTTAGGGACTTCAAGCTGGAGTTTAGGAAGCCCAGCTATTACCTGTAGTTCTTTCAAATAGAAAGTATTTGGAACATGGTGTCTCAGTGCAAGTCCCCTGAAAGCAGAACTTGAGACTGTGTGTTTGGGAATTTTATTCTAGGGGACACATCACAGGGGAGTGAGGCAGGGGAGTAGGGAAAGGCACCCCAAGAAACCTTCTTCAAGCAGCCAGTGCTGCAAGCAACACATGCATGGTCCTCTGGGACTTCCTGAAATGAGTTTCAGTACTGCCTTCCTGGAGGCCAAAACGTGGGAGCATCGGTCCTCTGGTTTGCATTCCCTGTGGTTGCCCACGCCTGGCCCCACTCCCGGGTGTAGACACATGGGTGCCAAGTAAATCAGCGTGGGCTGCCCTTGCCCTGGCATCAGAGAAGACCCAGCACAGGCAGCAAGAAGAATGTGAGGACGGACATGAAGGAAGCACTTCTCGCTTTTACCACCATGAAACTGGCTTAGCTCGGGCAAAGAGGCTGCTGTAAG
Organism: Otolemur garnettii; assembly: GCF_000181295.1. Classification (NCBI taxonomy): domain Eukaryota; kingdom Metazoa; phylum Chordata; class Mammalia; order Primates; family Galagidae; genus Otolemur; species Otolemur garnettii. The sequence continues at coordinate 4,646,335 of NW_003852506.1, forward strand.
AAACAGGATGAGGCCATTTGAAGTAATGCACAAAAAATGTTGATGCACTTGGCAAAGACGCACCGCCCGCTCAGGGACTTAGTTTCTCAGCAATCAGATGAGAGAGTTGTACAAGCTCTGGTAACCACCTGGAAGTACTGCTGGCCTAACGCTATGTTCCTAATGTCCTGGACAGGCAGATCAGACTAAGAAAGGCTGTGGGAAGGGGAGAGTGAGCACAGGCTCCCTAGGTGATGTAGAAGTCAGTCTTCTTTTCTAGTTTCATGCACAGCTTTTAGTATCTAGTGTAGGTTCAGCATAATTCTGATTTAGGGAGGAGTGATAGATCTTGAGGGACTTGGTGCCTTTTCTCTTAGGCTCCATATACAGTCATGACTCACGGCTGGCCACAGGCGAGTCTGCCTCCTTTTCTACTCGGACAACCCAGACATGCCAGGTACACACGGGCTTTGTCACATAGGAGTCTGTGGTGGCAAAAATACTTGGGATTCTGCTCACTTTTCTTGACAGCACCCTGATTTGGATCCCCAGTGAAGGCACACATGAAAAATTACATGAATTTGAAAACGGCATAGAGAAAGGGGATGGTTCAATTTAGAATTTTTCAACCTTGACGTTATCCTCTGAGGGTTTATTTTCATACCAGTCATGTAGCCGGTGTTTGCTATTTTCAAGTTCTAAAAGCAGCAACTATTTTGCAGGTCTCTGCTTGTTTCTTTCACCTCCTGCTTTCTGCTCTGGAGTTCCTTCCAGCCCAAACGATTCACCCCTTCTTATGATTGATGCTTTGTGAAAAGAGTTCGGAAAGTGAATTTCATTTCAGTTTTGTGGTGCAAATCACCTAGGCTGCAGGGGTTTATAATGTCTTGGTTAATAAGGATTTTAAAGATTCAACCCAGAGGTCTGTGTGAACTTCAAAAAAAGCAGAACAACTCAGCCAAGATGTATTTAATTTTTCAACAAGCATTATGTCCTGTACTTAAGCTTTTAATTTTCTTTTTATATTTCTTAAGAGACGATGAATAGCTTCAATTTGAGAGGGTGATCATCTTGAAAAAGTGCAGAATGATGACATTTCATTTTATATTTATTAGTTTTCAGGGAGTTTGCCATCCCTCCATTTGATGAGGCCGAGCGGTGCTCTCTGAATTGGCGTTGGTCAACATTATTACCAAGTTTGTGATGAAAAATATCCTTTCTGCATATCAAACCTTCAGCTTCCCTAACGTGCTTAATTCATTTCATTCTTAAATGCCTGGCCTTGTAAGTGATTGCCACGGTTGGGTTTTCAGTGAAAGCATTGCTCATTTCCAGTCTGTGATAATTATTGCATAAGGATCAGATTGTTCTATACAAATGAGAGCAAATTATCCATCGGGGAGGAAGATAACGGGTGGCCGCCCTTTGATCTCTCCTCATCTTCACTCATCACACTCCCCTCACTTCACGCTTTGCAGACACAAGAACAATCTTCATAAACCTTTTTGCTGAGTTAAAGTTTCATGTTGCTCATAACTCCAGAGGGATAGTAATTGGCCGTGTAATTTTTTCTTATATTTTCTTTCATTCCAATGAAAGCATAATTTATTAATTTCATTTAACAACACTTTCAAATTAGAATCGGGCAGAGTCTCATCAAGCTTTACGTAATTGTCAGTTCGTGTTTCTTGGCTTTTGCGACCAAGAGTGAACCCAAATAAAAAGTTGAAATGCTTCCACCGGGAGACAGAACGCGAGGCGGTGTTAAGTATCTTGCCTAACTGGGCTGCGTGTTTTCAGAGAATGACAGCGATCTGAATGGATTTTTCACAAACGACGAAATCATTTTCATATAAAATTTCCGAAGGAGTTGGAAGTAACTTGTAGTTACAACAGAAGCCAAACTAATAATTTCTTTTAGTAATTCAATATGAGGGCTCTTCTATTTAACACCTATGAAATGGAAGACTCTCTGGAAAATGGATAAGACTGAAAAATCAATTCACGTATCTGCTATCCTCTGAAAATTAGTTGTAGGCACAGCCATCATAAATAATTGTAATTTCAAATTGTACCTTTAAGCTGTTGACAGTCCTCTTTTCCTTTTTCTTTGTCTATAGTGACCCATCATCTTATCCCAATGAAATAAAAATTATTAAATTGTATACAGAAGGAGTAAAACAGGGCTCGTAACTCACTATTTTATTTATTTTCATTGTTAAACAATTGATGAACCTGGAAGAGAAATAAAAACTCTGTCCCTTATAATATTATCAATGAAGTATTACTTGATCGGTGTTTTTGAAAAATAAATTCTTGTTTGCACTTTAACGCAGACGTCTCATCGCATTTTACTATCCCCAGTGTAGCTTCCAGGCTTTGTTTTATTTGAATCTCAACTTAGTTGAAATGAGCTGTGTGACCTTGGTGATCCACTCAACCTCCTGGAATTTCAGCTTCTTCATGTGACAATTTACCTGAGGACTCCATGAGACGGTGCATGTAAACACTTTAACTCCATGCCTGGAAGAGAGAGAAGTGTGCTCAAAAATAATTCATTTCCCTTCCTCTTGAAGCTGACGGAAGATACCTTCTGGGATTCTTTTATTTGTTAACTTCTAACTTACACTGGAAAAGAGGGATGAAGACAAAGTTATAGCTTAGAAAAATCCCTATTGTTCCAGGAATGTGGCAAGGGGCCCTGAAGGGATCTCCTATGTAATCCTAATACTGACTTTATATTCTGGCATTCACACAACTAAGTGCCTTTCCAGAGTCGTCTAAGAACCCCAGCTGGAAGATGCCCGTAAACTACTCATCTATTTTACAGCAAGCGAGCCAGGCCCTGTGACCAGGAACTCTGGCCTTCAAACCCCACCTGGGATGTTCTCTGTGGTGGGAAGAGCGTAGTTTCAACACTGTGGAAGGTAGTCATCTCGTTAATCCCACCCTATTCCTGAGAACACACTGTGAGTCACTGAGGGAGAGTTAGAGTGTTGAGGTCTGATCCCTGGGCATTATAAGACAGCCCACGGCATAGCATCCTCTTGTTTGGGTGTGTGTCATTAGCTTCTGATTAGATGAAGGAAGTTTTTCTAAGAGCCCTCCTGAGTTCTCGCATAAAGCTGTTTGCTTTGTGGATATTTAAAACATAGCCTTCCTGTAGCCCGCAAACGTATGTAAATCTCTTGTCTGGTTGGGCTCCCCCGTGGAAGCCTGCTTACAAAATGAATCAGGTCTTATGAGGGAGAAATATCTCCATTTAAAGTGTTGTTGAAGTGACTTATTTTTGCCCTCATTGAAGCTGTTGATTCACTCATGTCCAGGTGGCCCAAAAGGAGTGGTCATTTTGGAGTTCAGAACTGACTAGACATCAGTGAGATAAAAACAAAGGAGAAGGATATCCTTGTTTCCCATGCATAAAAAGAATAATTAAATATTATAGCACCCTCTTCATGCATCCATTCATTATCAAATATTGATTAAGTATCTGCTTCCTCCCACCTTTCTCCCCCCCTTATCCCTAATAGAGACAATGACCTTGAAGGGTCTTTAGTTTGCCTGTGATGGAAATGTATCTTCTCTATAAGTATTTGTGTGAAAATAAATATCTTTTGAATACATTGAGCAAATTGGGAGAAAGACACTGTACTCTTTCAAATTAACATTATAATAATTTAAAAAATTAAATAAGCCTGCTCTATTAGCATAAGTAATGAAGCCCAGAAGTCACTATTATCCTTTGCTATTAAATTAACAATTTTAGGACTAAAGCTTGTCCGATTTATTTTGAAATTGGCTAAACACACTCAGTTGCACCTCATTAGCTTATGGTTGGCTTTGTAGCTTGAATGTGAAGAGGGGGTCCTGCAGCAGCAGCCTAACCTTCCTGTGGGCGTCTTTTCCAGTCTGTTGATTAATTTTGAGAGCCAGCTTGGACTCTGGGTACAAGTCTTTGTGTCTCTTTTTCTGGCAGCTGTTGTTACTGTCATCTTGAAGCATATTCCCGTTAGCTTATGGAAGAGTGACTAAGATAGGTTTAAAATGTATTAAGGCCAGTCACCAACTAAACAGGGTGTGGGCTTCTAATTAGTCCTGGTTGGGAGGGGGAGAGTGCATGACGGGAGTATGGTGGCATGTTTGGTGTTACAGACTGACACTCATCATGAGTGTCGGGAGTATGGTGGCATGCTTGGTGTTACAGATCGACACTCATCGTGAGCAAGCAAGATGAAGGAGGGACCAAGTGTGGGCTGGGGTGACCCATGGCTTTGAAGCTGTCAACCAACCTTCTTAATAGACTAAGTACAGTACTGAAGACTTATGATTTAGCTACCAAACTACTAAACCTTCTTTATGAGAGTGAGGGCTTCTCAAGGGACGATTAATCTGTCGGTTCACAAGATGTTCTAAGGCCAGCTGGTCTGTGCCACAGAAGCCAGGCAGATCGGGGAGAGAGCCCCACCCACCAGCAAGGATATATAAAAGCTCGGGGGCCTGTAGTGACATTCACAACTCGGGAGGTAACTTCAGCAAGGTACCTGCAGCCTTCTCTCTGACACCATGTCCTTCAACTGCTCCCCAAGAAACTGCTCTTCCAGGCCCATGGGCGGGCGCTGCACTGTCCCAGTGGCTCCGGTTGCCACAGCTTCCACCACCGAAGCTGACTGCCTGAGTGGCATCTACTTGCCCAGTTCCTTCCAAACTGGCTCTTGGCTGCTGGATCACTGTCAGGAGACCTGCGAGCCCACTGTTTGCCAGCCAACCTGTTACCAGCGAACCTCTTGCGTCTCCAACCCTTGCCAGGTGACTTGCTCTCGGCAAACTACCTGTGTCTCCAACCCCTGCTCAACTACCTACAGCCGGCCTCTCACCTTTGTCACTGGTGGCTGTCGGCCCCTGGGAGGCGTCTCTACTGTGTGCCAACCGGTGGGAGGCGTTTCCACTGTTTGCCAATCAGTGGGAGGAGTGTCTCCTGTCTGCCAACCTGCTTGTGGGGTCTCCAGGACATACCC
>NW_003852506.1:4651791-4661622 GCF_000181295.1 Otolemur garnettii
CCTATGAAGTAGCCTTGGCTGACCAGGGACTGATTTTCTTTTCTGAGCTGAGGGTTTGGGCTTAGTCCCTGTGCTCTGTGACCAACTGAGGTATTATCTCGTATTTTACATGCTCAGAGAGAATCTTTGACCTGTGCTGAAGTTATGGCAGTGAGATTTCTTGGAGTGATTTGCCCTCTTTATTTTTCCCCATTTTCAGGGGCTTATGGAATAACTTCCATGCAGGAGAAGGAAAAGTTTCCCAGGGAACCAGGTACTCGAGAGAGTTGTACAGTGAATGAGGCAGAGAGCTCGGTTACAGGTTCAGTCTGACTTAACCAGAGGACCATGGTGGAAACCTTTGCTAAAGATCCCTCCATGATCAGCTGGGGTGGAGGGAGGGGGAAGGAGGAAGGGAAGTCAGTTCCAGGCCCGGAGATTCATCTCATCAAAAGGGTGGTTCTAGATTAAACTCCCCTCATTCACTGCAGCAGATTGGGAGACTTCCCAATTGGGGGTGCCAATTGATTGAGTAAATTAAAGCTCTGTGTTTTAATAAATCTGGGCAGAAGAGACTTCAAAGGAAACTTACAACTATGTTGGTTTATTTTCATTCACAGAGCCTTATATTTTGCCTGCTTTCCATCAGAAGCCATGCACTAAATAAAACAAACCATCTACTTGATGCGCTAACTTCTTTTTTTTTCTTTTTAAGGAAGTGAGGATTGCTACCAATTGGTTTGCTTTTGCCCTTATCATCTGTTAGGTCCAGAAAGACATCTCTTTTTTCTTTTCAGAGTTGCTCAAGGAGAAACAGAAGCAGATGATTTTTATAGAAAATGGAGACATATGAAATGCATGTGCCATGAGCAACGGGGATCTTTTCTCCTAGCAGGAGGTCCTGGTGCTTTGTGGAGAATCATCGGCCTCTGCTGTCAGTGCAAAATGGTTTTCTTATTTCACTGACGGCTTTTCAGAGGCAAAATGAGTACATGATTTCTGTGTAGCTGGAGTACTTGGGATCCCCTAATTAGGTTATGCTAGCATGGAAGGCTCACAGTAATATCTCATTAAAACAAGATGTGGTATATCTGTTAGTTCCATGCTCTCTCTCTTTTAAAAGAAAATACCCAGGCTTTCAGAAATGCTCTAGTTTAATTTAAAACACGAATCACTAGGGGAACTTTACATGGCCCCTTCAGAGCTGTTGTTTACATGACTGATATTTAGTGTTTATTTCAGTCACTTCACATAGGATTTGGAAAATTCAGAGTTTTCCAGAAGTTGATAGATGTCTTAAAAAATGTTTTTGTTTTTCACTCTTTAGATTTCTAGGTTTTAATAAAAAAAAAAATGTAAGGACAAAGATGCCTTCTCTTTCCTTTTATTTAGATGACCAATTGTATCCAATAGATGGCATTTCTATATTAACAATATGTAATAAACATAGGCTTACGGGGGTGGTGCCTGTGGCTTGAGGGAGTAGGGCGCTGGCCCCATATGCATGGCGGGTTCAAACCCAGTCCTGGTCAAAAATTGCAAAAAAAAAGCATAGGCTTATGGTTAAATATTAGTAAGCTTCTGCTTGGGCTATTTATTGAGAAAGTGTGAACATTTAAGGATGTAGCTGTCTTGCAAGCTATTTCCTTTCCTTTCATTTCTGTTTGGGGAGTCATCTTTTTTGCTATTAGAGCTATTGTATTTGTACTTGAACTTTGAGAGCTTTCTCCATTCTTTGCCTTATTACATAATAAATTATAAAGTTTCCAAGTTTGTCTTTGAGAACAGTATTTTTAAAGATAGGGCAGTGATGATTTCTCTCTCCTCTCCATCTAGGGCCTGGAAATGCAATTTGTATCCAATATCTCATAGCTGCAGGGAAGGAAGAGAACTTTTTCTGGTCCTACCACTTGGGTGCAGGTTTGTTAACATTGCTGTGCCTTAGTTTGCTGAACTAGTGTCTCCTGCCTCTGTTTGTAGGAATAAACTGAGATAATGTTTGTGAAACCCTGGTATCAGCTGTGGCCATTCTGTCATTTACTATTGAAATGACATTAACTCTCTACCTCCTTTCCCTGCTTGCTGGGAGCTCTGGCTGCTCCAAACATCTTTGAGGAATCCAGTGGGGGAGGGATGGGCAAACATGTCTAACTTCTTTCTTATCTTTGGCTTTGAGCTTCTACTTTAGGAGATGTTGCTCATTTTATGGAGTTTCTTTCTAGTATGTTATGGTCTGTTATATGCTGTTTCAGACAGCAGTGATTGAAACATTTAATATGACTTCCTTTGTTTGATTTCCACTAAGATCTACTTACACAAGACACTTCTGTGTCTAACATACTTTCCTGAACATCTAGGGATATAGGAGACGTTTATGCTCACTCCATTAATGAAAACGACATAAATTGGATTGAAGAATTTTTTTATTTGACATAAAAATTGCCACGTAAACTATTTTGCCATGTTTTTTTGTTTCTCTTTCTAATTTTTATTATCATTATTTTGAGATAAAGTCTGACTCTATCACCCAGGCTGGAGAGCAGTGGTACGATCATAGCTTACTGCAACTTCACACCCCTGGGCTGAAGCAATCCTCCTGCCTTAGCCTCTTGAGTAGCTGGGACTACAGATGTGCATCACCATGCCCAACAATTTTCTAATTTTTCCATATTTTGTAGAAATGTGGTTTTGCTTCTGCTCAAACTGGTCTCAAATTCTTGACCTTAGCTATCCTTCCACCTCAGCCTTGCAAAGTGCTAGGATTACAGGTGCACTTGGCCAATTTAAATGGTTTTTAAGTGTACATAAAATTCAGTGACATTGAGTACATTCACAATACCATGCCGCAGTTTCCAGAACTTTTCATCATTCCAAACTGAAGTCTCTTGGCCACTGTCTCTGGGGCATTGTCTTTCTTCAGCTCAAAACCATTCTTCTCCTCCCTGTTTTCCTTCTGTCCCGTCTTCCCTCCCCCCACTCTCTTCCCTAATTAGTGCCTCTAGTTCCAGCTTCTGTGCTAAGTGCTGGTTATGTGGTGGCAAACAAAGCCATTATTATTCCTGTCGCCATAGGTGGATTACTTTAGAGCAAATTCGTGGGGTTTTCCCTGTTCTCTTCTGTATGTTCTCCTTGGTCCATCACTGTTTACTTGCAGAGGCTTTACTTTTCCCCTCCAAGGTGCTACACCACCCCAGTGTCAGTAAATGGTGGATGTCCCACCCTTTTCCTTCTATGCTGTGTGCTTATGCCAAAAATAGAACCTACCTCTGGAATATTTTACTTTGATTCTGAGCAACCTAAAGATTAGAAAACACAGGGATGCACTGAGATTTGGCCTAACAGCAGGAATGAAGAGCCAGCACTTTGGGACAAAGCCCCAGACGACCCTTTCAAACCTCCCATGTGGGACAAAAGTGAAATTTGCTCTGTGACTTCAGCCTTGGTAAACACCAGTCTGGTCTTTAGATGCGTCAGAAAGCTCCTACTTGAGCTGAAGAATATGTAAATGCCTGCATAATTGAAGGGCTTGGTGTTTGCTTTTATGAGTCTGAAATCCTTATGTATTAGGACCTCCAGCTTGTGGGCTGCATTTCCTGTATTTAACTACTTCATGGGCATTTTCACAGAGATGGTGTAGAATAATATTCAAAGAAATTTTGAGAACTGAAATTAGTTATAATAGAACTTATTCTATTCATTAGACATGAGTTGCATTATATACTTCCTATTATAAAGTAATTATGATTGGGAGCCTGTATCTGTGAGCAGAGGTAACACACCACATGAACACAATTACTTTGTGTGAGTTGTTCTGTGCCTTTATTATAAGACTAGATGATAAAGGTCATGAGAAGATGTAAGAATTATGTTAATGATAGGGCTAGCACCTGAAAAAAGACAAGAGATTACTCCTTTTAATGGAAAAGTTTACTATTAAAATTTCTTCATTAGAAGAAAGACATTATAATTTTGTGTCTGAAACTCTAGCCCCTAAACTACCTTTTTCCTTCATTAACCATTTAAAAAAATAACGTAAGTATTCCTAGGAACACATCAGTTGCATAATGGCAGAGAAAGCTGTTTTACTAAAATGAGATATTCTTGCGCTAAAACCTCCCATCATAAATTTGCCTCTTGGTTAGTGGTACTGCCATCTTCTAAGTCAACTAGAATTAAAATCCTGTTACTTTTTGTTCTGTTTTCCCCTAACCTCACATATTTAATTAAATGCCAAGAGCTATTCTTCCTTTTTATTATTTTCTTAGCATTTCCTCTGTGCTTTAATAAGTCTTCTAGGGATGGTGCTAAGGTGCAAGCTCCTGACTGGTCTCAATGTCTCTCTTCTGCCCCACTCTTTCTGCATAACACTATTGGATATACCTGGATCAGTTTTCTAGGACTATCATAACAAAGCACTGTGGTTTAATAATCTGTGCATCTTTCCCTTTCCATGACACGTGATGAAATATGGAAATGAAACTCACTAGAAAGTAAAGCAACTTTGCCCTAAAGCTTATCCCATGGACAAAAGTTATAGTTATAAATCCTAGGATTACAGATTGCATTTATTTTTAAATTGATTTGATTAAAATGAGAAAAGAACTCAATCTCTTTTTTTAGGTCTTGCCAAGATATTAATTCATTGACTCGTTTCTTATCTCTGAATATAATTCTGGAATGAGTTTGGAAAATGTTTATTTTTAAACGAAAGCCTGGAAATGATCTGACTACTATATGTAATATTATTGTGGAAACTAGATATTTTGGAAGAGGGGCAACATTGTTTTAGACAAGTCACAGAAGGTCTGGTCCTGAATTTAGTTCTATCACATTGACAGTAAGTTAGGTTATTTGATCTGTCTGTCCTCTCCAGAATAAAGTGGGGATAGTAATGCTAACTGTGAGGATTAGCTAAGCTACACACAAAGATATATTGTGTGTAGTGCTAGTGATAGAAAGAACCTGTCTGTCCTTTAGATTCTAAGCATTGTTACTGAGAGAGAGAGAAAGAGAGAGAGAGAGAGTTCATGTACTTGTCTCATTAATTCTATTCCTATGAATTTAACTCATAGGAACTAATCATAAATGTGCATAATTAATTATATCATGGTATTTCATAACGCTTTCTATTATATCAAAAATTGGGAAAAAAACCATACATTTCTTCAGTAGTGGAATGGTTAAAAAAATACTGATAATCTCTATACAAATGCAGTTGGTAAAACCATACTAAGGCTCTGGAAATGCTCTTGCTTTTAAGGAAAAATATGTAATAAATAAAACTGAACATATCACATCATTACAATTTTGTGATTCTACACAAAGAAAGCTAATGCACCTTGTTAACAAGAAAAACAGCAAAAATACAAATTGTGTTATCTCAGTGGCTTAACCCAAGGTTTCTGCTCCTATCAAGTCTTAAAGGGGTATTCTATGAATGGGTTTGGGGTCACCAGATGAGGGGGTCTTGGGGCGAGGAATGAAGAGAGTCTTTGTTGGGGGACTGAGGACCTCTGGGAGGAGCCCACCTGAGTAAACCTCAGGTCCATATTTATTATCATCAAATGAGAAGTAGACAAAAGCCACTTGTCTGCCATTAGCATTGATTAGGGAAGACATGGAGAAGATCAGATAGAATGTCTCTGCCTTTGTTTTTGCAAAACTGCAGACCTTGAGTACAACCTCTGCCTCCAGCATCAAGAAACCTTTGGAATCTAGAGAATCTTTACCATGACTATTACCACACCTCACATATACATTCTCTCTTGGAGGCCAGTTTTCTGATCTCCTTCACGCATACAGCTCTATGCCATTCTCGTGATTCTCTAAGTCTCTAAAGCAGGAAGTGAGTCTTATGCTAAAGATCAGGGCTGAATTTCCCCTCCAATTCTGGATAGTGAGTAGCTCTTACTCAAAAAGTGATTTGGAGACATAGGCACTTTCTATCTTGTGCCTCTTCTAGCTTCAACACATGGCTTCCAAGGTGTCTGCACAAGGAGAAGAAGCATAGAGGATGACACATGGGAAGTGCTTGTGAGCTGCCTTGCAAGTGGCCCCCCTGGCTTCTGCTCATATCTCACCGAAGAGTTTCCAAGCACGTGGCTACATTTACATGGAAGGAATCTGATTCATATGGTCTAGATGTGGGTAAAAGAAATGGGTTTTGGAAGCAGCTAATTCTTCCTGATGTGGTTGTTAGAATGATATGGCAACACATAAAAGTTTGACTGTCCTACTTCATGTTATGGACTTACTCCATACAGCAGTCTAAAAGTGCTGGGTGAACTTGAACTATATTTCTATTTCCACTTGTCGCCAAAAAAACCCTGTTTTAGAAAACAGAATGTACAGGAAAGGATTCATTTCAGAGTGAATTCTTACATATTCAGAAATTTTATACAATATTGAAGTATCTATCTTTTTAGGAGGCATTATTTGTTAAATCTCAGGGAAAATATTTCAAGACAGAAATTGAGATGTAAATAATTAGCTCTCATTTAAAAGGAGCTAATTCTGGTAATGGCTACAATAATGGGGAATAATTAAGATATTTCTCACTTGAAATAAAATGGGAATTGACAAGGCAATAGCTCTATAAATGAACTAAAGCATGTAATCATTACATTTCTTTCTAGTATGTACTAATCATGTGATGCCATGTTATACTGTATAGGTATTTGTCTTATTTTCACTGTGTAACAATATTTTTTGTGAAACAGTCATTCTGGCAGAGACCTTAGAGTTAACATATACAACTCTGTCATTTAAAGGATGAGGAAATAAAGAGGAATTGACTCTTTTGTGCAATAAAATATAGTCAGTGATGGAACTACTAAATGACTTCTAGTTGAGTGTTTTTAATGTAAATATGCAGACAACAGTACCAGGTCAGACAATTAAGTTGTTCATTTCATGCTAGAAAAAGTGCTACATACCTCATTGCTGAATATCACTACAGTCACCTCTGAAATACCCTCATTGTCCATCTGGTGACCAAGACGCATCTATCTGGCACAAAAATATAATGCAACAACAGTGATGAATGCTACTCAGAAGACACCACCACATGTCAATATGAATAGAGCTGTGAGACACTGATATACCAAGGTTATAAAACCTTACTAAGTTGTTTGTACAGTGCTGTCAATGTAAGTACACAGTGGTAAGTTCTCAAACTTAATTGTTAAACCTCATATGACAACAGCTCTGATGGTCATTCTGGAAAAAGAGTTCCAAAATTTCTTTGAAGGATAGACTAGGTGCTAACATCAGTGCAAAGCTTCCCAAGGAGAGCACTTCGAGGGTGACAGTAGTGACATTCAGCAAAGAACTATGTAGCACTTTTTCTAGGGTGAGTTCACAAATTTAATTGTCTGACCTCATATTCAGATTTTGTGGCTCCACCATTCTCATATCCTGGTGAGTAATTATGTTGACTAGATTTTCCAGTAGTACCATGTGTGCTGTATCCCCTGTTAGATTTGATACCCTTTGACAAGGGCCTCTCTACCTGTTTCATTTAGCAAAAACTATTATTTTGTTCATCTGAAATTCAAATGTAACTAGGAGTCTTTGTACTTGCTAAATCTGGCAACCCTATATAGGATATATTTAGGGAACCACTTTTACCCTAGAGGATTAGAAAGCCCTGGCCCACTCCTTCTGATGTCTGCCCTGTCCTGTTTGACATGACCTCTGTAATCGTAGGGGGCACAGGATGGTGCCACTAGGCTCAGCTGACAGGCAAATGAGCTCCTGGAAATTGGGACGCTCTTCTAGTTGGAGATTCTCCTACTTCCTGTCACATCATTTATCACTTGTTTTTTGGATCAGCTCAGGACATCTTCACATCATTGCTCCATCTCTCTGCTGTGTCAACTCTCACTACTGCTGGCTTTGGTTTTGTGGCACGATTTCTTTGCTATAGGCATAATCCCCTGAGGGACATTCTGAGACCGAAAACATTTTATTGTTTATCTGAACTTCAAATGTAACTGGGGGTCCTGTGCTTTGCCTGTAAAATTCTGTAAACATCTTGCTTGATATGATAATAGTGGCACAGAAAGAAATGTGTGATAAGGTTAGTGTATATGTTTGAGAAATTCAGATCCAGTTAGTTTAACATAACTTGTTTCCTTTGTCCTCTGAGACCTTTACTATTATCATGTGCAATGAATTTCTGTTAGAGAAACATACTATTCAGTATTCATCATACACACACACACGCATGTATGTCTATATACGTGTAATTGTATGTATAATAATTTGGTTATATATTTATATCTACGTAATTATACATATATACTTTAGAACTAAAGAACTCTTTTATCTGGGGTCATTGAGTGAGGCTATCATTCTGTGAAAAGGCATTTTGGAAAAGCCGAGGGGAAGAGTAGAGAATAGTACCAGGTGCCTCAAAGAAACCAGCTTACAAAACAGATTCTACTCTTTTCATAGTGTGAGATAAGGATGAGAAGACCAAGACAGTCACATAAATCTTAAGAATAAAAATAGAAATAGCTACATGACTTGCAGAAGAGCCAATGCAGCATAATCTCGATGGATCATTAAATTATTTTATTATCTCCATTCTGTAATCAGAAGGGTCAGATAGGCTGGCTGATCAAATTCTCGTCTAACTCCAAGTTAAGTCTGCCAAACTCCAGTGTTCCATATGTGCCGCTAAATTAACATGTCGAGGCCATGCTTTATATGAGTGGCTCTCAATGAAGTTTTTCGAGGCTGCCCATATCTCTGGTGCAATGATAATTGAAAATGCAAAATACATTTACGAGCAAATGCAGCTGGCTGAGCTATGTAATATTCTGATGGGTAGTTTGGGCCTTTCAAAGTGAGATGTGACATTCCAATGCCAAGTAAACCAATTGCAAAATGCAGAAAACCTTTGGCATTTTAGACGAGGTTTCTGATTCTGTTTTTCCCCAGAGAACTTATTTCTGAGCAGAATCTATCCAGTGAGTGATTTTTCAAAGCTGCTGACTGGTCTCTTCAGGGTCATGGGGAAAATTGATGGCTTTGAATTATGATTAGACTCTTCTCCTACTCCTTTCCTTCTTTTATTTCTTATTTGATGGCTTTATTTTCTCATTTTATCCCCTAGATTTGCATATCTCCCTGAGAAGAAATGCATAAGACGACCTCAGGGAGGTCATCTCTGCAAAGGGAGTTTCCAGTAACTCAGATGTAATGTACATATTTAAAGTCACTGGCACTAGAATAACTTTACTGTTTAAACCAATTGTTCAGTTAATTATCTATTTATCCAGTGAGTATTTATTGAACATCTAATAGTAATTGGACAATGCGTCTCTCTTATGAACTTTCTAATATAGCAGGGAAGCAGATATGTGCATATAAATAACTAGTTAACGTGAAATAAGTGCCATAAAAGAGAAGCATAAAGTACTTTGGAGCTACAGTGTGAGTAGAAGCAATTTTGCCCTGGGGCAGACCCTTATGGGAGGGCTTTATGAAGAAAGTAATTTGACCTGGTTCTTAAAGAATAGATGAGGTCACAAGGCCCAGTTAGGTAAAGGGAGAAATTGTGAAGTTGCATGGGCTCCGGTGAGGGGAGAAAGAGGAGGGTAGCTTCCCAAGCAGTAAGTCCTCCAAACTGTGGAGTGTGGAGGCATGAGAGCTCACAATGTATTCAGAAAACAGTGAGGTCCAGGGTGATGCCAAGAATGCCTACTTTATTCTGAAGTCAGCATGACTCTAAAATATTATTGTGAGTGAATGTTAAGGAAGGAAGATAAAGCATAAATCAAGAATCTCTATGTTGGTTGGGTATTTGGGGATTTTGAATGTCATATGATAAATCTGATTTTTAAT
>NW_003852506.1:4663248-4665863 GCF_000181295.1 Otolemur garnettii
GACTGTGACACAAGGCAGTGCCAGTGTCTTCCTTTCTGATTCATCTTTGGGATCCTCTTCTGTTAATGTAACTTTGGGTGTCTCTTGTTTAGGCTCTGAAAGTTAGGGACTGGACACTAAGCTATGATTATGTCTACTTGCTATGACGCTTTCTTTGGAAATCAGCAGATGGAAGAGTTTGGAAGTAGATTCTGAATCTTCACGATCTTCTTTGCCTATACCTTGAAACCTACAAAGTGTAACCCAAAAGTCACCCCTAAGGTTCCCATACACCACACACCAACCCTGTCAACTGAATTGGAGTCATTACTTTTATCAAGGGCCATACAATTATGCATAGAAGTTAAAAAAGTAAGAAGATGGACACAGGAGAGAAAAATGCTGATATTTTTGTAAAGATTTTGTAAGATTTTGCAGTGAATATTTTATAAATAAGGTACATTTAGTTAGCTGTATTTTCCCATTTTCCCTATTATGGTGACTCTTGGGGCAACTTTTGGGACACCCCACATGTTTCAGCAATATTGTTTCATGTACTTTTGTGCTTCAGCACTAAGAATCCAGATGATATTCACCAGAACACGGTTTGCAGAATACTGAAAAATAAAACTATTTTCCCAAGCTCGTTTTTTTTAAATCAGCATTTTTTCCTCTTCTTTTTTCATCTTTTTGCTTTTTAAGTTTCTGTGCATTATTTTATATTTCTTGATAAAAGTAATGCTCTGGTTCAGTTGACAAGGTTTGCACATGTTGTCCTTTATTTAAATCATTTAATGTAAAGAGCCTTATAGACAAAAGGCCTATATGACTCTGGTCATAAAAGCTGTTTGAGAGAGAGCAATGAAAAGACTTTGTGCAGGCATACTTTTGAGAAACTGAGGCAGAATCCCATATGGCCGGGTTGGTTGCAGGCCTAAGAACCCCCTGACCTAAGGTTGGCCAGGTCAGTTGTGGAGTTGTGGATGTAAAACCCCCTTGACTTAAGGCCCACATGGGAGCGGAGGTTTGCACATAAAGTTCTCTATGCCCTAGACGTTTCTTTATGCCTTGTTTTAAAGATGGAAGTAACTGCCTTCAAATAGCAAGGTCAGTAGAACAGACTTTCAAACCAGTCTCTTTCCTCCGTAGCCTCAGGCTTTATCAGTTACTAACAAAAGAAGTAATGGCTAACAACGTGTTTTCCATTAAGTTATGTTAAATCGGGTTATGTTGAAAGGGTTAATTATCAGATTACTAGGGAGGAGCTACTTACAAAGCGGGTAGTCACAAGATGTTCAAATGGATTAATGAAGTCATGATGTATAGTGCGCATGTGCAGAGAGACTGTAATGAATGTTAATGAGGTCATTGCTGTCCAGTGCGCATGCACAAAATTGACTATATAAACCAACAGTAAATAAAGAAAGCTCGCATTTTGCCTGAGTGAGCAGATGGTCACCTTTATTTAAAACACAATTTCAATAAGTGTGCTTATTCTTGGTGACATCGCTTTTCCGTGAGACCCTAACGGCAACACACCTAATCACTGTTACTTATATGAAGAAAATAGTTATTCCAAGGAAGACACATTGACCAAACATGTTAGAAGAGTATGATAAGGAGCGCTAGTTCCTTGCATTATCAGAAAGAAATAACTCCTCCTCTCTCTCTTTCTGACCTCCAGAAAATTCAAGGTGAAAGTAATTTGAAAAATGCTGGGTGCATGAAAGTTGAGCTAGTTTCTTTCTTGCAAGTTCTATCTCAGTCTTAATAGGCCAATACACATCATGTTATGAATCTCTAAGTGTGGAATGTAACTTGGAAAGCATCCTAAACGTTTTCTCCCCAACCCCCCAGAACTGTGTTTAATCCAATCCGTTAAGGTATCTATACTCAATTTGACATGAATAATTTTTGTTAAAATGTGACATTCTATGTTAGCTATTTTTTTCTGAGATTTTGAGGTATATTCAATCCAGATGTTTTAAATAGCCATTTTATGAGAAAGTAAATTTTTCACATTTCAGGGTTTAATCTTAGTTTATCTGTTTCCATACTTTGTCAGGCTAATAACAGCTTCTTACAGTCTCTTTCGGCACACATGGTTTGTGTCCTGAAGTTGCTATATTTGCAACATATGTACATATTGTACACAGAATTACATATGTTTAAATGATTGATCCAAATGTGCGTGTATCTCATTAGTTTAAACTCTAGAATATTTTTGTTAGATTTCATAAAGGTTAAATCCTACCTGATACAAAGATGAAGTTAGCAGTTCTTGCTATTTCTATTGTGGAAAAAAAAAGACACATTGAATTGCCTGGAAAATTATGCTAAGTGGATAAACAGAAAGAAGCATAATATATTTTGGCATACATGAGTACAATTAATGGTAAATAAAATTCAAAATAGGGGAGGATTTAGCGAAATATGACAAAAATTTGGAAGCACACACTGTTTAAAATATGTTGATGCTTTCTCATCAATACTTTGCTCATCTGCCCCTTATCTGCCTATGTTGACCCCACTCTTCACTTAGTCACTTGTGATTTCATACCTAACCACTACAAAATGCTGACTAAGAGGGCTCCCTCCTATAACCTCTTATCCAAGTTAATATTCTTACTGTGCCA
>NW_003852506.1:4665883-4678804 GCF_000181295.1 Otolemur garnettii
AAATCATCAAGATGCATTGGACAGAACATAGGATTTGAAGTAAAAAATAGTAATAACTATACACATGCACGCACACCTATATACATACACACACACAGTAGAACTGTGTAAGTTGATCACCCACGGGACTGTAACAAATTAGTCAACATACGGAGGTGGTCAATGTAAGGAGCTGGGCTTACTGTGCTGGTATGTATAGTGCATATCTGATCTGTGAAAATCAGGCCAACTTAGGGAGTGGTCAGTGTAGGTAGGTGGTGAACTGTAAACGTTCTACTGAATATAGAGAGAGGGTACTAAAAATGTACACACATTTGAAGAAAGGAAAAACTGTATTAAAACTATGACATTCAGTATATTGTAATAACATTTATTATCTTGTTTATTATATCTTGTATCTCTTGTAATCGCAAACATCAAACCTAACTTGAGTATTAAAATTTTCATACAGTTTTTTTCTTTCTTCAAATGTGTACATTTTCTTGGTCACCCTCTGTATTTGTGTGTATGTATATATGTGTGTGTGTATATATATATATATATATTTGAGAGCCTCTTAGTTGCTGTGCAATCTTTAGCAAGTTGTTTAAAAACTAGAGATGAATCTCTTTCTACCTATAAAATTTATGGAGTAATACTCTTGCTGCTTAATTCATAAGTTTGCTATGGGATTTAAATGAAATAATATGTAAAGAGCCTTTGTGAACTTTGAAACAAAACATACAAACAAAGTACTATTATTGGTCAACAAAACCTATTTTTCTTAGGCTGGCAATCATTGGCCTCCTGGACCACCATTAATTTCCAATCTCTATATGATGACTTGTTTGGAATAGGACAACTCATTCAAAATAGAAATTTATCTATGAGTACCTTGGGTTTTCAAACTGAAATATCTTTTCTAGTTCCTTTTCCCTTTTTCTGATGAATTGCCTCCCATTCTTCAAAGTGGCACTGAAATGCTATATTTCCGTGATGTCTTCAGTATTGGTTTCTGAAGGCTGCTATAACGAATTACTATAGAGTGGGTGGCTTAGAGCAACAGACACAATGGAAATGTATTCTCTTCCAGCGGTGGGGGCCAGGATTCTGACTGAGATCAAAGTGTAGACACATTCCTTCAAGAAAGGAGAATCCTTCCTTATTTCTTTTAGCTTTAGGAGAAGTCTCTGGTGGGCTTTGGCTTGAGGCAGCAGAACCCCAGTTTCTGTCTTTGTCTTCATATGGCTTTGTCTCGTGTCCTTGCAGCTTCTCTTTTTCTGTTTCTTATAAGGACGATTGTCATCTGATTTAGGACTCATCTCAAAATCCTTAACTTCATTACATCTGCAAAGATCCTATTTCCAAATAAGGCCACATTCATGGGTGTTGGGGTTTAGGACTTTAATATATACTATGTTTTTGAGGCCACTATTAACTTATTACATCCCTTTGGTCATTTCAATCTGATATTTTATATTATGTTATTTATTTTTGAGATGGCATTTTACTCTGTTTCCTGGGCTAAATTGCAGTGATGTCATCATAGCTCACAGCAACTACATATTCCTGAGTTCAGATGATCTTCCTACCTCAGCTTCCCAAGCTGGGGCTAGGTGCCTGTGCCACCACATTGGACTGATTTTTCTATTTTTTGTAGAGATTGGGTCTCACTTTTGCTCTGGTTAATCTCAAACTCCTACTTTCAAATAATCCTCCTACCTTGGCCTCCTAGGGTGCCAGGATAACAGGCATGAGCCACTCTCCTGGCCCCCAGTCTGATTTATTTTGAAAGAATTATATCTAAGGTAAAACTGCATGTGCAATTTTGTAACAGCTGAGAGGCTAACACTTCAAATGAACCAATTAAATAGGCAAATTAAAAAGACCACCTATGAAAAGTTTAGCATTTGGTTCTTTTAATTTAATTGTTATTTTAACTATAATTACATCCCACATAAAGAAGTCGGACTATTTAACTTCCTGCCAAAACAGTTGAATTATTTAACTACTTTTTATAACTTTAGAAACTGGGGAGAAATTTTCTCATTTGAAAATGTAATTTGTAAAATAGAACTATATTTAACTGTAACACAGAAACCATTTAAAATCATTATGGGTTAGCAACTTAATCATTTGAAAAAATAATACTGTTAACACTCACAATATTATCTCTGGGCTCAGAATAGATGAAAAGCCCTAATTTAACATTGAATATTTTCTGGGAAAGCACGGGACTGCATTAGTTTAAGCACACTAGTGATTCATGAGCTATGTAGTGCACATTGTGAGTGTAAACGCATTGCAAAGGCAGCTAGAACCTCTTCCTTTTATCTGTCCTGGTCTTTCTGGTGGGTTTGTCCCTCTCAAGCAGTATAAGGACCACAGAATACAACTATGGCAATAAGACACCACATCATTCAGAACTCAAATCCATATACAAAGTTCCAAAAGAATAAGTTCCCCTGTGTCCAGTGTGGGGTTTTTCCATGGGTCCAACAGAGGGACAGCATATGTTCAATATTATTTTGTTTATTATCCCCTTGTTCCAGATCTTGACGATTCACTATAATATTATAAATTTACAATACAGATTCATGATCTTACCCTTTGCTATCTAACAAACTTGTTCACAACTTTTTTTTTCAGTCTCTTTCTCAAGGTAAAGGTAGTCAGGCAACATGCTTAAGTGGTTTTCTTATTGTCATAACTTTAATATGGAATGTTGCTTTTACCCTATTTGGCCAGAGATGGAGTGGTAAAAAGTGCCGTATGACCACTATTGATGATGGTCCTGATAATGATATTTCAGGTTTTATCCTGTTCTTAGTGAGCAGTGGGAGATTAGAGAAGAGGGGTCCATGAACCTCTTGCAGTAATCATATATTTTGGGGAAGAGTTTTTTCTCATTTTATGTTTTCCCCATTTTATGACATCTTTCTCTTATGTTATGGATGAAGTGTTTTTTTTCCCCCTGAGATATTGTTTTAGCTCTTTTGGTCTACTATAACAGAATACCATATACTGGTGGCTTATGAATAATAATAATTTGTCATGTTTCAGAAGGTCAAGAAGTTCAAGATCAAGGCACCAGCAGATCTGGTGTCTGTGATGGGAGTCCACTTCCTGTTTCATAGAGGATACATCTCACTGTGTCCTCACACTGTGGAAAGAGCAAGGAAGCTCTCTGGAGTCTCTTTCTAAGGGCACTAATCTCATTCATGAGGGTCCACCTGTATGACTTAATCATCTCCCAAAGACTCTGCCTCCTACTACTATCATATTGAGGGTTAGGATGTCAACAAAGGAATTGTGGAAAGACAGATTTAGTCCATAGCTTTCTACCTCTGGTCCCCTCAAATTTATGTTTTTCTCACATGCAAAATAAATTGATTATATCTCAACAGTCCCCAACATCTTAACTTATTCCAGCAACTACTCTAAGGTCTAAAATCCAATGTTTCATCTAAATAGCATCTAAATCACATATGGGAAAAGCTCAAGTTATGAGTGATTCTGAGGCAATTGCTCTCTGGCTGTGATTGACTTATGAGACCAAACAAAGTATGTATTTCCAGATGAGACAGGCATAAGATACACACACACACACACACACACACACACACACACACACGAAAAAAGGGGAAAAGGGGTAGAAGATCCTAAGTCCAAACTATAAGAAAAACTGCATGAGCTCTCAAGTCTTGAGATTCTTGGCTTGATGTTCTGCCCTCCAGATCCACTGGGGCAAAGATTTTGTGTTCTGTACCCACCCAGACATCCTGTGGTGGAAGTCCTGCCCCTTCTTACTCTACCTGGCAGAGGTTGCACCCCCAGAGCTCCACTGGAAGGCCCCAGGCTCACAGCATGTGTAGCCCCATCCAAATGGATCTGGGTGGCCCTGCCCCCATGGCTGCAGTCAGAGGCCATCTGACCTATATAAAGTAAGGCAATGCTCTCCTGTTTTGAAATAAAGAAAGCAACCCAGATGATCCTGAGTCATTTATGAGTTGTTCTCCTTTTTTCTTGAAGAATATTGCATGTTCTTAGCCAAATAGTTCTGAGGTTCTACCTTGTGAAATCTGAGAAATCTGACAGCCTTCTTTCATTCCTGTCCATCTTATTCCCCTTCAATTCAAACTGGCATCTAGCTGTAATGGGTGATGATGTCTGTGATGTACACCCACACTAATCTCCTTACCAAAGGGACCCTTGGACATGCCCTGAGTGTTCTTTTCTAAATATGCCTTCTCATAGTCTGAGATATGGATAGAGCGAGAAGTTTTCAAATTTTAAGATCTGCTTCCTTTTTGCTTAACAATTCTATCTTTATGTCATTTCTCCTTTCTTGTATTTTACTAGATGGAAGAGGGCCAAGCCATACCTTCAACATATTGTTTAGAAATAGTGTCAGCTATTGAGTTTTTATCTTATGTGGAAGTGTATCAGTCCATTTACTGGCTTCATATTAGTATTGAGTACCTTGGATACCTGCCTTTCCATTCTTGTAATACTTTACTAAGAAGAATGCATTTCAACTCCATCCAGGTTAATATAAAAGATGTAAATTGGAAGGAGGGCGGAGAGGGAGAGCAAGGAGAGGAGGGAGGGGGATTTGTGAGCCCCCACTAGTGAGCACAATGTAAGGGTACATGGCACACCTCCTGGGTGTGGGACACAACTACAACAGAGCCTTTACCTAAGGAGTGCAAACATTGTAACCTAATAGTTTGTATCCTCATATTAACCTGAAATAAATAAAAAAACAACAACGTCAGCTAAATATCCAATTTGTTTGCTCACTAGTTCTACTTTTCACAAAACAGTAGAAAATGAAGAAAATTCAGCCAAATTCTTTCCCGCTTTAGAATTAGGATTACCTTTTCTACATTGTCCAAAAATAATGCGCTCATTTACATCTGAGACTTCATCCAAATAGCCCTTATTACCCATTATTTCTACCAACTTCCTTCTCAGAATTACTTACATATTCTCTGAAAGGTTGAGACGTTCTGTAAGGCTATCCTTTATTTCTGAGCCCTTACCAGAATTGCCTTTAAAGATCTATTTACACCTGCAATGTCATGTTATTTATTTACATGTAGGTTTTCATGTTTTCATCATGGTTCTTGACTCATTTTTCTTCTGTTCAAGCCCTCAGTGGATAGACATCCACCTGCATTTGTAAAGATGATTATTTCTCATATCCTTTGTTATTTCTTCCCAAGGCATAAACAAAAAATGTAATCTTCCTCCTCCTTTTATCTTGGAGCTGATCATAAAGAAGTTCTCTGACCTACCTAGTTCGATTGTAGGTCATTAGGAACCTCATTTCAGAAGGTTCTGCCTCATGCCATGGAGGAAGAAATGGGACACAGGGAGTCAGGAAGGATCTGAGTAGACAGACCGTGCTGGGTTCCCCTCTTAGTCTATTAATTTTAGGCTATACAATTTTTGTCCAAGCATGCGTCTACACAGTTTCCCATGCTTCAGTCATGGCTATTCACTATCCAATGAAGTCTCCATAAAAGGCCCATTAGAATGAGGTGTGGAGAGCTTCTGCATAGCTCAACATGTGGACATTCCTGGAGGGTGGAGTGTCCAGGGAGGATATGGAAGCCCTACACCCCTTCCCCTGAACCTCTTCATCTATATCCTTTTCAATACCATTATTATACATCAGTAAACATATGTGTTTCCCTGAGTTCTGTGAGCTACTCTAGCAAATTAATAAAACCCAAGGAGGGGATCATGGGAACCAGATTAATGTCTGGTTGATCAGAACCATAGGTAAAACAACCCAGGGCTTGCAGTTTGCACTGGAAATGAGGGGCAGTCTTGTGGGACTGAACCCTCAATCTGTGGAATATGATGCTATCTTTAGGCCGTTAGTGTCAGAATTTAATTGGAGAAGACTTAGCTGATGTCTACTGAAAAACTGATTGCCTGGTTATTGGTGGGGGGAAATTCCCATACATTTGGTCATATAAGTCTTCTGTGTTGATTGCTGTGATGTAAGATCAGTGGAAAAAGTTTGTGCTTTCCCCACTCAGAATGGCATTGTAGACTTTTTCTAAAATGCACCTCAAAACTCTGGATCCGTTACTCAGCTCCACATCCACATCCACATTTTTAGGTACTTATTACAGCAGCTTCAATTTATAGATTAGCCAGGTTTCTCCAGAGAGACACACCAATAGGCTATGGATATACATCTATCTATATATACTATATTTTTCCATGTATAATGCATACTTCTTCCCCCCCCAATTTTTGAGGGAACAATAAGATGGGCATTATACATGGATAGTAGGGTTTAGGAACAAAGCCCAGGAGGCCTCCTGGGGCCACCACATCCTCCTTCCTGGGCCTGCTGGATGCATGGAGTTCTAGTTCAGGAAGATCCAGGGTCTGGTGGGAGTAGGCTGGAGCTGTCTCTGCTGAGCACTGTAATCAGCGGAGGAGGGTATGGCAGGGCTGAGTAGGGCAAGGCAAAGGAGACCTGCCTGGCTGCCCTGGGTCTAGTGGGCTCAGAATCTCCTGCCTTCTGGCCACATGTGTGGTCATCAGCAAAACCCCCAATGTGGTGGGGACAGAAGGGCTCCCAGGAGAGAGGGAAGGAGCAGGCCTCACACAACTGGCAACTGTGTGTGTGTGTGTATGTGTATGTGTGTGCACTCTACATGTTTACCAGAGGAGTGCTCTAGCCCTCCTTAGTTGTCTCTTCCAGCTGACAGCCAGATGCTTTCATGAGGGGCATTTTCCTGAAAGTTTGGGCCGAAAATTAGGGACATGCATTATACATGGGAGTGCATTAGAGATGGCAAAATATGGTCCATATATGGATAGATAGATACAGATATGCAGAAAGAGATTTATTATGAGAGATTGGCTCATGCAATTACATAGGCTTAGGGCCCATGATTTTCTTTCTGTATACTGGAGACCCAGAAAAGCTGGTGGTGTAATTCTTGGCCAAACCCAACTGCTTTAGAACTCACAGAGCTCATGGTATAAGTCCCAGTCTAAGTCTTAGGGCCCAAGAAGTAGGAGGGCCAATGGTGTACGTCCTGGTCTGAGTCAGAAGGCCCCAGAACCAGGAAGGGTGATACCTCAATGCGGTAGAGATGGATGTCCCAGCTCAAGAAGAGATCAAAATTGCCCTTTTTCTACCTTTTCTCTGCTCACGCCCTCATGTATTAGATGATGTCTGCCTACTCTTAAGGGTGATCATCTTTGCTCAGTCTCCTGATTCACATGTCTTCTCTTCTACAAACAAACATACCCTGAAATAATGTTTCACTAGCTCTCTGGGGATCTCCTAGCCTGCCAAATTGATACATAAAATTAACCATCACAGATATTATTATAATTTTAGAAGTGCTGATTTATTCCCTAAGTTATCTTGCCTTTGTTTTTCCCCACTGGTATTTGTTTATCTTGCTTTCTTATTTTCAAGGTTTTTCTTAAAGTGATGGTTGCGGCCAGTAGCACTCCAGGCAGAGAGGTAAGACTTACTTACATGCTGGCTTTGTTTTGTTTTGTGATATGTGAAATGATAATCTTGATTATTAGAATGCAGAGTCCTTTTTACTGGAATTGTTTAATTTATTTGAAAAAGATCTTTCCGTTACTTTGCTGGTGGTCAGGTATGTGGCTTCTGGACCGTCTCCTGATGAGGTCTGGAAATGGGTTCAGTTGTTACTTACTAAGTTCTTCAGGTATTTTCTGTTTTCAGTCACAGTTCTCACACTTTCATCTTCCATAATACAGAATGTTTCCGATTACATACTCACCCTGCTTTCAAGAAGGTAGATTAGCATCTTCCTTGGTGGTATCCTTGTCACAGACTTTAACATTCCTCCACTCCTCTCCATCTACCACTACTACTATGTGGTAGTCTAGAAATGTGTTGAAACATTCTGTCCTCTGATGGCTCTTTTCTAATAAAAAAAAAAAAAAGGTACCTTTTCTTCATTATTTTAAATCTGTTATTACAATCCATTATTTTGGATCAATGGCTGTTTAATTCATTTACCACCATTTTAAGGCACGCTCAGAAGGGAAAGGATATACATTCATAGGGTACACCCATTATTAAGATTTTATGAGGACTGCACAGGAGAAATACTATGTTGGGAGTGATGGCAGACTTCTGGTTGTTTATCAATATCATCTCCACTTTTTCCATAACACTAAAGGTTTAGCGGCACATGGCTGCCCAACTGAAGAATACATTTTCCAGCCTCCCATTCAATTAAGTACTGACCAACAAGATGTGAACAGAAGTGATAGGTACCTGAACTTTAATTGTTAAAGGTTGGGTATCCCTCTTGGCAACTTTCTTGTCTGCTGAGATGTGGCAAAAGTTAGGAGCAGCTGACTATGTCTCCCAGATGGAATCTACATCTTGAGGTAAGTAGGACTAAGTTCTACCAACCTTGCCTATCTCTGTACGTTATATGAGAGAAAAATAAACTATAGTCTTTTGAAGTTACAGTTATTTAACCCCTGTCATAGAAAATTGAAAAAAAAAACCATACATATGTATATGTTATAACTCATATATGTATAAAACACACTAACACACTGTTTAGGCTAATAATATAGATTAACAGTGAAGGTAGCTGGTGCTTATTTAATGAATTAAAGAATTTAATCCTGGGCAGCACCTGTGGCTCAGTGGGCAGGGTGCTGGCACCATATGTTGAGGGTGGTGGGTTCAAACCCAGCCCTGGCCAATCTGCAACAACAAAATAGCCAGGCGTTGTGGTGGGTGCCTGCAGTCCCAGTTACTCGGGAGGTTGAGGCAAGGGAATTGCCCAAGCCCAGGAGTTGGAGGTTGCTGTGAGCTGTGTGATGCCACGGCACTCTACCATGGGCGATAAAATGAGGCTCTGTCTCTACAAAAAAAAAAACAAAAAAAGTACTTTAATCCTCACAACCTTACCATAGGAAGTAACACTATTGTATTATTGCTATTATGCAAATAAAAAAGTGTGAAGAGGATAAAGAATTTGCTGAAACTCACATAGCACAGTAGTGAGAAAAGTAACCCAGAGAGTCTATCTTCGGAGCCCAAACTCCCAATCAACATGATATATTCTTGATTTTTGCGTAATCCTTTGTGGTCTTTGGCCTTTATGGACATCATATACTTGTATATGAAATCAGGAGTAATTTTCCACATGTTGCAGCCTGATGTTAATTTGAAAGCATTACGAGATAGGGAAAGACTTAAGCACAGGGAGATATATGTCATATGTCAGATGTATTAAACAAATGCTCATAGAAGTTAATGAATAGGAATGCACTTGATCCACCAAAATTACTCCACTGAGGAATGAATTGAAATTTTGTACCTGCTCGTTGACTTTTCAAATGCAAATTTCATTGAAATATAACACGACAGCCAAAAAAAATGAATACCTAGTTATGGCAATATAATCAATCTTCACAAAGTACACATACCCACATAACCAGTCCCCTGATGAAGAAATCAGAGCATGACTTCCCACAAAGGCCTCCATGCCTTTTCCAGTCACTCTGCACATTACCTTTCAAAGGGCATTCCTAATTTATTGCCAGTGATTGGAATTCTAACATGCTGTGTAATCATTTAAACCCTCCTTGTGTATATATTTGCTCATTTTTAAACCGAAGAGTCTTCCAAATAAACAGATGTGGATATTGAGAAAGAATGGTCCTAGGTGAAGCCATGTCCTCCAGCGCCCGGGAGGAGAGACATCTAGGTCTGGCAACTTCCTTGTCAATAAATCTCATCTATAGCTCCTGATCTATAGCTCTCTCATCTATGTGATGAGCTGGATCTCATCTTCTGGAAACTTCTATTCTGGCTTTTACATACCCTTCTCCTGCTGGCTTTCCATCTTGAGTTTTCTCTATGGACTCCTGATGGACCTGGCCTTCTCAGCTCTGAGGGTTGTGGACTTTTCTTTCTCAGGCTCATGTTAGGTTTGGCAGCTGTAGGTCCAGTGGCTCTGGCCTTGGCTCAATGATTTATGGTTCCAGAAAAAACAGAAATGAGAGCCATGCTGAGTCAAGGGAATTTAGCTCTGATTGGGGATGTAGCAGTTACTAAAGGTTGAAGATGCAGCTGAACTTGAACTCTAAGCATCTACCAAACCCCACACCTTGTATTCTAGGGATTATGGATTTATACAGAGTTATATTAATGTTTTACATTTTTCTAGGCTTTAAGAATCATTTCTTGGCTAATGACAAATGGTTGTTTCAGTCTTTCCAACACAACAGTCGCCATCTGTAGTTGTCAAAATTCCAGATTTTATTTACTTGAAATTGAGCTCTGTTGACATTGGTCAATGAGTTCACTTTTCTGGAAGGAATTATGAACATGCCACTTTCTTTATTTCTGCTCTACTTCTTGGATAGGTAGAAGGACTTCATCAGCTCAACAAGATGACCATATATCTTTATTTATTTTGGTGGATTTGTTTAGTAGATTTTGTAATTTCCAGGAAGGGTCAGTTTTGATTAACAGAGTCTAAAGTATGAGATAGGGAGCTCACATTTTGGAGGATGGCTTGTCAGCTGTGACCATGGTCACTCACTCAGGCTATCACCTTTCAAAAATTTCGGTAAGTGTGTATAAGTTTCAGGCCCTCGCTGTGGTCTGATTACATTCATGGTCCAGCAGCACAATGTCTGATCCTGCCCCAGCCTATCACGGTAAGGAGTGAGGTAACTAGGATATCCACTGGGGGTTGAGGAAAGACGATGGGACAGAGTACTACTCGGATTTACATTTTCCTATCAGAATTCTGAGGTTGATCCTGCCCAAACAGGTACCTAAAATAAATGATGTTTTCCTTTTAATCACCAGCTTAGATGGCTTATATTTTGAGATTCACTGGAGAATTTGGTATAAAAAGTTTCTTCTATTCTGTCTCTGTCAAAATCTTTTTTTTTCTTTTTTTTTCTTTTTTTGCTCTTTTTTATAGAGACAGGGTTTCACTTTGTCACCCATGCTGGGGTACAGTGGCACAGTCATAGCTCACTGTAGCATCCAGCACCTGAGCTCATTTAATCCTGCTGCCTCAGTTTTCCAAGTAGCTGAGGGTGCCAGCATGTACCATCAAACCTGGCTAATAAAAAAAAATAATATGTAGAAATGGGGTCTGGCTATATTGCCCAGCCTGGTTTCAAATTCCTGGCTTCAACTAGTTCTCCTGGCTCAGCCTCCAAAAATACTAGTTTTATAGGCATGAACCACCACACCTGGCTCCTGTCACAATCTTACCTTCAAATTTCATGGTCAATGGGTCAGAGTGTTAGAGGTCAGGGGTCACTGAGTCTGTTAGTGTCTGTGACACTGGGGATTTAAAGTCCATTTACTTCAAGTAAACGGTTTTAGAACCAGCATTGCATTCAGTGTTAAGTACATTGTTATTTATTTTTTTCTATATATTTTGGTCTATATTCTCATCCTTTCATTTTAGCACCTGCTTGGCTACAGTTCATTTGTTTAGATTCAAACTGTTTTATAATTCTTTTCACATTCCTCATTTTTTGTCAAACCACGACTGATACATTTTGAGATGCTGTCTGATTAGATTCCACACATCTTTTTCACACTTTGCTTCTATGATTTCAAAACTAAAGTCCCATTATACAGAGCTTTCCAGGAAGCTCGGCTCTCTGCCCCAGTGCTGTCCATCAATGCAGGTTCCAGACTCTGCCATCACATCGTGCATCACATGCCTTTGTGTTCAAACCATATTTTAGGAGCTTTATTATACATGTGGACATTTTTTGAAGTTAATTTGATTAAGTCACACCATTTGAGAATATTTACAGACACACACACATATCTGTGGTTTTATAGACGTGTGTTTGTGTGTGTGTGTATACATATATATGAATAAGCAAGAGAGGATTTAAAATAACAGCAGTAACTTTGGGGCCAGGGGTTACTAACTGGCAGACAGGAAGCCCAATGTAGCATATATGCACGCTTCTCCCCTGACATAGTAGTTTTAAATTTTGTTTTTTGCAGGCTGTTAGAGAGAGCATGTGTTGTGTTTGCCACTATCCTCAAAGTCCTGATGGTTTTCTATCTACAATGATGCACAGGTTTGTATTCTTGAATAACTCCTAGAGCCATCTGAGTTTACCATCATTACTTTAGACTTTTTAATACAATAAGTAAACATTTTTATTTTTTGAAAATGTTGAGGGCAGATTTCAGAATTTGGTATATTTTATTTCACCCTCACCCCTACTCTGTTGTAGTTCATTTATCTCCAGGTGAAAATAGGAACCAACTATTATTATTATTTTTCATTATTTTTTAACCTCACTATTTTTAAATGATTTCTTAAGCTTATTTTTTATATTATAGACTTATTTTTATAATGTTAATTCTAATCTTTACTTAGCCTAATAAAGATGTAACTTCTCCATCTTTCTTTGCAATATTTTACTGATGTATTTGAAACATTTTCACTACAATTTACATATCAAAAAAGCCCCATACTTATCTCATTGTGCCTTTTGATCTTATCTTCATCTTTCATTTCCTAGCATTTTTATCTAATTAAATTTTATTGAGGTCACAACATAGGCATGCTCTAAAATTTTCATTTTTCTACAATGAATTATTTTAAAAATGATTTGCTTTCTCTCTTTTTTTCTTATTTATTTATTTATTAAATCATAGCAGTGTACGTTAATACTATCATGGGGTACAGTGTACTGTTTCTGTATACAATTTGAAATACTTTCATCCAACTGGTTAACATAGCTTTCATGACTTTTTCTCAGTTACTGTGTTAAGACATTTATATTTTACATTTAGAGAGATTCTCATGTACCCTTATAGGATGAACCGTAGGCGTGATCCCACCAATCACCCTCCCTCCACCCATCCACCCCCTCCCCTCCCCTCCCTCTCCCCTCTCC
>NW_003852506.1:4679000-4685103 GCF_000181295.1 Otolemur garnettii
AACTGGTCAACACAGCCTTCATGTCATTTTCTCAGTTATTGCTTTAAAACGTTCACATTCTACCCTTAGAAAGATTCTCCTGTACCCCTATAATACAAACCTCAGAAGTGATCCCTCCAAACCCCCTCCCTCCACCCATTCCCCCGGAGGAGGTTTCTTATGCCCAAACAAACACGCTTACTCAGATAATGCCAACATGAGTTTGCATATAATGTGAAGTATTTCTGTCATTTAGGCAAAAACTTGTGCCGCTTTTGGAAGCAGTTGTTAATCATATCTCTTTTTTTCACACAATAGTTAGAGCCAATTTCAGAAAATAAACATAGGGTTTCAGCAGATGGCCACTGAAACACAAATCTCAGCTTTGTTACCTGTAGCTGTAATTAGGAAATGCAGCCTACGCCCACCTGGACTCCGATGCAGCGCCCCACTCACTGTCAGATGATGCTACCAGCACCAAGTGCCCTGGTCTCCCAGCTCAGGAGGGAGGGCTGTCTATAGCTGCAGGGGTCGGGATCACAGCAGACCAGGTCCTACAGTAGTCAGGGGGCTGACAGCAGCCACTCTGCACCCCACTCACCTTGATCAAGCCTCAGCCACTCTTTCTGCTCACTTGAAATCTGAGGGGAGGGTAACATTGGACTTGGGGTCAAGGAGGAAGTGCTGCTGTGAGACATTCCTTGTCTTGGTGTCCATGGTGATGACTGGGAAGCCTATCTACAGGTTCTAGTGGTTAGTGGTGGACATCTGGTTGTCCACAGCCTGTGGGCAGAGCAAGTGAGCATGGCCATCAGTGGACTCCTTGCTCCAGTCTCCTCGCATTCAGAGCAGCCCCTGCAGATTCTGGCACCTACCATGTGGGGCCACCTGTGTGGGGGGCATGGGAGATCCCTGGGCTGGCATCCAGTAGCCAGGGTCCCCATCCAGCTTGGCCTGTCCTTGGTAGCTCTGTGCTGGGCAGGCTGGACGACTTCCATATCAATTAAGCAAATCTACATGGCCCATGTTGATGCATGTGCTTATGTGTTTGTCAGGAAGAGGGCGCCCAGGATACCCATGACTCCCCCTAAAGGACACCTGGAGGATGAGAAGGAAGTGACAGGAAGCAAAGCCAGCTTCCAGGTGTCTGTCACAGGCAAGGGATAGAGACAGGCCCTTGGGGGATGGAAAGGAAATGAACCTAGACTGGGGAAGGAGGGGATTGATGGGGGAGGTGTTACTGTTTTCTTGGGTCTTTGGCATATTTTCCATGTATATGGGTGATTAGCTTTCACAATCATGACAAAAAGCCAACATCACCTGTCAGTGACTGAAAATAGGAGTCATCTAAGAGTGGGGCTAAAAAGAGGGGAGCAGCTCGTGTCAGAGTGTAATAGTGTGGGGAGAACTGGGGGACTGCAGGTGGGGCTCAGGGAAGGAGGAGCAAGGGCAGGGAGAAGTCAGCTGGAGGGCGGCTGGGCACAGGCAGGGCTCAGCTTTCCAGCAGGGAAGATGGAAGCCAGTGCAGGGCAGGGAAGGTGTGTGGAGTGAGGGGTGGCAGAGTCTGGGAGTGGGGGAGGTGGAAATCAGCCATCAGGGAACTGGAGTCCAGCTGCGATTCTGTGATAAGACCCTGGGTCTCATCTCCTTGGAGGGACTGGCCCTGGGGACTGGAAGGACAGTGGCAATTCAATGGAGCAGCTGGACAGGAACTCTGGGCCCTGGGATTCAAGAGGGCATATTGGTATGGGTGCAACCAGACCCTGGCCAAGGGGGCTGCAGCAGAGAAGGGTGGGGCAGCTGTTGGGGGATGATGGAGAGTGGACTCCAAACCCAGGGGAGGAAGGGCGGGGAGTGGTGGCCTCTGCAGAGGGCAGGAGGGTGTGTTGGTCAGCAGGTTTGCCCCACAGCAGGGGCTGTAGGGGTCTGAGTGCGGAGGAATGTGAGGTGCGGTACAGGGCCGAGCTTATGCCTGAGGA
The DNA here is from genome assembly GCF_000181295.1 of Otolemur garnettii. Lineage (NCBI taxonomy): Eukaryota > Metazoa > Chordata > Mammalia > Primates > Galagidae > Otolemur > Otolemur garnettii. The sequence goes on from NW_003852506.1 coordinate 4,680,959, forward strand.
AGTGTTGTATGCAAAGACACTGCAGTGGCCACAAGGCAGCCAGGAGGGCAGAGTTGGTTTAATGCCTGGCTCCAAAGTTCCAGGCACATGGAGTTTGGGCTTGGGAACCCTGAGGGCCTGTTTCCTCACTGCTGAGATGAAGAGACTTCACGGCTTCTATCACAAAGCTCACTCCTTGTGAGGCAAGCTGTGGGCTAGGGGTCTTGGCACAAGGTCTCACAACACCTCCTCCTGGGAGCCTTCACTGCACCTGTGCACCTGCGGCTCCAGCAGACCTTCCTGGGCTCATTGGCAGTGCAGCTTGGCACGTTCTCCTACAGATGTGCTGCATCTCAGGTGCTTTCAGCATCTCCAGACCCCAGCAGAACATCTTGGGTGACCTTCTAGACCCTACCTCTATGGCAGGCCAGGGCTCAGGAGCAAGGGCCAAGGGCCAAAGGAAACCCACCCCTAATGGCTTGCCATCAGGTGTCATACTCATCACCAGGCCCTTCTTGAATAAGTCCTCAGGAGGTGGAGAGCATCTGAGTTCTGTAGCACCTTGGGATAGGGGTGAGGGGGATCAGAAGGCTACCCTGTGCCCTCTTAGCCCAGCTGTCCCCTCCCTGTGTCCCATCATGTCTCAGGACCAATGTGGAGGCCAGGCAATACCTTGCTGTAGAGACAGAGTCAAATAGCTCACTGATCTGGGATGGCAGGTTGATGTCCTTGGTGGGAGTGGACAGCAGGTGGGAGGAGGCCAACATGGCCATCACATGCGATATACCACTCAGCACTATGTAGCCTTTCTGCAAATTCCCAGTGGCTAGTCCCCTGGGAGTGTGGCCTAGGTCTCCCTTCACTCCTACTCCAGACCCCATGCACAAGGAATAGCAGGGGAAAAAAAGCCCTAAATTTCATATGGAACCACAAGAGACCCCAAATAGCTAGATCACTCCTGGGCAAAAAGAACCAAGCTGGAGGCATCACACTACGTCACATTACACTGCCAAGCTGCACTGACCCAAACAGCAGGCACTGGCACAAAAACGACTCATTTATTTTCAGTCCGCAGTGGGGACGTTGCCCGACACTCTGCAATAGCAGAAGCCTGCAAGTGTCCTCTCATCTGTGCACACACACACAATGTGCCTTTTTCATATTTGTAGTTTGTGAGAAGAAAATTTTCTACTGCGATTTTTTTATCCTTTTGTCTCCAAGACATATTTCCTCCTTTAAGTTGTGGAGCTGCAGTAGTAAAAAACGCATGCAAGGATCACACAAAATTGTTGCCATATTTTAGTCTTATATTATTTCATTTGTTTTACATTGAACTAGAAAAGCAAGAAAAAGTTATAGAATCATAAAATCCGAGTCACGAGGGACTTTGTGAATGAATGCAGTGCAACTTGTCCCTTCCCGCCCCGCGTAATATGAAAATCCCTTCCATGACATTCAGTGTGCCCATCCTCTCCTTAAATATTATTCACCATTCTTAGAAAACAGATAAGACTTGTTTACCTGTAGCTGCCTGCAATTATTTCTTCTTCTAGTACCTGTGAGTAATTTTAGGGGGGTGGTTATTTTATTTATTTTTAATTTTTTTTATTAAATCATAACTGTATACATATATGGGGTACACTGTGATAATTTGCTATAGAATGTGGAATGCCTAAATCAAATTGATTGACAAAACCATCACCTCACTTATATTTTGTGGTAAGACATTTATAATTTACTTTTAGTTGTTTTGAAATGTGCCCTTGCATTGTGCGTATTAGGTGAAATCCCAGCAAACGCCCTGCCCCCTCCCTCCCCTCTCCCTCCCCTTCCCTCCTTCTGGCTGGACTGTATTTGTGTATTATCATTCATATGACTGTGTGAGTGATTATATGGCTATTCAAATATTTGGAGGCAATTGTTATTTCTTCCTTGTTTTTAAAAGCTAAGCTCAACAACCCAAGTTTATTCTTTAATCTTTTTGTACATTTGCTTTCAAGGGCCTTGTCCTGCACCACGACTTAATTTCCCTCTTACAGTGCAATTTCAGGATTTCATCATACTTTGCAGCCATTGTCTGAGAAGAGCATAATACCATTTTCCTCATTGTGAGTTGATTAATAAAACCTAAGAGACAGAAGTAACAAAACCCTTAAAGGCCATTTCTAATCTTACTCTCCACATTATAATAACTATTATTAAAGCTTCCTTAACTCAATACAAATTTCATTTCTTTTGTTATTTTTGTTGGATGCATTATAGACATTATTAATAAAATTTTATCCATTGATCTAACTTTCACTTTTGAATGAAAAATGACTTTAAATGTTTAAACTTCTTATGTTATGATTTTAAATGTTTGAAATTCTTAAGTTTGGGTAGTTTATATCTGCTTTAACATGATGGAAATCTATCACAAAGTGACTATATTATGCCGCATCTCACATTCTAAAGCCTTTATGTGAGATTTTTAGGATTTAATTTTTTATTCTTAGGGTTGTAATACGTAATTCAAATGAAATTTTTAGTCACTGGGTTGTAGAACGCACTCTTAGTTGTAGGAGCACTTGTGTTAATTATGAGTAGTTGACAACCACAAAGCGTGCTTTTTAGTTTATGAGCTATTTCATTCCCTGTTATCTCATTTAGCCTCCAGTCCTTTGAAAATAATGATGATGAAGATGATGATAATAATAATTTTCATATTAGGAACATGAAAATCATGGCGTTTATGTTAGGATGCATCCCAGGTCATCTGAATGTAGATGGAGTACTTTTTCTTTCCCTCTGTGACTAGTTTGGACCTTGAATTTGGACTCATCAATTGATTAATTATGTCTTCAGTGTGATGTCCCTGTCATTAGCTGTTGGCCATGGGGCACTGGCCCTTGCTATGCTATGGTAGGTTCTGATGATGTTGGGTCACAGGTCATGGACAAGGAGTTTCTTAAATTAATGTGCTTTTGTCGTGTGTTCCCTGAAATAGCATTTTGAAACTGGCTAAGTTTCAAAGATCAATTTTTAGTTAATGGCCGCTGTCACTGCATTAGCTGCATGCATTGTTCTTAAGCACCCAGCTTGTCTTTATCCAAAAATTATCTCCTTTACCATTAAGTGCCAGGAACAAACTTTTCTCAGTTTTAAGAGATACCTTAAAGAGATTTTAAGAGATTTCCGCTTCTGTTTGCTCTGTTTAACGGAGATAAAGATTTCCTGTTTTTGTTTTCTGATAAATTATCAGAGCCAGTAAAGCAACTATGGCATTCCCAAGTTTTTCACTTGTTTTAGTTCTTTCTGGTGCTGTACGTTGGGCCTGCCAATTGGACGCAGCTCAAAGAATCATTTTCATATCTATTCTCTTCAAAGCATTTACTCTTAGAAGGCAGTAATGAGCAGTAGGTTGAACGCATATAACTTATGTAAATGATGAAGTCTTTGCTACGATATGATGGTGCATATTAATTCTCAACTTCATCTGGTGAGATCTTGGATTTATTGTCTCATACCAGGTTTCAGCTTCCATATTTTTAATCTTCAGAGTGAAGTAGCAAGTATGCTATTTTAAATGTCAGCATTCTTCATCAGCTAAATATTTGACCAGGCTAATTTAGCTACTGCTGAGAGTGGGGCATGTTCAGAGAGGAAGGTGCGTGTTCAGAGTTGACGTCACTGCAGGTGGAATAGTACTTATGTTGTCTTTAAATACTCTTAACGTACCCTTGAAATAAAAATTCCACCCAAATCCTTCCTTTCTTCTGTCACTGAAATTTCACTAATGAACGATTTATGCTCATATAAATTAATTTCATATAATTGATATATTCAGTTTCTTATACCCACCTCCCAAGCTCCACCCCCTGCTATCCTGCTATCCTGCTATCCTTACCGAACTGGGATTATTTGGCTCTAAGAGGATGAAATTTTTATGGGAAGAGGGAGAAGCAATTTTAGAGTCTAGTGATAAGTAGCAAGAAGAATTTTCTGTAGGGGACTCACAGTGCCTTGAAATATTCTTAGCAGATAAAATGTAAACTTATTAATATAGTAATAGAAATAACTCACAGACTTAATCTTTTAATCTCAATTAGATTCTGACTAGAGACAGAGGAATTTACTTTATTCACTTTTTTTATTCCATAGGCAGTGAAAAAAGTAATGCCCTTTGC
>NW_003852506.1:4685559-4687035 GCF_000181295.1 Otolemur garnettii
TGCAAATTGCCCCATTCAAAAAAATACTACAAACTTCAACATCAAGGCATTTGACAGATAATGAAGGGGAGGGAATTATATTGCATATCTTGTAATAAAAGTTCCTAAAATCCTTCTTTTCATCTTTCTCCCTTCTCCAAAGTTCCACTCCCTGTGGAATTGCCATGTGGCTTCTTCTCCATTGCCGGTGTTTTTACTTCTTCCTCCCCTTCTTAGGGTGTGGTCAGGTAACCGTCTTAGAAGAGGGGACATTGAGCCGAATTATGATTAAAGTGGGGGCCACCCCAAACAGAGAGCTGATTGAAAATAGGTCTTTTCAATAAGTAGCGTCAGTAAAAAGTAAATTTTAGAATAGAAAACAGCAATGCACACATGGGAGGTGTGGATCCTTCTAATTGCCTGGTGCACAGAAAGGAAGAGGAGCAGTGGATGTGCTTGGAAAGTGTGGCTGGGGACAGACTGTGGGGGGCATTATCAGATAATGAGCACTTTGGACTTTACGGGCACTGGGGGACCAAGGAAAGCTACTGAACAGGCAAATAACATAACGATGCAGACTTTACAAAGACACATTGGCAGTCAAATGCTCTATCACTGAGCTATACCCCGACAAAGACACATTTGAACAATTGCAGAGTGGGTTGGAAGATGAAAGAGTCTGGACACAGAAAGATGTTAGGAGCCACTGAGATGTTGCAGAAAAGAAGTAAGATTTGCAATTATGTCTGACCTTGGTATGTGGTCTTTCTTCCCCAAAAGTAAAAAGGAAAGTTTTCCTTTTCTTTCTTTTTTTCTTATGAACTGACTTAGAGCTTGCAAATTTTGGCTTTCTGGTTGAATAGATGTGATGAGACTCATTTGTTAATATCTTCTTGAAAGACAAGGATAAGATTACAGTATTTCTCAGAATTGTATTTTGAAACTGATTGACTTGAACAGCTTATGTAAAATCTAGAAAAGTAGAACTTCTTATCTTGTCAACTGCTTTTTTCTATCATGAGACCACATCCAGAATATGATTCTGAAATGTTATAAAATGAAGTAAATATTTTCTCCTTCATTAAGAGATTACAACATACCATGTCATACAATGTTGCCTAAGTTCCCTTGAACTTTTCATTAAGGACAGAGAAAATTTTAATGTACAAGACAGTATTCCAAGACTCATGGGCTATGGTAAAACTGGGGGACTATCCATTAGGTTAACTTTAACTCATATATTTGTGAAATCAAGCTGTTATAAAACTTTTAGAAAGCTTCTTATAGAGTTTATTATTTGTTATTAGTAGTGAATATATTTTAAGGAAATTAAATCTTTCATTTAATTGTAAACTACTGATTTAAATTTCTTGTACTTCATATGAGATGGTTTACAGAACTATCCACTCTTTGACACAGTAGTTTAACTGCTCTTACAAACCTAAGTGTACATTTCTCTATTTCCTTTTTCAGTACACTTTATTCATTTACATTTCT
>NW_003852506.1:4687961-4689701 GCF_000181295.1 Otolemur garnettii
TGTATAAATATCTGTATATACCTTTTTCTTATTTGAAATGTAGTGCAATGCCACTATGCCCTTTGTGATTAGTAAATTCTGTGTATAACTCTCTATAAGTACACACGACATTTTCCCTTTTAGGTTACAGTTGCCCATCCCCCCACTATCTGCATGCACCATAGTTCACTCAGCCAGTCTGCTATCCATGGATATGTGACTTGTTTCTAGATTTTTACCTTTAGGAGTAATGATGCAATGAATATCTTCATACATGTATTATGTTTAATATTTGTAATTATATTATTGAAAATGAAGATCTCTGTGCATATGATATTTTTAATATTTGTAACTGTGTCTATGGGATAGTTACTTAGAAGGGAATCTCTAAGTTAAAAAGTAAATGAGTATGTTATTTTGCTAAGCAGTGACAATTGCCCTCCATAGGAGTTGTGCCATTCTGCTTTTCTGATGGTGACATTACTAGTAATTCGCATATTTTTTTTTTTTTTTAGCAAAGTAGTACATTTATTACATATCCATTAGTGGTCACCTGTTATAGGCCAGTCACTAGTATCTACATAAATGTTGGAAAAAGTAATAGAAATATGAAAATTTTCTGAAATATGAATTTCAGAAATTCAGAAAATTTTATGAAATAGAAATATGAAAATTTATATATTTCTACATTGAAAAAGTATAATATACAATAGTTGTCTAGTACTTATTTCATTTCAAGCATAAAATATTATTTTGTTAAAGTTCTCAATGTATTTTTAGAAATATATATTTTTATTAGTAACGTGCTTTTTTATTGATTTAAATAATAGAATCTAGAAACAAATATAGTAACTACCATACTTTTTATAAAGATGTAGGATAGTATTTACTTTTGAAATTCAATTTTATGTTTCTAATCTTAAATTTTTAATCGACACATAACAATTGCACATATTTATTTATGGGGTATATAGTGCTGAATAACTATAGCTAATAATATATTCTATAGTTTCAAATGGCTAGAAGGAGGATATTGACTATTCTCAACACAAAGGAATGATAAATGTTGAGATGATGAATTTGGTCATCACCTTGTTCTGATCGCTACACATGATAAGTTTTGTAGTTCACAATACTAAGCAAATACTTCTACCATGTACGCTGCACAATAAAGGAAGGCTGTCGTCCTCTTTGCCTGTTAGTCCCCTCTCCAATTCAGTTTTATCTAGACAGCATTTTTAGTCAACTTATAGGCCTTTAAGTTTTTTGGTAACTTTTAATTGTTACGGATTCATCATAGTTGTATATGTTTATAGGGCACACGTGATATTTTGATATTATTATTTTCCTGAGGCAGCCCAGAATCTCTTACTATTCTTACCTCTTTTCTTTGCTCTCAGGCTGGAGGACTTATCAATTACCATCTATTTTGTCTTTCTGAACCACTGTTTATTGCTAGAAAGTGCAACAAAATAATAATAGCAAAGCACTTACAGATTCATGTCATTTGGTTCAATCTTTAACCTTTATTTTGTTCTAAAATATTGTATAAGGCTCTTGTTTATTCTGTCACTTTTTTTTTTTTATGCACTAAGCCTGCCTGCATTCTGCTGCTGGCTCTGACACCTTAAGAGCTGTGTGACCCTGAACGAATTGCTTCACCTCTCTGTGTATCAGTGTCCTCAGCACTAATGTGGGAATAATAGTAGTAGACACCTTAGGGGGATTTTGTGTGGATTAGAAGAAATAATGCACACAAAG
>NW_003852506.1:4689884-4722986 GCF_000181295.1 Otolemur garnettii
TTTTTTTTTTTTAACCTGTATCTATCTCTTTTCTTCCTACCCATGGAAAGAGTGATATGAATTTCCAATTCCTTGCTTATAGGAATAATATGTATTTTATTAGGCTCTTAGAAAGATGCCTCAAAGGGTTTTCAAATATTAATTGAGTCTCAGTCTCTTTGTGTAGGAATAGTTCCATTTTCTATTTGTACCATAAAAGAGTACTCAGGAAAAAAAATGAAAATAGCTTATATTTGAAAAACATCTGGGCAATTTTCCTGGGACTAGTTAAAAATAAGTCTGGTTTTATTGGTGAGGAGAAGTCTCCGCTAGACCTGGGAAGTCTCTGCTAATTTTCTGCCAGACGTGGGCAGGCAGGTTGGTTCTCCAGGCTTATTATTAATACTTCGTTCCTCTGTGGGCTTTTTCCTCCCGACTTGCAATTTGTGCTTTCTTCTCTACCCCATGGAGTTATATTTTACTTTTATTTATATTGTGGTTCTTATCATGGCGTCTCACACTACCGCTTCTCCAAACTATTTCTACGCCTCTCAAGTCTTCACTTGAACTCCACTTCACTTTTATGGTACTTGGTGTTCTTTGTTTCAGCAGAATTTATTAGATACATCAATTTCCTTCATTTCCCCACCGTGACACACATATTTCTGAAACACTGTAGCTACGTCTTTTGATCTTTACATTCTCAGCCATGACTTGGAGAGTACTTGATACAAAAAGGACGCTGAATAAGTATTTGTTGACTGTATGAATAAATAAATACACCTAATGATGTTTTTTTCTCTTGAATTATAAAACTAGAACTTGAAGATATTGTGTAGTAATTCTTTAGAATTACATATTCATTGCTGGTTTTGAAGTTTTCCTAAGTTTTTTGACTCTAATTTTAATTTTGTAGAAGGCACCAAGCCTGGTGTAGGAAAAATTTTGGTTTTTTGATACGGCTGTTGTGAACTAACAGGATTGTTCTGTTGATTTGTATATGAAAGAATGCAGATAGAATTGTGAGGCCGGTCACTGCAAGATGGTCCAGGGTCTTCTGGTACAGACAGTTAGGAGCCCTGATAACCTGTTTTTATTTTTTTTTTTTTAAATTAGTTTCTTTAAACTTGGAGAACTTTCTGCTTGGAAAACTAGGGGAACAGATATTCATCGACTAGACCGAGCCAAAAGACCTCTCTCAGTTCCTGCCCAAAGCCCGTGCTGTGTTTCTCACTGATGAAATGCAGGAATAAAGCAAAAGGCATCATGAGGAGGATTGTTCTGGGACAGCCTCTGGCTTTGACAGGGAGATGGGGCTCAGAAACACAGCTGAGTTAAACTGAAAGTGTTTAGTAATGATGTACTGGTTCTTTTTTGAGAGCTGCCATTTCCTGTTAGCCTCAGTCTATATTATCCCTACAAAGATACTGGGATTCCTTTGATCCTGAAGAGCTGCAGTGGCTTCAGAGTGAGAAGACCCACGCATGAGACTCACTGCTTTCAGGCTGCCCCTCTCCTGGATGGTTTGAGCGGTGGCAGGAACGGTGACTGTCTGCAGAGGGCAGCAGAGAGCCAGCACTGGCCTCAGGACAAGACTCCAGAGACAGTTTAGGGTTGGCATTGCACCTTTGGCTGCTATAAAATTGTTACATTTTTTATAATGAACCACTTTTTTTTTGATTTAGTTAATTATTCCATTGGGGTCAGTTTTTTAATGTACTAAAAATGTGTATTGAGTCCGTTTGTGTGCTGGGCTGTGACATCAAGATCTCTGAGCCCAAACTGAGTGCCTGTCTCATTTCCTCCCTTTCCCTTCTTTGATTCCTTGGGGTGTTATTCCTTTGTAGACTTCTCTTGGCTCTTTCCTACTCATCTTTTGGAGTCAGTTCACTTGTTTCCTCCTCCATGAAGCCTCTGAGGACTTCCAAAGTTTTGTTTGGTGCCTTTATCTCTCTGTCTATAGCTCTCCCTCTAATTCTCCGTCTCTCTCAGTCTCTTGGGGCTTCCCCAGAGCCTGTTCTCAGCTCTTTTCTGTTTTCTTGTGGCTGTCGTTTATTCACATGGTGTAACATTTTACCTCAAGGCGGGTGAAGCCTCAATGTTCAGTTTTTATACCGTCTTATAACTTGTCATTATACTATGAGCATTTGGCAACGCCATTAAATATTCTTCATAAATATAATTTGTAGTGGCTGCATGGTACTTACAAGAACCATTATAAAAAGTTTCTGCCATACTTTAGTTAGAGTAAAAATGCCTATAAATGGATTTTTTTTTGAGGCAACATAAAATTGTGAAAATTAGCCTAGAAAGGGTATTGTATCTAAATGATGGACTGAGCACAGGCGCTTCCTCCCACTCCCTCTCTAAATCCCTAAAAGTGATAGAAAATATAATTTCTTTAAATATAATGAATCATAAAAATTCTGAAAAAAATAAAAATATTGCCATCAGAAGACAGAAGGAATGTGAAATCCCTTATGGGCAGAAAACACACAAGATTGAGCACACCCAGAACTGGTGGGACAGGTGGGGGCCCTTTTGATAATAGAAGCAATGGTGAGGACAGTTATTTAGGAGCAGCTGAGTGAGCTGGACTGTGCCCCCTTTTCTTGTGCCCTGTGGTGTATGCAGAAGAGTAATTTTCCTCAATGTTGAAGCAGAGAGTGTAGGGAACAGAGGGCTATATGCTGTAGTGGTTGATGACAGTGGAGGTGGAGATGTGTGAATAGATTTGAGATAAATTTTGGACTATGCTTGATTAGTGACGGACTGGATCTCTCTCTCTCTCTCTCTGTATGTGTGTATGCATGTTCTCATATGTATGCTATCCTTGTTTTCTCATAAATTTAGTTGTTTGGAGTGGCACTCATTTATTATCTCAGTTTCTGAGGAGCAAAGATGATTTTGGGCATAGTTTTACTTGGTTCTCTGGTTCATGGTTTCCTTTGAAAGCTACAATTAGGGTGTCTGCTGGGGTTGCACTCTCATCTTAAGGTGCGAGTGGGGCAGCATCCACTTCCAAGTTGATGTGGTTGTTGGTGGAATTCAGTTTCTTGTAGCCTGTGGGACTGAGGGCCTTAGTTTTTTTTATTGGTTGTTGGGTGGGTATTGGCTCCAGTTCCTAGTCACATGGGTCTCGGTAGCCTGGTTATTTGCTTTGTCAAAACCAGCAAGGGAGAGAGTTGCAGCAAGACAGTTGCTACTCTTACATAATAGACTCATAGAAGGACATCTTGCCACCTTCACCATATTCTGTTCCTTCGTAGCAAGTCATGGGTTCCACACACATTCACAGTAGGTTATTTACCAAGGGTGTGGACGCTATGATGCAGGGATCATTAGTCATCTTTGAGTCTGTTCACCACAGGAGATAAGGTGCAGAAAAATAATCCTTTTTTTCTTTTCCATGATCAGCTGGCTGAATTCAAATCTGTAATGAACAAGAGTTCAGGACAACTTGATTGTAGGTTCAAGTCAACAGTGACAATGCAATGTTGGACACATCTCTTTTCTGAATCTCACTTTCCTCATCTACAAAATGAAGAGAGAGTTGGGCTGGTGACTACTCCTGCTCTAGCATTCAACACTTTTAGAAACAAATCCCCAATAACAGAAACTACCCATGATCAGTACAGTTTCTGAGCTATGTTTTCTCATAATTTTTCTTACCTTTCTTGATAAGCATCTGTGCAGATGCTTCACATTTGCTGCTTCTTTCCTTGGTGCTGTAGTGTACTTGCAATACAGATTCTCCTTTCTTTATTTTCTTCTTCCAGGAAACTATTCTCATCAGATTCATTGACATAATCCCAATCCTGGTCTCCCTGACTCTATGGTGGTATTAGTACTGTTGTCTACTGTGCCTTGAAAGTTTCCCTCTTTTTTTTCATGCCTGTGGCTTCTGTGAGCTCCACTGTCTTGACTCTCCTGTGTCTTTCTGACTCCAAGTCCTCTGACTTCTCTTTTTCCTGCATCCTTGGAGTTCTGTGTTCAGCCTTTTGTCTTATCTGGCGGCCTTAGCTACCAACATTGCTCAAAGTATTACCTCAAGGGAGAAGAAGCCCTGATTATTATACATATGTAATGTATTTTCTTCTTAGCCACTTTCATTTATTTCCAAACGTTTCCCTATAATCTTTTTTGGCACAAGTGGCCCTTCCACATTAACATTTTCTCCTAATATTTCTATTGCCATGACCAGAAGAACCTTTTACTCAGGTACCAGGGTGATTCTTTGGATTTCTTTTTGTGCTTTCATCATGGCTGCCATCCTATTCACTGCTAAATATGTCCTGTACGTTCTTCTTCCAAATTTCATTCAAATCTATCTTTTTATTCTAATTTATATTACCCTGAACTTAACTCAGATTCTCAATGATTCCTTGATTTGTCGATTATAATTAAACAGCAACAGATGGCCCTTCCTCCGTAGTTTTCCCCTTCTAAGCTAGTTCTAATCATATCATTTCCTTAATTAAATCTTTTAGTTGTTCCTCTTTATCTGTGTCCCACAACTGTTCTGCATGTAAGTCCCTCCCTTCTAACTCTAGCACTCATTTGCCAGAAATTACCTCTTAACATTCTACACAGACCAGCTGGCTACTCCTCAAACAAATCCAGGGATTTCTGTTCTGTTTTTGCCTTTGGTGCTCCTTCTTCATAAATGCCTTTTGTCCCCACTACCTGTTAAAATTATCCTCCTTGGCATACCCTAACAGCTACCCCTCTCATTCATTCATTCATTTAGTCACTTAAGTGATTAAGAATTATTTATTGAATTCCAACCCTGTATCAGTCAGGTATAGCACAAGATGCTGGAAGTAAGGGGGTGAACAGGACAGACAGGGCACCTACCTTCAGGGAATTCTAGTGAGGAAGACAGACCGTGAAGAAGGAGACCTTCACCAAGAAAGGGGGAAGAGTATCTGTAGTAAATTTGAAAAGTGAAACAGGAACCATGTTCAGAAGTTTGAATTTTTGTTTTCCTAAGAACACTGAAGCCTTTTTAATGGGGGTGAAACACACTTTATTTTGGAAAAGTTGCCATAACTGATATTTAGGGATAATCCCATGGAGGGGAGCAAGAGTGATGACAGGGAAAGCCTGTGAGGAGGCTGCGGCTGCAGTCCAGGGTGGAGGTGGTGGTAGTTTGACTCGGTGACAACAGGCTTAGTGGAGAAATGTGATGGCTTTGAGATATTTTGGGGGTAGCACTGATGGGACCCAAGGACACATTGGATGGAGGAATGATGATGAAGAGAACAATTAAGTTTTTGTTCTTAGCAATTCGATGGCAGTGTTATTTGCTGTGATGGGAAAGACTGGTGTCTAGGAGATAAGTGGCAGCTTAAGTTTTGAAATATTAAAAATTGCACAAGAATACGCATAGTAGCATCACCAGAATAGCAGCCTAAATATCTGTCAAGTGATGGCTAGATGAGCAACATATGGTATATTTGTATGATGGAATGCTATCTGGTGATAAAGATGGCATGAAATACTGATACATGTTACAGCATGTTTGAACAGTGAAAATATTGAGTAAAGTGAAAGAAGCCTGACATAAAAGGCCACAATCAATGTGATTTCCTTTATGTGAAATGTCCAGACTAGGAAAACTCATAGAGAAAGAATTTAGCTTAGTGGTTGCAAATCAGGAGTAACTTTTAGTGATTATGAGGTTTCTTTTTAGGGTGATGAAAATGGTCTCAAATTGGATAAGGATATGGTTACACTCAATTCCATAAATGTTCTAAAACTCACTGAATTATGCTTTTTGGGGTGATTTTTATAACATGAGTTATATCTCAATAAAAGTATTATTTTAAAAAGTGATTTGAGATTTCATTTTGTTCTGGGTTCTCCAGAAAGCAGTTTATAGTGAAGGGATTATGTATAACTTCTTTGTTAGGGAGCAGGGATGAGGGGCCAGGGAGTGAGGAAAGGCCGTAGAGAGTTCATGTGAAGATGCCTCGTTGAGTTGACCACAGCTAAGTACAACTGTGTTGTTAGTACCGTGAGACCACTCTCCAAAAAGAGTGTATAATCCTCTCAGGACAACCTCAGAAAATCCCATCCCATGGAGAAAAGGAGAGAATACAACCAGAAGTCCATTTCTCTTTGGTCAAATGTCTGCTTGCCCCACAGGGCATTAGTTTCTCCATACTTCCAAATTTTATGAGCATGGACACCAAACAAGCTTCATGGTATCTTCCTAGATTTTAAAGGTGAATTCCTTGGGTCACCAAGGAATGATGGTGATGGATGTCTGGTGAAGCACTGGGGCAAGGCACCATCATTTTGTACCTGACTGAGATGGATTAGAACCTACAGTGATACATTTCCTATGTGGGCAGCTGCATAGGAGGAAAGGGACGCTGAGAGGCTGTGAAATAATAAGAAATCCATGCCTGATAAAGATGCTCATTAAATATGCAAGTGAGAAAATCCAGCAGGCCCCTTCGCCTTTAGTGTTTCCTTGTAGATATTGTTGTTTATTCATTTTCTCTTTTCTCTAAAGAGAATATACACATTCAAATAAGTCATAGAAAATGTGATGTTAGAACTATTCTATTTCCCCCCCAATCAAATGGCATTGAAGGGTTTTCTTTGTAAAATTTATATTTATGGCAATGTTTTCCTCAATTAGATTATATAGTGACTAAAGTCTATGGATGGAAAAAAGAATACAATGAAAAATGTTATCAACTACTTTAAAACTAAGTGCAGATAGTATAGTGAATGAATTGTACAGAGAACCTATAGAAATCTATATATTTAAAGTTGTTCGGTATCAGAATTATCAGAACTATTTCAAATTATATTATGTAATGTCCTAAAACCTTTTTATTTCTGTTTCCATCCTATTACCTAATATTTTGGAATATGTGTTAAAATCTGTTAAAATTATTTTAGCCCATGTAAAGAACATAAACTCCCTATGAAAGTCATTGATGTTCTGAGACATTATGGGTTTTCTCCCTCCAGGTGACTTGGCAGGATCACTCTTCATGAGCCACGAAGTTAGAGGTGGCCGTGAAACCTGCCTTAGGAAGTGAGAAGCGCGTGGAAGTGGTGCATGACATTTAGTCAGAGTCTTTAAGAGCTAGCACATGATTTGCCACATTCTCTTCTCCTGTCTGTGATATTTCAGGTAATTGATGATCTGTCAGAGTAAATCTTTGAATAAGAATGATTGCATTCAAGACACCCACCAACCCAAGAGCGATGTGGTGCGTAAACATGAAATAAATCTCAGACCTTTTCAAGCACGGAGATTGTGGTTGTCTGTTTCGAAGGCAGAAACTAGCCTTTCCTGACTGATATGTTCTTTGAGAAAATAACGCAGTGAATTGTATCTCTGAAGCACTTCATAAGCTGAAGCCCTTTAAAGTATTAATCACCTATCAAAGGCAGTATAGTAAAGTAGTTATGAGCATGGCTTTGGGGGTAGATGGTATGGGTTTGAAGCTTGATTCTGCTGACTATTCACCATGTGATCTTGGCAATTTACTTAAACTCTGTGGACTCAGTTTTCTTTTAAAAAGTCAAATGCCCACATCATAAGATCATTATAAAAATTAAATGAATTAACATTTGTCAAAGTGCTTGGAATAATGTACAGTAAGTCTTCTTACTACATATATAGGTAAAATATATTATTAAGTATGTGTAAATTGTTTAGAACAGAGCCTTGAATCTTCCAAGGATATTTGTTGTAATTCATTTAACTACTTGAGTATTTAAAATAGATATAATTATTGAATAGCCATCAAATACTTGGGAGATAATTTTCTCCAGGAAAGTCTAATAGAAGATAGGAACATTTAAAAAAGCAAGGAGAAAATATAATTTTGGGGTAACAAAACCATAGGCCACTCAGGTGGGTTTTACCTCTGGGAATATGAATGGACACAGTGCTATTACCTTCCCTTTCTAATCAGATATGTCCTAAAACAAGAAGCAGAGAGCACAGGGAAATGGGAAAAAGCCAAACGCAGGCATTTTCTTTAATTATCTTTATCATCCAGAATAAAAGAAAATAGGTCACCTGTGACTGAAGCTGAATACTCTTGCCAATCAGAGATAACATTCCAATTTCATATAGCCAAGCAAAGACAATTTTCTCAAAATCTCATGTAAAAATGTCCTAGAACTTATCAGGATGATATATTCATGAGAATCATCTGTGATACTCCTTAAAAAATATAGAGTTCCAGAATATCATGGTGGTGGTGGGATAGGAGAGCTCCTGGAATTCTGAATTTCAAAGATTTTCAAGAGATTCCTTTGCCTGCTTTCCCAAACCCAGCCCTGTAGTTCAAACTGAGTAAGTGAAAACTACTGCCACCTGGTGGCAGTATTTTCAAATTACAGGTTGTAATGTGTGGTAGAATCAGCAAAGTTAGATTTTTCAAGTAGCTACTTCATGGTCACATTTAATTGTTAGTCACCTCTGCCCTCTCCTACTCACAAACATATTTTTAATTTTTATGGATTATTTGATGTAGAGTTTATATCATTTGCACCCTTGAGGACACAGCATTTTACCATTTTAATTCAGCCAAACTGAATTTGAAAATAGGCCTTATTTTTTAGTTCTCTGGGGAAGGTGAGAGCAGAGAGAGGGAAGGAGGGAATGGGTGGGGGTCTCAGTTTGCGGTCAAGACACAGTTATAAGAGGGACTTTACCTAACGAATGCAATCAGTGTAACCTGGTTTCTTGTACCCTCAATGAATCCCCAACAATAAAAAGGAAAAGAAAAAAAAACCTTTTATGACATGTTAATTTGTAGAATAAAAGAAACCATATACACTTATAAAATGTTAGGTAGGAAGCTCTTCTGTCAGAGAATCTGAGAGAGCCAGAGGCTTAACAAGGAGAGAGATGTTCTGAGGAAAATAGTTTTACCTGTATTGCCCATTAAGAGGACAATAAGCAAAAAGAATTGTATCCAGGAAGTTTTTTCTTTCTACTTTGAAGTACATAGAATGTTATTCACATGTAAAAAAGATTATGCATTAAACATTTGAATTGGTATGGACTTAGCTTTGCTGAGCTCAAATTCTTGGTTTACCTTCATGATGAGAAATAGTCACAGAGGGCTAAATGCAAGCAGAAATAAGTGCTGAATACTTAAATATAACTGGTATTTCACAATGGATCATGGCGTTCAGGTTTGTTTTACTAGGTCAATAAGAACCAAGCATGGTATAACATGACTTTGAAATTGGGCATCATTTCACTGAGCACTAGTGTGGCAACTCTACAGCCAGACAATTCAGCAATGTTCAGGATAATTTACAACTAAAGCTTGTATGTTCTCCACACAAAGTAAAATATATGTTAACAAAGAGGATGCTTGTAAATAAAATAGCTGAAAATTACTAGTAATTTATCTATAGTCAACTTATTGTTTGATGCCCTTGATGCCTCTGTAAAAAGACTGGTTTTGATGGATATATGAAGAAATGCTTTTTAAAAATTAAAAAAAATTATTGAGGTAAACTATATATAACAAAACAAGCCATTTTAATGTGAGCAATTCAATAGTATTTAGTACATTCAAAATGTTTTGCAAATAACATTTCTATTATAGTTCCAAATGCTTTTTCTTCACCCCAAGAGGAAACTCTATATCTCTATATATCCATTAATTAATTGGTACACCACTGTTTTTATAAATGGGATATGGAGTGGATTTCAAGAGGACATAGAAGTTCAGTTTTAAATATATGTACAAAAGACCTCAATATATGGATTTGTCTTGATTTGAAGTGTTCAGATTCTTACCAAAGCTTTTTTTTTTTTTCATTCTAGCCTTGTCAATTGGGAGGAATTTATTAATATAATCAGAAGATTTTAAAGAGTTCCACATGATGCAATGAGAACAGTAGTTAAACTCTGGGACACTGACAAAAAGAATTCAATTGCATCATGTCAAGTATGGTTGCTAGCTTTGAAGTTAGAACCCAGAAAAGCCAACAAAAATGTGGGGAATGAGTCTGTGGGTTCCTTTATTTGTGTTTTATTAGAGAATAATGAGGTTACTTATGCAAATCAATGGGGACGTGTTTAGATTGGCATGTTGTGTCCACCAGCTTTAGGTATATAAAGCCCTGTACAGAAGGAAACCTTCATTCACACTTCGGTGTCTTATTCTTCACAGTCCATCCCAATCCTTCTAGGCTTCTGCCACCATGACTCGCTACTTCTGCTGTGGAAACTACTTCCCAGGCTATCCTTGCTATGGGACCAACTTTCACAGGACCTTCAGAGCCACCCCACTGAACTGTGTTGTGCCTCTGGGTTCTCCCCTGAACTATGGTTTTGGATGCACTGGCTATGGCTCCCTGGGCTACAGTTTTGGTGGTAGCAACTTCAACGACCTGAGTGGTTGCTATGGTGGCAGCTTCTGCAGGCCATGGGGCTCTGGCTCTGGCTTTGGCTACAGCACCTACTAATGAACCAATGGCTTCAGCAACTATAGAACTCCCAATCAACTCTCAGTCCATCGAACAACCTGAAGAGCAATGACTGTCTTCCTGTCTCCCAATGTGCATGGGCAATATGTCTTCCATCTTTTTTGTGGACTTCCTGCTGAAGTCCTCATCTTCTATGATGCTGGGCGAATCACTGAAATGCTGAACTGATGATAGTCATCTACAGCCAAAGGAAGCAAGATATATTTTTCTGCCATCCATGAATTTCTGCAGTGAAGCTAGTTGTTTTCTCCCAAGGTTGCTCTGCTTATGCATTATTAACTTCTACATGGACGTATTATGAATTGGGTATGGGTTGGAAGGGATTTTGCTGTTAGTTTCCTAATAAATTTATTTCATTCAGCATGCATACTTTTGTTCTGGTTATTTATTTTACTCTGTGTTATGCTCTTGAATTCATCAACTAGTTTCAACTTGTAATAGTTGACTTTAACCAAATTTTATTCTGATTTTAGACTGTACAACCAGGATAGTGTGATGCATAACCATTTTTATATCAATATTTAAGTTTAAAAAAGCCTTCTAGAAAGAGTCAAAATTTAACCCCAATATACTTCAATTGTTGGTGTTTCTCTATTGCTGATTATAAATAAGAACATTTCTTAGCTGCCGAATGGTAAAAATAATTCCTTCCTCCTCTCACTGGTGACACAATTCCATTTTGGTTCATTTTTTCTTTCCTACTGTTATAGAACTCAGGTATGGTGAGATTTGAACCCCATAGATTGTTGGAAGAATAATAATTAAATAGCCTTACCTATGAAGCTCTGTCTTTAGAAATTGCTTTGGTCAGTAAAGGGGAGACAGAGGGTGGAGCAAGATGGCAGACTAGAGAAAGCTTCTTTGTAGCTGTGTGTGGGGAGATTGGGGAGATGGGGGAGAAAGGACTCCAGGCACCTCTGGCTTATGGGCTCTGCACAGAAACATCCATTTGGGGAGACAAAGAGGCAGCAGGAGACTTCAGAACCCCAGGAAGAGGTCGGATGCAGTGGAGAAGCAGCACAAGGGCAAGTACTTGTGTGCTGGCAGAGGCTGGAGGTGACAGTTTACAGACAAAGAGGGCCTGCCTGCCCTGTGGGGGAGTGCTTTTTTTTAGACCTGGGCACTTGCTTGAGTTATCTTGAGAGAGGTTGGCTGAGCAAGCAAGTGATTTTGAAAAGCACCCAGGGGCGAAAACTGAGCCACCAGAGAGAGTGGAGCTCTCATTGTTTGGCTGCACACTGGGAGCAGCCATTTTGGGAAAGCTCCCTTGCAGAACCAGCCCTGGGGACCCTAGGGTGAGGCAAGTTCTGGACTGCCTGATAATCTGGGCAGCCACTTGTGGGGGGATTTGAGCAACACACACTTACATGGAAAAGCAACTGCATGGCCAAAGGACACAGTTTGTAAAGGTCAAAGAATGTTTGTTAAGCAGGCTCATAAGAGTTTTAGGCTCTCAACGCTGTGGAGATTGAGGGCAAAATAGGAAGATAGGACCAGGTCTACTCAGCAAGACAGATGTTTCCAGCCTCCTTCTTATACACCTATTATCAGTCTTGTGATTAGTGTCTCATACTCCAGGAGATCTCCTTGCCAGGCAATATATGGAGGGTATGTATGTATATATATATATATTTGTAATATCTATATCTATATCTATCTATCTATATATATATAATATATATAAGGTCTTCTTCTTCTCCAATATATGGAGATCAAATACCAATAACAAGGTCTCAATTTTTTCTAGTTTTTATGCTTATGTTATTCTCCCCCCATCCAATTTTATCCCTTAAGGTGTTTTGTTTGGTTTTAATTTATAGTATTTTTGTTTTTCTTCTCTATTTGGTGGAGGTGGGGTCTTGTGTCTGCTCAGGCTGACAAAGAGCTTCTGACCTCAAAGGACCCATCAAACCTCTCTCCTCAGAGGCTGGGATGTGTAAATGTGGGTCAAAGTACCCTACTATACACAACTATTACTCCTGTCTCTTTCTTTCTGTTCTTCTCTTCTTTTTGTCAACCTTCCCCTTTCTCTTTTTTCTTTATCTTTTCTCCCTTTTTGCTCTTCACTGTTCACCTTTTAGGTCACAGGAAAGATAATTTAAAGAGGAGGAAGTGAAAGGAAAAAAATAAGGTAAGGAAACAGAAAGAAAGAAAATACTTATGAGAAAGAAACTTCAGGAAAATCTCGCCAGCATGAAAAACCAGAAGAGAGCAATGCCCCCCACCTGTTTGTGAGGTAGCTACTGCAGAGGATTCCTCCTACAAAGAAGTGTTAGAAATGACAGAAAGGGAATTTAAAATATGAATGGCAAAAACAATGAAAGAAATTTCTGAGAAAGAGGAAAATAATGAAAAGGAAATCTAAAAACAGAATCAAATAAGAGATGAATGATATGAAGAAAATGGGAAGGATATAGTGGAGCTTAAGAAATAGAAGCAGCCAATAAGGGAACGTAAAGATGCAATAGAAGGTATCAACAACACATTAGACCATGTAGAAGAAAGAATCTCAGACATAGAGGATAAAGCTCTTGAGCTAACACAGGTCATTAAAGAGGCAGAGAAGAATGAGAAAGCAGAACTTTCACAGAGAGAATTATGGGACTTCATGAAGCATTCAAACATAAGAACTATAGGTATCTGAGAAGGGGAAGAATTCCCCAGAAAAATGGAAGCCCTACTAGAGCATATCATAAATGAAAATTTCCCAAGTATAATCAAAGATTCTGACACACCCCTTTCAGAGAGATGTTGATCCCTAGGTCATTTCAACTCAAACAGAGCTTCTCCAAGACACATCATTATGAACTTGTCCAAAGTCAAAACAAAAGATTCTGGAAGCAGCCAGGAATAAGTGCCAACTGACCTACAGGGGAAAATTCATCAGGGTGACAGCATACTTCTCAAATGAAACTTTTCAAGCCAGAAGAGAGTGGTCATCTACCTTTAACATTCTCAAATAAAACAGTTTTCAGCCCAGAATTCTATATCCTGCTAAGCTAAGCTTTAAAATTGATGGAGAAATAAAATGAAGAAATTCACCACAATAAGACCAGCTCTACAGGAACTTCTTAGACCTCTTCTGCACACTGACAATCACAATGGACCACCAGCAAACTAAATACCCAGAAACTAAAGGAAAAACCTAGCTTCCACAATGATGCAAAAGATAAAACTAAGCATGGACTTTCACAAAATAAGATGAATAGAACTCCATCATTTATTTATTTATTTATTTATTTTTTTGGAGACAGTGTCTCATTTGTTGCCCTTGGTAGAGTGCTCTGGCATCACAGCTCACCGCAACCTCAAACTCTTGGGGTTAAGTGATTCTATTGCCTCAGCCTCCCAAGTAGATGGGACTACAGGCATCTGCCACAATGCCTGGATTTTTTTTGTATTTTAGAGATGAGGTCTCACTCTGGCTCAGGCTGGTCTTGAACTTGTAAGCTCAGGCAATCCACCTGCCTTGGCTTCTCAGAGTGCTATCTCCACCACACTTATCAATTCTCTTAATAAATGTTAATGTCTTGAATTCCCTACTGAAAAGGTACAGGCTAGAGGATTGGATTAAAAAAGTTCAAGCTACCTACAGAAAAACACATCTAGTTTTGTGAGGCAAAGTAAGACTCAGGGTGAAGGGATGAAAAACAATATTTCAGACAAATGGAAATCAAAAGAAAGGAGGCATTACGATCTTATTTTTAGATACAAGTGAATTTAAAGCAACTAAAGTAAAAAAAAGACAAAGATGGTCACTTCATATTGGTACAAGAACAATACCACAAGAAGACATTTTCAATTCTAAATATTTATGCACCCAACTTAAATGCTCCCAGATTTATGAAAAATATCTTAATTAGTCTGAGCAATATGATATCCTATAATACTATAATAGTAAGGGTCTTTAACACTCATCTTACAGAGCTGAACAGGTCCTCTAAACAGAAACTAAACAAAGATACAAGGGACTTAAATATGCTCCTAGAACAACTATGCTTAATAGACATATATGGAACAAACACACCATCCCAAAGGTAAGGAATATACATTCTTCTCATCAGCACAAGGAACATTCTCCAGAATTGATCATATCCTAGGACACAAATCAAACCTCAACAGGATCAAAAGAATTAATCACAAGGCAATAAAGGTAGAACTCAACTCCAACAAAAATTTTCATCCCCACAGAAAGGCATAAAAACTAAACAAACTTACATTGAATGACAGTTGGGTCAAAAAAGAGATAAAAAGGGCCAGGTGTGGTGACTCACACCTGTAATCCTAACACTCTGGCTGGTGGATTGCCTGAGCTTACAAGTTCAAGACCAGCCTAGCCAGGGCAAGTCTTCATCTCTAAAAATAGCCAGGCACTGTGGCAGGTGCATATAGTCCCACCTACTTGGGAGCCCAAGGCAAGAGAGCTGCTTGACCCCAAGAGTTTGAGGTTGCTGTGAGCTATGACACCACAACACCTTACAAAGGGTGACAAAATGAAACTCTGTCTCAAAAAAAAAAACCATTAACTTCTTTGAGCATAACAATAATAAAACACAAGCTACCAAAACCTGTTGGACACTGCAAAAGCCAGCCTAACAGGGAAATTTATCACATGAGATGCCTATATCTGAAAAACAGAAAGAGAGCACACCAACACTCTAATAAATCATCTTAAAGAAATGGAAAAAGAAGAGCAATCCAATCCCAAAAATGATGGTAAAAAATAACCAAAATTATATCAGAAATAAATGAAATTGAAAACAAAAGAATCATTCAGCAAATTAATGAAATAAAAAATTGATTCTTCGAAAAGACAAATAAAATTGATAAACCATTTACCAGCTTAAATAGAAATAGAAAATCTTTAATAGTCTTAATCAGAAATGAAAAGGGAGAAATAACAACGGATACCACCGAGATATAAAAGATTATTTCTGACTACTACAAAAACTCTATGCCAGAAATTTGACAATGTGGACAAAATGAACCATGTATTGGTTCATTTCCCTAGACTCACATAATTTCCCTAGGCTTAACAAGGAAAAAATAGATCTCTTGAACAGACCAATATCAAGCACTGAGATTGCAGAAACAATAAAAATGCTTCCAACAACAATAAGAAAAACCCAAGACCAGATGTCTTCCCACCAGAATTCTATCACACCTTCAAAGATGAGCTTGTACCTATATTGCAGAACCTACTCCAAAACATTGAGAAGGAAATAACTTTTCCCACCACCTTCTATGAAGCAAACATCACCTTGATTTCAAAACTAGGAAAGGACCCAACTAAAAAGGAGAACTACAGACCAATTTCATAATGCATATTGATTCAAAAATACTCAATAAAATCTTAGCTAATAGATTGCAGCTACACATTAAACAAATTATACATCATGATCAAGTAGGCTCCATCCCAGGGATATAAGCCTGGCTTACCATAAGCAAATCTATAAATGTAATCCACCACATCAACACAAGCAAAAGCAAAGACTATATGATCCTCTCAATAGATGCAGAAAAGCATTTGATAAAGTTCAGCATCATTTTCTAACAAGAATACTTAAGAAAATAGGAATAGGGGGCACATCTCTTAAGCTGATTGAAGCCGTCTATGACAAACCCATCATACTTAAAGGAGTAAAACTAAAAGCTTTTCCCCTTGGAACTAGAACTAGACAAAGATGTCCACTATTGCAATTATTATTCTACATTGTGCTAGAAGTTCTAGCCAATGCAATCAGGCAAGAGAAGGATATAAAGGGCATCCAAGTGGAGGTGGAATAGGTCAAACTCTTGTTGTTTGCTGATGATATGATCTTATCCTCAGAAAACCCTAGAGACTCAACCACAAAACTCCTAGAAGTCATCAGGAAATACAACAATGTCTCAGGGTATAAAATCAATGTCCACAAATTGGTAGTCTTTGTGTATACCAAAAACAGCAAGTTGAGAAGCAAATCTAAGGCACAATTGCCTTCACAGTAGTTTGAAAGAAAATGAAGTATTTAGGGATATACCTAACAAACAAGGTGAAGATCTGTACAAGAGAATTATGAAATCCTAATTCTTATGAATTAAGAAAATAAATAGCAGAATGCATTGATAAAGGGAAGGACATACCATGCTGTTGGCTGGGAAGAATCAACATTGTCAAGTTTCTATACAAAGAATCTACACATTCAATGCAATCCCCATTAAAATACCAGTATCATATTTTAAAGAACTGGAAAAAATAGTACTTCATTATGTATAGAACCAGAAAAAACCCCATATAGTCAAGGCTATTCTTGGTAATAAAAACAAAGATGGAGGCATCACTGTACCAGACTTGAGGCTATGTTACAGATCTACAGTAATAAAAACAGCATAGTATTTGCACAAAAATAGAGACATAGACATATGGAACAGAATAGAAAACCAAGGGATGAAATTAGTCTTTAGATGCTGTCTGATCAAACAAACAAAGGCATACACTGGGGAAAAGATTCCCTATTCAATAAATGGTGCTGGGAGGTCTGAATAACCACACATAAAATACTGAAACTGGACCCACACTTTTCACCACTTACAGTAATTGAATCAAAAATGGATAAAAGATTTAAACCTAAGACACAAAATGACAAAAATATTAGAAGAAAGTGTCAGAAAAACTCTTGACGAAGTTGGAGTGGGGAAAGACTTTATGACAAAGATTTCAGTGGCCATCACAACAACAAAAATTAACAAATGGATTTAATTAAGCTGAAAAGCTTCTGCACAGCTAAGGGCAAAACAAGTAAAGCAAAAAGACAACCTTCAGAATGAGAAAAGATGTTTTCAGTGTATCAGTCTGACAAAAAGTTGATAACTGGAATCTAAAGAGAACTCAATTTAATCAACCAAAAAGGAGCAAGCAATCCCATCTACCACTGGGCAAGAGATATGAAAAGAACCTTCTCTGATGGAGACAGAAAAATGGTTAACCTTTGAAAAAATGCTCATAGCTTCTGTTCATTAGAATAATGCAAATCAAAACCACTCTGAGATATCACCAAACCCCAGTGAGAATAGCCCACATCACAAAGTCCTAAAGCTGGAAACAACCTAAATGCCCATAACCCAGAAATGGATTAACAAGCTGTAGTATATGTACACCATGGAATACTATTTAGCCTTTAAAAAGATGAAGACTTTACATCTTTTGTACTAACCTGGATAAAGTTGGAACACTTTCTTCTTAGTAAAGTATTACAAGAATGGAGAAGCAAGAATCCAATGTACTCAACTCTAATATGAAGCCAGTAGATGATCTAATACACACCCATATAAGAGAATAACTTAAATCAATTCAAGGTGGGACCCAAAGAATAAGGAAGCAGGGAGAGGGGAGGAGGGAGGTAGATGGGGGGTTATGGTGCATGGGATACCTCTTGGGGCTGGGACACAATTATAAGAGGGACTTTACCTAACAAATGCAAACTGTGTAACCTAATTCTTTGTAATCTCAGTGAAACTGAAGCAATAAATAAAAAAAAAAAGAAGGAAAAATAAAACAGAGGACCTCCTTAAATCACATAGCATTTTTCCCTCTTTTTTGATAGATGAGTTTTATTCTCCTTAGCTTCTTCACCTCTGATTAGACATATAATGAGTATTGGAGCAAATTGTATGGGAACAAATGCAGCATTTGTTCTTTGGAGTGACAGTTCACATCAAAAGCACTTGAAATGATAGGTGGTCTGCGCTTAGAAAATGCTCCTTGTCTTGTTTACTGAGAAATCTGTGCTTTATTGAAGCAATATTCTTTGTGTTTGAATTAAAGCTCGTTTATTCACATATCAAGTATTTATTGTATCCTTGCAATGGAGAAAGGGGCTCAATTAATTGTTCATTGACTTGATTTATGAAATCTCTGCTTTATGGGTGAAAAATATTGCACTGTCCAATGCAAAGTTCATTCTTCATGCATCAAGTATCACTGGACTATGGCTACTGTATCAAGAATTTTGTGGCTGTAAACTCACCTAAGCAGAGACTTTGGACTGAAACTGACTACATCACATAACTACAACAGCAAACGTTCTCCTAAGATTTGAGGACACAAAGCTTAGAGATAAATAAAACACAGTCTTACACTTAAATAGTTAAATGAACTATCTAATAAAGGAGACTATTGCCAATTAATGTGCTATAAATGATTGTCCAAAGATAAGTAGATGTTCCTCACTCATTTCCTTCCCAGGACTCAAAATAGACGGGAGCATGTGAGAAGACACACACACACACACACACACACACACACACACACGGTATTTCAGGCTTTCATAGAAGGCAAGAAATTAGGGTATACGAACATGACCATGAGAGGGAGTAAGAGTTACATATCAAGGCAGATATGACTGGAAAGGGGGATCAGAATAGCACTATCTGAAGGTGAAATGTATTATCACTGGCAGGAGGATCAAGTATTAAATGGGTGAATTGAGATCTCTCCTAATCTTAAGAATCTGGATTCTATCATCATGACTGATTTATCTTCTGTTTTAAGCTCATAATTGTTTTGTATTTTGTTAATTAGATAATTTTTTTTTAATTTTGATAATTCCAGGCTTACGGAAAACTTGCTATAATATTGCAAGAAAGTCCTGCATTCCTGGATTTATTAAATATTTACATTTTACCCCAGTTACCTTATCATATATATTATACATATATGCTATATGTATATGTATATAGTGTTATATATTTATATTTTTGTATGGATGTGTGTATATATATCCACCTAAGAATAAATTGTAGGCATTATTCCATTTACCTTAATAACAAAGGCAATATAATTATGAAAAATTGGAAATTTAATATGTGTGTAATACTATTCTGTAACCCACAGGGCATATTCAAATTTAGTCAATTCTTCCATTAACCTTTACAGTTACTTTTTCCCATTTCGGGATCCAATCCCGCATTAAGTATGTCTCTTTAATCTCCTTTGATCTGGGGCCAGTTCCTCAGCCTTTCTCTACCTTTCCTGACCTCAAGAAATTTGAAGAATGTGCACCAATTATTTTATAGAATGTCCTTTGATTTGGGTTTGTCTGGCTTTCCTTATGATTAGATTCATATTGTGTGTTTTTAGTAGAAAGGCCATAGAAGTGATGCTGTGTCCTCCGAAGTGCACTATATCAGGAAGCACCTTGTGTTGGTTTATGTAAATTTGGTTGATGTTAACTTTGCTCACTTGGTGAAAGTAGTGTCGTTCATATTTCTTTAGTGTAAAGCTGCTCTTTTATGCTTTATAATTAATCATTAACTTGTGTGTTGATACTTTGGTGCCACATAAATGCCCTATTTCTTATTAAATTTTCACCCTTTAATTTTAGGTTCCAGTCATGATTTTCTAATTTTATAAATCCTTTTGCATTTATTAGCTGACATTCTGTTACAGAAAAAGTTCTCTTTTCCTGTATTTTTTGGTTTGTTTACTGACATGTATCAATATTTGTATTAATATGGGCTTATGGATTCTTATGTTTCTCAATATGTTGCAATCCACTAATATTTATTTTGATGTTTAAGTTGTCTCAGATCTGGACAGCAGGAACACTGTGATGTTGATGTCTGTAAGTACTTTGGAAATGGACCCCATAACTATCTCCTGGCTAGCAAGATTTCTACTGAGATGTCTGCTTACACCTGTGTGGGAGCTCTTTTATATGACCTTTCTGTTTTTCTTGCTTCTCTTAGGACATTTTCTTAACCCATGACCATTTGGAGCTTGATGAACATGATAAACCACAAGATATCTTGGTTAAAGGTTGTTAGGAGGGGTTTGTTATAGGATTCAGGTTTGAATTAGGTCATCTGGAGAGGATCAAAAGACACAGGGGTTTCTTCTGGATTACAATATTATATTGATATCCTATTGCTACTGAAACATATTACCACAAACTCAGTGGCTTAAAACAACACAGATCTACTCTTCTTATAGTTTGGGGGATCAGAAGTTCAAAATGGGTCTTACTAGGCTCAAAATAAGGTGTTGGTAGGACTACATTTACTTTGGAGGCTTCAGAGAAGAATCCTTGCATTCTCCAACTTCTTGAGGCTTTTGCCCCGGAGCTGCTTCTAACTCTCTCCCCACTTCTGGTGCTGACTCTGTTATCCCACTCTCTCACTTCTAAGGACCCTTATATTGGGCCACCTGGATAATTCAGGATAACCTCCCTATCTTCATGTCAGCTGATTAGCCACCTTAACTTACCTTTGCTGTGTAATACTCACAAGTTAAATGGTGGGTTCAATGGTGGCACAAGTTACAGGGATTAAATAGTAGCACCTTGGGGTACCATTATGAACCCTACCAGTCTAGGATCAGGTGTTTGAATAACTTTTATTTAGTACATGGAACAAGGCTCAATTTCAACTGGTAAAGAAGCAGCAACCAGCAAAGAGGATGTGTAGTCTTCTGTAGACAAGGAAGTGTAGTCCTTGTCACTGGCACTGTGTTCTTTTTATCTCTTCTTAGACATGATTATAGAGTGGTCTTGAGTTTGTTTCACTCTGTCATTGTCAACAGACTGATCTCATCTGATTCAGGATTCCAAAAGTTGTGTATGGGAAATAGGGAATGCCATAAGTTCACCAGAAGTGTTCTTGGGGTTGTTAATCTTTCTCATCTGTGCCTTCATTAACTGACAGCCCTGATTGTTGAAAACCTTAGTGAAAAAGCCTAACCCCTTGTTACCCAAAATATGATGAAGAGATGTTGGCAAAAATCACATTGTGCTTATTCAAAATTCAGAATCTTGCCCCCCCCCCATTCTAAATTAGATTCTGCACTTGAACAAAATTCTCAGGTGATTTGTGTGCACATCAAGTCTCACACATGTCTGGTCCGCTGTTTCTTATCCCAAAGGAAGAAGTGAGAGAGAGATGATCTATTTCACTGTTGATTCCTACTGTTGGTAAAATAGTATGAACATTTTTATCAAAAAAAATGCAAGCTTTTAAAATCTTTTTTATTACTTTTTCTATGCTTTTATTCTATATTTTACTTATAGAAAAAAATTATTCTTTTCACATCCATTGAGGATAGAAGAAAAGCACTTGAAATTGTAGCAAGAGATCTTTCTCTTAGATAAAGGGCAATATTTCTTGATTTTAAGGCCTGTTAGAAGGTACCTTTCTGGGCATTCTATAAAACTAAATATGTTAAGTATTGTTGTCTCTGAAAACATGCTGTGATTTCTCATATACCAATTCCTTTTTAGTGACTTCTGATATTATCTTTGATGATGATATTGGCACTATTGTTTCTTGTTCCTTTTTCTTCTCTGTCCAGTCATCCTCCCCTCTCAGTAATCTACATTATAAGTGTGCCTTATTCTGTCTATTTGAAGCCTCTATGTCCACGGCACTGGTATGCAACTCAATTTTTAAGAGTTCCTTATGAAGAACTTTAAATGTTTTTAAAAAGAAATCTTTGGAACACTGGTCATAGTTTCTAGTTAAATTTAAATTTATTTTAATATTTAGTTTTGGTCATCACAGACTTTGGATAAATAATACCTTTAGTGGATGAAACTTGCCATTTCATTTATTGTTTGGCAGTAATAGGAAACATTATTTTAAAGGTCATCAGAAGGATGTGCCCTCAGGCTTTCAGAAGCTAACCAATGAGTAAATAATTGGAAACACCGTGATTCCATTCACCAGTGCAATGTTTTTCAAGGTTCTTTTTTAAAAAATCTCACAGCACACTTGAACTGATAGTAAAACTTCTGCAACATACTTAAATTATGTTGATTAAAAAAAGAGTAAAAAAAGAATATACTTACTGTGCTTTGAATGTCTTTTGAAAATAATTTAATTAATGATCTTTAAAAATTTTCACGGAACACCTAAGATCCTCTTATGGCACATAAGGTGAAAATCACTGCATCGGTGAGTCTGTCTTCACACTGAGGCCATACAATAGTCCATAATTTTCTTATCCTTTACTCTTTCCACTAACTCAGCTTTCAGACGGATGCTGTGGTTTAAATTTATACACATTCTCATTTCTGGTTCTAGTGCTGTTTTTGTGTTGTAAGAAGAGGACCTTCATTCCTTCATTTTGTATCCCCCCAATAAAGGATGGATTCTACAAATGACCTTCGTATTCTACCTGTGGTTACAAGCTTGAAGCATAAACACGCCTTCCTTGGAACTGCTTTTCATGTTGATTATGAATCACTTGTGAGGTCTTTCTGATCAGAGCCCATGAGCCTTTTATGCATCCAGGCATTGTTGTGGTGTCACATTATTTCTTAAGAAAACCACATAGGTTCTACATCAAATAGTAAGCTTCTTTAAGTTGGCGCTTGTTCTGATAATTAACAAAGTAGCTTCACAAATGTGGCTTAGCCCTAAAAGTGCTGGGGTAGCCAGTATTGAAATTGTGTCTTAAATTAGCCCACGACTTGGTCAGCAAGTTCTTGCCCTGTCATGTGATACAGTTTTTGGTGTATTGTCTGGCAATCATATTTGGCTTGCTGTGATCTTGACTTTAGATGAGCATTTCTTGTCTCGTCAGCTCAATTGACGTTTTGAGGTGGGTAATTCTTTATTGTGGGGAGATGTTCTGTACATTGTAGGATGTTTGGAAGCATGCTAGCCTCTACCCATTAGTAAGTAAAAACACTACCCACACCCAGGTATGACAAACAAAAATGTCTCCAGACAAAATCAAATGTCTCCTGGGGAGCAAAGTTGCCCATAATGATGTTACATTAAATCTGGCTCTTAAGCCTGGCTAAGAGGGCCTGTTTTTTCTTTTTCACCATTTTACATTCATTTCATTTTAAGTTGTGTGTTTTGTTAAAGACGACACAATTTCAGGTACCTTACTAAAGAATAGGAAAACTTTCTCAAAATATGACCAGAGTACCACCCTTATTGGAATCACCTGGGCTGCCTACTGAAAATTCAGATTTCTTGGCCACATGTCAGACCCATAGCCTCTGAACCTATGAGAATGGAGCTCAGAAATATTCCTTTAAAAAAACTGTCCTAGAAGACAGTTTCATAGATTAAACTTTAAAACTATCATGGTATTTTTGTAAAGGTTTCACCATTTCTGCAATTTCCATCACTGCATTTTGTTTTTTAAAGTGATGGCCGCTGGGAGCTCATTAGTTTGTCTTAGAAGGATGTGTACTGAGTTGAGCAAAAGTGCTCTCTGTGGTCATGTGCCTAATTGACCAAATTCCAACAAAAGAGGGTTGAATGGTAATCTTGGACCATCAGTGATTTTGGTGGTAGATTCATGTAATGTTAGGGTGCATGTGGTGAGTCCCAGGACGTCAACATATCTTATTTTATAATTGGTTAATCCAGGTCCAGAAAAGTGATTTGCATGAATTCTCGTGCAAGTGAGTAGCCACGTCAGTTAGGTTTAGAATATTCTTTCATCAATTCATTCAACTGCTATTTATTGAAAACCTGCGTTACTCTCAGTAGTGAGCATAGCACTGAGGAGTCGAGGCTGATTAAAAACACCATCTCTGCCCTCATGGAAACAAGCATGTCTGTGAGGCAGACAGAGATTCGTCATGCAATTAAAGGTTCGATGGCCACTATGATAAGTGCTACAAATATGAGAAGGGTGGTGACATTAGAGGACATCAGCTAATAGGGAAGTGCATAAGGGCCTCTCAGACAAAGTGATTTAGCTGGCAGCTGAAGGTTGCCTGGAAGTTGATGGGAAGAGAGGAAGGAAGAGAATTTTTCTTTTTTTCTTTTTTTTTTTTTTCAGTTTTTGGCTGGGGCTGGGTTTGAACCCACCACCTACATTATATGGGGCTGGCACTCTACTCCTTTGAGCCATAGGCACCGCCCAGAAGATAATTTTCTGTAGAACAAATAGCAAGTGCCAAAGCTTGAGAGCAAGAGGAGCGTTAGTTTGAAGAAATAAAAGACAGCAAAGCTTAAGTAGAATAAGCTGAGTGAGAAATTTTAGGTCAGTTTAAAGATTAAAAAAAAAAGATCCTAAAAGGAATGGAAGCCATTGACATACATTCTCCCTAAGAGTTGGATTTATTTATTTATTTATTTATTTATATGTCCAGGTACAATCCTTCTATGCCTCATAGAGTAAAAATTTTTATCACAAAAAGTTGAGTTTTGTCAAATTATTTCTCTGTTATCTATGCAGATGATCAAACCTATTTAGCTTTTATTCTGTTAATGTGGTGTCACATTCATTGATTTGTGCATATTAAACAATTGCTGCGTATCAGGGGTAACTTCTACCTGACCTTGTGTATGATCCTTTCATGTACTGTTGGTCTGGTTGGCCGGCCCTTTGTTGAGGATTTTTATATCGATGGTCATCAGGGATATTGGCTTGTGCTTCGCTTTTCTTGTGGTGTCCTTAACTGGCTTTGCTATCAGAGCGGCTCTGGCTTCATGAAATGAGCTTAGACGTGTTTCTTCTTTGATTTTTGAAGGAATTTGAGAAGGATTGATTTTAGTTCTTTTACTGTTCTGTTCAGATTTTCTGTTTCTTAATAATTTATTCTTGGGGGGATGAATGCATGTAGGGATTCATCCATTTCTTCTGGGTTATCCATTTTTCTGGCATATAGTTGTTCCAATGGTTCATAATAAAGTCTCTTACGATACTTTGTACTCCTGTGTTATCTGTTATAACATCTCCTCTTTCAGTTTTGATTTTGAGTCTTCTCCCCTTTGTTCTTAGTCTAGCTAAAGATTTGTCAATTAAAAAAAATACAAATCTTTGTTTTTTTATCTTTTCTATTGTTTTTCTAGATTCTATTTATTTCTGCTCTGATATTTATTTCCTTCTATTAACACTGGGTTTTATTCTTCTTAAGCTTCCTTGAGGTGTAAAGTTAGGCTGTTCATTTGAGATCTCTCTTTTTCCTAATTTAGAATTCTTTGCTACAAACCTCTAAGAACTCCTTTTGCCGCATTCCATAGCTTTCGGTGTCCTTTGTTTCCAGTTTGGTTTGCACCAAGATTTTTTCCTTTTTTTTGTGGACTTAATTGGTTTTTCAGAAAGGTATGATTTAAGTTGTACATATTTGTGAATTTTTCAGTTTTCTTCCAGTTTTTGATTTTCAGTTTCATACCACTGCAGTTGAAAAAGATGCTTGATATGATTTCAGTTTTCTTAAACTTGTTCAGACTTATTCTGTAGGCTAACATATGATCCATCCTTGAGAATGTTCTGTGTGTACTTTTCTCAAGAAGAGTTTGTATTCTGTTGCTTTTGGATGAAATGCCTTTATCTGTTTGTTAGATTCATTTGGTCTAAATTGTAGTTCAAGGCCAACGTTTCCTCATTGGTTCTCTGACTGAATGATTTATTCATGTTGAAAATGGAGTATTGAAGTCCCCTACTATAATTATATTGCTAGCTGTTTATTCCTTCAGATCTAATATTTAATACCTTTGTATATTTAGGAGTTTTGATCTTGGTTACATATGTATTTAGAATTATATTAATATAATAATATCTATTAATAAATTGACTTTATCCTTAAATCATGACTTTGTTGTTTCCTGTTTCTGTTTTAGTTTTTAAGTCTGTATTGTCTGACCTAAGTATAACTAATCCTACTCTCTTTGGTTTCCATTTATGTATAATATCTTTTTCTATCTCTTTACTTTCAATCTACATGTGTCCTTAACAATGAAGTTAACCCTTGGTAGGCAGTAAATAGTTGGGTCTTGTTTTTTTTTAATCCATTCAGCTGCTCCATGTCTTTTATTTAAAGTTTTTACATTAAGGTAAAGACTTATTGTTGCCATTTTGTCCATTGTTTTGGGGTTGTTTTATAGATCTTTTGTTCTTTTCTTCATCTCTTGTGGTCTTCTCTGGCCATTTGATGATTTTCTGTAGTAGTGTGCTTTTATGCCTTTCTTTTTGTCTTTTCTATAGCTACTATAGGTTTTGCTTTGTGGTTTACAATGAAGTTTGCATAAAACAGTCTATTTTTTTTTTTTTTATTATTGGGCATTCATTGAGGGTACAAAGAACCAGGTTACATTGGTTATGTTTGTTAGGTAAAGTCCCTCTTATAATTGTCTATTTTAAACTAGTAGCAAATTAACTTTGCACACAAAATCTCTTTGCTTTTGCTACCCCTCAACATTTTAAGTTTTTGATACTAATTTTTTGCCTCTTTTAATATTGTGTGTCCATTAGCAAATTATTGTAGCTAAAGTTCTTTCTAATACTTTTGTCCACACAAGTATAAGTGATTTATGTGCTACCATTAGAAAATCAGAATATTCTCAATTTGATTATTTTTCTTTATGAGTGAGTTTTATACCTTCATATGTATTCCTACTACTCATTAATATCCTTTCATTGCAGCATGAAGAACTCCTGCTGCATTTCACATAAGGCAGATGTAATAGTGATGGACTCTCTCAGATATTGTTTGTCTGGGAAAGTTTTTATCTCCTCCTTATTTCTGAATGACTTTCCAGATAAAGTGTTCTTGGCTGGCAGTTTTTTAATTTCAGTACATTGAATATATTATTGCACTCTCTCCTGGCCTACTAGGATTTTGCTGAGAATTTTGATTAATCCTGTATAGAAGTTCCCCTGTATGTGATGAATCTCACCTTCTAGTTTGAAAATTCTCTTTGCTTTTGAATTCTGACAGTTGATCAGAATATGTCTTGGTAAAGTCTTCTTTGTTTGAACATGATTGTAGACCTTTGGCCCTCATGTATTTGGATAACCATATCTCTCCACAGATGTGGGAGGTTTTCAAACACTATTTTTTAAATAAGCTTTCTATTTCTCTTTTTTATTTTTTTTTTAATTTTCCTTTCTTTTCTTTTTTTTCTGAGAGAGAGTCTCACCCTGGGGTAGAGTGCTGTGGAGTCATGATAGCTCCCAGAAACCTCAAGAGATCTTGCTTCAGTCTCCCAAGTAGTTTGGGACTACAGGCACCTGCCACCATGCCCATCTAGTTTTTATTTTTATTTATTTTTATTTTTAGTAGAGATGGTAGTCTCACTCTTGCTTAGGTTAGTCTTGAACTCCTGAGCTTAAGCAATCCACCCACCTCAGCCTCCCAGAGTGCTAGGATCATAAGCGTGAGCCACTATGCCAACTCCCCTTTTTCTTTCTTTTCTCCTTCTAAAAATTTCCATAATGCAAAGGCTAGCTCTTTTGATAGTGTCCTGTAAGTCCTATAGGCCTTTCTTATTTTTGTTCTTTTTTTTCCTCTGAGTGGAGAATTTCAAATGACCTGTTGTGGAGATCACTGATTCTTTCTTTTGCTTGATTTAGTCTGCTATTAAAGCTCTCCATTGCATTTTTTAATTCAGTGTTTTATTTTGTTTTGTTGGCTCTAACATTTCTTATTAGTTCTTTTGTTTGTGCATATTTTCCATATCTTTGTTAAACTAATTTTGTTCGTGTTTTGTTTTCCTGATTTAATTACACCTTTATCTGTGTTCTCTTGTAACTTGCTAAAATTTTTAGAACAATTATTTTGAATTATTTGTTAGGGAACTTGTGGAGCTCCACTTCCAGGAAGTTACTAGAATTATTCTATCCCTTTGGTAGTGGTGTTTCCCTGATTCTTCCTGATGATTGTAGACTTGCATGGTCACCTCTTCCAGACTTTATGGGTTGACCTTGGTAAGGATAGATCTTCATCTGTGGGTAAAGGGGGGTTATTGGAATACACTGTGGCATCAGGCACCAAGGGCAGGAGTGTGTGGTGGCTCTGGATCTGGAGGAGGGTGCAGCGACTCATCAGTTCACACAACTGGGGACTGTAATATCAATAAGACAGCAAGAACTGTGTGAAGGCGTCTGTGGTGGTTTCAAGGGCTATTGGATTCCTTGGTGGCACCTCAGACTCCAGTGGTAAGGGATAGAGGCTAGCAGCATTGGATCTGGGCCCAGCAGAGTGCATGTACTTGGCTGGAAGGGCTGGCTGCTGGTGCATGGGTCATGACAGGGTCCTGCTGTAGAAACCCACATGATACCTAGGGCAGGGGCCAGAGGCAGTTGCTGTGGCTGGCTAAGGGCACATGTGCAGTGGTGGGTGCTGGTGGCATGTGGACACATGGCTGAAGGAGTGAGGGCTGGTGCAGTCTCCCAGCTAAAGGGTCAGCTGAGAAAGAGGTTGGACTGACTGTGTGAGCCCACAGAGCTATAGGAGCTGGAGATGGTGGCATGCAGGTTCAGAACTACAGGGACCCGGCAGCAGAGGTTGAGATTAGCTTTGTGCATGCTCAGCTGTGGGCGCATGCATGGTAGTGGCAGCACTGCCATGACCCACTGACCAGTAGGGTCTTAGGATGTTTGCTGGTGTATGCATAGTGACTACACTGGGTCCCAATATTAAGGTGCACACAGTGACACTTGTTGAGGTGGCTCAAGGGAGGAGGGCAGGAAAGAGGCATCTGGAGTCTGCAAAGGTAAAAAATGATGTGTTTTTTGGTGGCAAAAACTGTAGGTTGTCCACAGCAGCTACACTGGCTGTTGGTTTCTTCAAAGCTAAAAGATGCTGAGCCCTCTGTGAAGCAGGCTGCAGGGATATGCGGTGGCAAACACTGTGGGGCGTTCAGCAGTACAAGCTGTGGGGGTGTGCACAGGGGTTGACGTCCTCAGCAGTGCAGGACACTGGGGGCTGTGGTGGGTCCT
Organism: Otolemur garnettii; assembly: GCF_000181295.1. Lineage (NCBI taxonomy): Eukaryota > Metazoa > Chordata > Mammalia > Primates > Galagidae > Otolemur > Otolemur garnettii. The sequence goes on from NW_003852506.1 coordinate 4,719,016, forward strand.
GCTACGTGACTGAGACTGACAGCCCTTTGCCCCCCTTCTATGTTCTTAGCTGAATCCAGGTATCTAAGCTATGCCAGTCTCGCTAGAGATTGGCGGGATTGAAACTGAAGTGGGTCCTTTGGCCAGTGCCTGGAAAGGCAGGGGAGCTGGATGCTCGTCCTGTTCTCCTTTTCCTGTAAGGTGAACTCATGGCCTGGGGAGTTCTCTCTTCACAATGAGCTATGCTAGATAGGGGATGGGAAGATGCAAGCACAATAAAATTGTTCTTTTTAAATGTTTTTTTTTTTTTCAGTTAGTGTCATGTGTTTGCTCTATTCTGTTGCTGCAGCTTCTTAACTGGACGCTTGGGCTCTCCCAGAGCTGTTTTCATTTGCCCATAGCTAATTATTATTTTTCTGTTGGAGAATGAAGGCTAGAATTTTTCACTGTGCCAACTTGCTGATGTCACGTCTATTTAAATATTTTTTACCTGGTGCGTGTGTCTAACATAACGAGATCTTCCTTTTGCAGATACTTTGTGGAAAGAAGACTGAAGGGAGGGAAATATCATAGATTAGTAGAAGATTAGGTACATTAATTGGCAGCTTGCACTGGGTCGTATGGTCGGCTGAATGATAGGTCCCCAAAGCTGTCTGTGTCTGAATCTCTGGGACCATGAATGTTATCTCACACTGTAAAAGGGACTTGGTAAAGGTAATTAGGTTAAACATTTTGACATGGAAAGATTATCCTGGATTATTGAGGTGGGCCCAGTGTAAACACTGGGTTTTTAAAGGAGGCTGGCAGGATGCTTGGAATTATAGTAGAAGATACAACAGATGCAAGACACTGGAGTAATGCAGCGAAGGGACACAGGTCAAGGAATGCAGAGCCTTTGTAGGAGCTAAGAGAAACAAGAAAAGGGGGTGTAATTTCAACCCCTGCTGAAGGAACCAACCCTGCAGACACCTTCTTACTCCCATAGCTGTAGGATAATAAATTAGTGTTGTTTTAAGCCACCAAGTTTGTGGTTATTTGTAGCATCTGGAAACAGTAAGAAACAACTAGAAGTAGAACAGGGGAGATTGATAAACATTAACGTATTCAAGAGACTTTAGAAGTGAAATTGACATGTTATGACAGAATTTGCATACGTGGGGCAGCCCAGGGCAATCTTTAGTATTAGTTCTCTTTATTCAGATGATATCGTCCCAGGCCTTGGGTGAAACTTAGTTTCATATCAAACTTAGCTTTATTTCAAATACTAGTTTCTGCGTACAAGGTCCGAGATAATAATAATTAAGTTTTACATGCAAGTTAGTAAATTAAGTGACAGTAACATTTTGAGGGTCACAGTACCTGATTATCAGGCAATAGTAACTGAAAGATAATAGTTGGGATGATTTTAGATTAAGATTCCAAGTGAGCATCTTTCTTGGGATAAGTAACTTTACATTCTGGAGGTATGGGGGTGTTCTTTATATGCTTCCCATAGCAATTATTAGAGATTGTCCTCTAAAGAATATTTTATTATCTCTAATTGTCCCAATTACCTCACAGAGATTCCTAATTGGAGAACCTCAGCACTGAATTATGGGTGTGCCAGGGTTTCTGCTGTGGGCAGGATTTGGCAGGATCTAGGATGCCAGAGCTCTTGGGATGGCAAACTGCCTCTCTGAGAGTCTTGTCAAGTAACTCCACTATATCAATAGAGATTCATATTTCAATTGTTAAGAGGGACTTTCCCTAACAAATGCAATCAGTGTCACCTGGTTTCTTGTACCCTCAATGAATCTCCAACAATAAAAAAAATAATAATAAAATAAAATAAAAAAGATTCACATTTCTTGGGAAAAACACTGGAAATTGCTGATCTTTGGCATTCTTTGTCCTGGTGTCTCTCATGGATATCTTACATCAGACCCCCTGTGGCGATATGGGGTGATGATGCTGACAGTTGTTAACCCGCACTGTTTCTCTAAGCGTTCTGAAATTCCCTGCTTGATAATGCTACCACTTCAGTTCAGCTTTCCATCCTCTCTTGACTAAGTCAAGGTGATGGTTTTTGTTTTTAGTGGTAACGCTGTTGATCATCCATCCAACAACTATTTTTTTTTCTTGTTTCTATGTTGCCAGAGCTTGCTGCCAGAAAATACCAGGCATTCTTTTCCACTTTCTTCTGTTGCTTAACCACCAGATGAGACTCAGTTCTGGACAATGGGACCTAGAGGAAGTCTGTTGGCAGGCGAATGTGAAACATTTTCCATCCTGACGAAAGGAACCCTGTGAGGAGAAGCCCTCCTTTTCTGTTCCTGGGCTAGGATGTTGATATGTAAGACTGAGGCATGTACCTACTGTGGCCGTCAGGAGATGGTCTTGAGGAGAAAGAGAGCATCACAGTGAAGCCAGCCCTGAGCTCTGATGCAACCCTGGAGCTTATGTCCTTATGTTCTTATTTCCTATTATTTGTGAAAAATAAACTCTGTTTAAGCAGCTCTCAGCTGGGGTTTTTGTTACTTGCAACCAAAAGCATTCCAAACAGACAAAGCATTCAACCTTTCCAAAGTACAGACTGGCTCCTATCACCCCCCCTCCAACTTAGTGTCTGATGTCCTCCTTTGTCTTCACATCACAAGCAGCCTTATCTGACCTCTGACTTCCTTTCCAGCCCCATCTTCCAATAATTATTCTTTTATATTTAAGGCAATGGCCCCACTGAATTATCTGTGGTTCCTGGAAGACACTTGACTATTTAACACCCTTGAGACTTTGCCTTAAAACCACTTTCTCTTTATAGAATTTCCCCTAAATTAAAATATCCCCCTAACTACTGTCCATCAGTAAAATACTCACTTTCAAGACCCAGCTCACTCATTCATCCCTTTCATGGCGAAGCTTTCCTAGCCACTATCTTCTACTTCAGGTAGAACTATCTACTCTTTTCTTTACCCCTGTAGTCTAAAAAGGAGTATCAGGACTGTCAGGGTAGAATACATAACATGTGTTTCATTTATTATCATTTCTTACTTAATTATCCTCTCTGGCTCTCCAGCATCTAACAAAACACCTAGAACATAATAGATGCTAAATAAATGTCTGTACTTAAGGCATTTCAGAAAATGAATGTAAGATAATTTTGTATTGTAGAATAACCATTGGCATATATTTTAAAATTTATTTAAAATATTCTCTTCTAATTTGTCTCTCATTTCTAATAAACTATAATATTTTGAATCCGGAAACCCCATATTTGAAAATGATAAGAAAGGAAATTTTTTATTTTGCACGCCAGAATTAACTCTACTTCTGAAATTTGTATACAAGGCATTTCTTGCTCCTTTGTAGAAAATCAAAAAAAGAAGATTTCTTTCCTATCTTTGTTCATATCAGGCCTTATTTGAAATAAAATAAGTAAGAAAGGAGAAATAAGATTATCAAATAACATTTTAGGATTGTTATCAAAAGAGAAAAGAGTCATGAACTTTATCCAAACCAATAAATACCCCACAGTGTTCAGTTTAATACTGCACCGTGTCATTTCCCATGTGAGAATATGTTTTTCTCTTTTTTAAACCTCCATATCACATGAGCCTATTTTGCAGGGAAATTTGCAAAAGACTGCTTCTGCTTTCCATGCAGATTGCCTGACAATCGTACTTTCCCTTATGCTGGGTGGCGTTGGACTGGTGATAGACATTTTTAGGGTCTGGCTGAGGAGAATTTGAATTGGAGATGCATTAATTTTGGTTATGAAGGGATACACCTAGGTATTTTGTAGCTACATCTGTATCTAATTAAGGAACTTCTTGTCCTTCTCATGTGGGAATGGCTTCTAGGAATTCTTCTACCAGAAATTCAGCTAATTTCCTGGAGCTCTTAACGGAAGGTGTAGGATAGGGTGACCAGATTTTAACATCGGTAAGGGGGGACAACATGGCGGCGGGGGTGGGGCGGGGCCTGACAACAATGCAAACTTTGATAAGCAGTTCTCT